>NC_090445.1:13561057-13865557 GCF_031143425.1 Pleurodeles waltl
CCCTAGTAGCTCACGAAAGCTTCCCAACACACCAGACCTTCTCACTCAGAGGGGCAATAAAGTCAGACATCCCCGCCTTAAACAACTGAACCTCGCAATTTGGCCTCTGAAGTCCTAGAATTTAGAAACTTGTAAGTGCCTCCAGAATGTATGGATGTTCTTGAAGATAGGCTTTCAACAGCTAGAGCCTGCTTAGCAGCTAAATGGAAAAGAATTGTCCATTATAGTCCCGGACCCTTGATATACCCCAGTCAAAAACTTTGTTGTCCAGAGATTTTTATTTTTGATTTGTTTTTGTATCATTAGAAAAGTAATTTAGCTTTGATAGGGCCTGCTAATCCGGGCCCATTTTTTTTCTGGATGACATTTTTAAAAATGGCAATGTGTTGCAGTGATGATGTAATATATCCGCAACCATGAGACCAATATACTTCATTTTGGTGGTAAAACATAGGTTTTGGGGGTCAAGTAGTCTTATAGAAAATGAAAATAACTCTTCAGAGCAACCCTTCCACCATTTTCCAAAATGGCAACTCTATCATGATGTGTTTTAGCCATCATATTGGTCATTTATTTTAATATTGTTTTTGTTTCAGGTTTTTCTTTGATTCAGATTCATAAACATGAGCAAAGCAGGTGGTAGCAGAGGTTTTTAACCTCCTGAAAGAGTGGTGCTAACTACAAAACCTGAGGACTCCTTCAACAAAGAAAAATGTGTCATATGCCAAACTAGTTTGAAAGAAAAGCTAACATCAACTGCTGCTGGACAAGGAGCATTTGAGATGCTGCAGAAATACGGGAAGACGAAGTTCACAAAATATTGAAACTGATGGGTGAAGAGCATCAGATATCTTTTCATTGTAACAAGCATTGTAAAAGCCTGGAAAAAAATTGTCAAAAAATATCAGAAACCAGTAAATCACAAGAAGAATCTGAGTCTTCTGTGAAAGAGACGGCAACCAAACCTAATGCCTATCCACCTAGAAGATCGATGGCCACCCCTCGTCCACCTCCAGCAACTGATCAGAAAACAGAGGATCTTCAATGTGTTATCTGTGCTTTAGCCAGAACAGGGGCCAAAGGAAATGACAAAAGAGCTAAGTTCAGAGTATGTGAGTCAAAGGGTATAGGAAGTTGGCTCTGTATATGCTATCTCAAAGCAAGAGATAGCGTTCACAGAGTCCAAGGGTTCCCCTTAGAGGTAAGATAGTGACAAAATTAGATAATTCTAATGCTCTATTTTGTGGTAGTGTGGTCGAGCAGTAGGCTTATCAGAGGGTAGTGTTAAGCATTTGTTGTACACACATAGGCAGTAAATGAAAACACCATGGTATCTGAAGAATTCGCCAATTGTGCAAGACTGTGCAGTTTTGGAGAAAGATCTGGCACTGAGTTAGCAGGGACCCAGTGCACTAACAGTTAAAATCACACCGGAAACCAGGCAAAAAGTGTGGGGGTGGGGTGACCTTGTCATAAAAGGCACTTTCCTGCACCAAGTAGGCACCACCTGAGGGAATCCTTGCTCACATAACCAGAGCCAAGTCTTCAGCATCAGCACTTGTCAGAGGTTTCCCTGTGGCTGAAGTTTGCGGTGCGGTAAAATTGGAATCTCTTTATACATTTGCTTCTTTCTTAGTTTCAGAGGTGAAGGGATAGACGTTTTTTAAGATCTGAGCTCCAGAATTTCCTTGTCTGACCATTCCTTTAGGGCCGCCACCCGGGAGTGGCTACAGTTTGATATCTGTTCACAAGTAGAGGAAACTGCAGTTAGAAACCTCAGTTAGAAGAGGAAGCTGGTTACCTTTTTAGCTATCTTTTTGGTGGTTGCTCTTGCCTACTTGCAGATCATGCCACCTCCTGATTCTGTAGAATGTTCTTAGTCATCTGCATCACAAAGGTTTCAAGTTAGATTAACTGCACCACCACAATTGATCAGACATTTTTCCGTCTCTCTGCTTTTAAGTGCATGAAAAAAATAGATTGGGAAAAGGTGTTGGTGCACTAGGAAGGTACAGTGTGACTCAAGTGATGTAATAATGCACAGCTTGTGGGCCAAGATGGAGCTAGCGCTACCCACTGGCATTCGAGAGCCGTGAATGATCTTTGGATCTATTCTGGCACCTGGGGATATTCAAACGGTGAGTAATCTGCTGGTAGATGGAGTATCCACTACATAGCTAGGTATCTGAAGGTAAATAACTTGTTCTTCAACTTTCTATCCTCACTCTCTGGAAGAGTATCTGTATATGAAAGACCCTAGGGCAGCCCTTACTTGTTTTTCTGTACACGGTGATCTTCTCAGTAAAGTTTTTACTGCGTTTTCCATGTCTTTCCGAAAAGGTCTTCCAGCTTTCTAATGCATATTAAACCTTTGAAGGCACAGGAGCACCTACATAGGAAGGACTAAAGAAGATCCTACATTTTTATTTGTAGAGTCTACGAGTTTAGGATAGATCACTTTTTTGGCTCTACTGTAAGGCAGCCCTACCTGTGAGCATCCAAAGTAGAGAACGGTTAGTAACTGTGTTGCAGGATTTTGTGTTTTAGGAGTTTAAGAGCTCAGTTGTCTAGAGGAGAGTCCTGCCCCTTTGAGTTGTAGAGGAGCCCCAGTTCTGAGTGTATTTCAGTCAGCCACTTAGCTCTGCTTCACACATTAACAAAGCACTACTGTTTTCATGCAGAGGCAGGAAAAGAAGGGCAGTTTGGAAAAGCCAGACAGGGGAGGGTTTTGATACTTTTGTGATGCCACTTATGAAGGGTTTAGGATTTGGATTCTTTCTAAGCAAGTGCTTATTAGAAGAACATGGATGTAGTTCTAAGAGTAGGTTTCACACGATTTCAGGTTATTCGAAGTATTTCCTCAAAAGCTGGTGTCAGGAAGAGCTTTTCCAACTCAACTGCCTTGTGTTTAAGGAAGACTTATTGAATGAACATAGTTTTGAAAAGCTTTCTGTGTTTTTTAGAGAAGCTTTAATACCAATCCGAAGGTAAGGCATTGGAAGATTTACCAGTAGGCCAAAGGCGTGGAGAGGGTTTTTCCAACAATCTTGTTGCTAAAATGTAATTGATTTTTTTTTTAATTTAAAATTAAAAAAGGTTTTAACAGAAATCTGAGAGTTCGGCTTTTCAGAGCCCCCCACTGTTCCAAGGTCATACACAATTTCCAGGCCCACGTTGAATGTATTCACAGAGAAGCATTCATTCCCAAAGAATTTGTGATGAACCCTCTTGAGAATAGACTAGTTGATAAAAGAAGCTTTGCTTTTGTTTCTCCTATGTTTTAGGTTAGTCTCTGCTACCTCTGCCAGGCCTGCACGTCCCTTCTGTACAGCCGCAAGATGCTAAAACATTACCTACAGGTAAGAAAAGCAGCTCCTGGGTGGATGGGGTTTGAGAGCGATCACTTTGAAGGTTGACGGTGATACACTTCAGGTATCATGGAGACAAGCCTGTCTTTCAAATGGTATGCAGGATGCATTGCAGAAGGGGTTATGGGAGTGTCCACAAAGAGTTGAAACCTCGTTCATGTCAGAATCCGATACAGCACACCACCAGAAGTCTTTTAGATCTTCCTGAATGGCTCAGCAGAGCACAGTCCTAGGAAGGAGCTCTCCAAGGGTTTGTGGGAGAGCATTACACAAAGGATCAGCGAGACCATTTCGTAACGGGTCAGTGGAAGCACACATAACAAAGGCTCAGAGGTGGGTGCAGCTTTCATGATGTCAAGGGCAGCACAGGGCATGATAGGCCAGGGGGATCACACACAACGAAGAGTCAAGGCGCGCACAGTACGTGAAGGGCAGGGAGAGTGGAACCCAAGAACACTTAGAAAGAGTTGAAGCAGTAAACATTAGAGTGAACACATTCCAGAAAGCACTGGCAGAACGTACTCCAAGAAGGGTCAGAGGACGAACACTGCAGGGAGTGTTTGGGGGCTGGGGAGGGTTGTGCTCTGCAGTTAAAGATATCACACTTTGGATATTTAGGAGGAGAGTGTGGCGATAGATAGCAGATGTGAATGAAGGGTTGAGACCAAGCATGTTCCCAGGCTTGGAGGATGAGGGGGTAGTGATGAGGCCCATACCTTGGCCATTAGTGGTGCATCATTCTGAGGATGGAAGGGCCGGAGCGTAGTCCAAAATAATGTTATGAACTTAATTTGATCCTAGAAAGATTAGGATTGGAACACACATCTGCTCTGATATAAATTAGTGGACTCAGGCATAGTTAGTAACAGCATGCATTGTATTCGGCACAGCGTAATCTGGCAGAGGCAGCGCGTGCTCTGGCTGGGGGAGGCAGCGCGTGCTCTGGCTGGGGGAGGCAGCGCGTGCTCTGGCTGGGGGAGGCAGCGCGTGCTCTGGCTGGGGGAGGCAGCGCGTGCTCTGGCTGGGGGAGGCAGCGCGTGCTCTGGCTGGGGGAGGCAGCGCGTGCTCTGGCTGGCGGAGGCAGCGCGTGCTCTGGCTGGCGGAGGCAGCGCGTGCTCTGGCTGGGGGAGGCAGCGCGTGCTCTGGCTGGGGGAGGCAGCGCGTGCTCTGGCTGGGGGAGGCAGTGCGTGCTCTGGCTGGGGGAGGCAGCGCGTGCTCTGGCTGGGGGAGGCAGCGCGTGCTCTGGCTGGGGGAGGCAGCGCGTGCTCTGGCTGGGGGAGGCAGCGCGTGCTCTGGCTGGCGGAGGCAGCGCGTGCTCTGGCTGGCGGAGGCAGCACGTGCTCTGGCTGGCGGAGGCAGCACGTGCTCTGGCTGGCGGAGGCAGCACGTACTCTGGCTGGGGGAGGCACCACGTGCTCTGGCTGGCGGAGGCAGGGCATACCTAGAGTTAGAGCACTCGGATCGCTAGAGACAGAGCGCACCTGGGTGGCTAGAGGCAGAGCGCACTTGGTGATGGACAGAATGTTTGAATTAATCTCAGCCACTGTTCATTACTGAGGCACCTTCCCAATCCATTGTTATTTTGCCCCCATGCCATCTCAGTTTGGACCCAGACATATGCAAATCAGCCTTGACCCTGCCCCAATGGGAAGAGTCCAGCTCTAACTGCCAGGCCAGGCACCCCATGAACTTGAACGCAAGCAACCCAGGAATGGGTTTGCCCTTATTAGGGCTCATCAGCCAGGTATAGCTTTGTTCCAGTGGTGTGGGGCTCCCATGACCTGCATCTGGGCATACACTTCCCACCAAGGGTGACACGCTAAAGAGTACAAAGAAAGTGATGGAAGGATTGCTTGAGTTAATCTCAGCCACTGGTAACTACTCGTGCCACGTTCCAGTCAATCGTTATTGTGAACACCATGCCACCTAAGTTTGGTCCCAGTCATATGCATACCTAATGAGGACAGAAGCGGTCCTGAGTTGCTTGTGGTCTGCTCCAAACAGAGGTGATGGTGGGAGAAAAATAATGGATTGGATTGTGGTTCAAGCGATTGCCAGTGGTGAGATTAGCGCAAGCAATTCCATCCATCATTTTGTTTTTTATGCCCTGGGTTCAAGACTGGGAGCATCCAGGAAAGGGTTGGTTGAGAGAGAGAGAGCATCATCCAGGTTCAACCCTTATGAATACAGAGATGAAGTGCACTCAGGAATGTAGAGATGGAACATGCCCCAGGTTTGATAGAGGCCGGCCACACTCAAAAAGTGGAACACAAACTGCAGACTGGAGCAAAGGCCAGAAAAAATGAGATGCGGAACTGTCCAAGCTGGAGCTCTAACCTGGTATAACTGGCCATCAGAGCACTTTTCACTTTCTCCCTATACCTCTGATACTTGATACAGCGCTAGCAATACAGGGTTAGGCGTAGCGCTGCTACTCTTCACAGAGGGCAATACCGGCCAGTGTTTTTCAGGTTTTTGGATTCTGAAGAGGTCCAAACATCTCTAATCAGCTCCTTATAGAACATCATCTGTGTTAATTTTTAACATGGACTTTCTGTCTTTATGAACTTTATCAGTTAGGAGTCAGGAAGGCAGCTCTGGAACGCTATTTAAATACCTTTCTTCTTATATTTACTGTTTAAAGTATATACTGATAAGGGGCGAAAATAATGACTTTAGGGGAATTTTCCTAATATTTGTACCAGCCAGACCTCTAAAATACTAATTACGCCAGGGAAAAAGACCAGGTGGCAACCCTAGTTGGGAGACTGTTGAGGGGCAGTGTAGGGAAATAAAAGGACCTGTCCAGTGCCACTGACCCATAGAGGCGCGGAGGAAGGGCTGAAGCATTAGTTGGATGGGTCCCGTTAGCCTCTATTGTTCACCATATATATTAATCTTGTGCCCAGGTGTCATCAATATGCAAAGTCCATACCATCTACAAAACAATTTTAACCACCCTCTGCAGTCCCTCTATATAACCCATGCTCAACCTTATATTCATCAAGCTCTCAAAGTACGCCCGCCCTGCAGCATGTTGCTGGTGAAAGAGAATCCCCTATGATCAAGCATGCAGCTTAGCCTTGATGAGGGTTCAGGATCCTCTGGTGGAAGAAACGTGAAAGAGTACTACTTACCCGGGACATAAAGCGACTCCTATCTCCTGTACAAAGAAGCCATGGATGTTTCTTAATTACTCTCACTTTGGTAGTGTTTGCTTGTCAAATAATTCCTTTTCTCCCCCTCAACAGTGTAGCATGAACTTTGTTAATTTCTGATAGGCTTTAAGAGCAAATGTTCTCTGTTTTTGCAGTCTGTTAATGGAGTCTGTTATTTGTTGTTTCTTCTCCATCTTTGCAACAGACGAGAAATGGCGAAGCTCTCCAGCCAGCAGGACCTCCTCGTGCGCAACGCACTGCTCACACGCCTTCGAAGCAGGCAAGTGCGGAGTCTGAGGCCACGGAACAGAGGGCCCTGCGCACGGTTCAGCACAGCCTCTTGAAGATACTCAGCAAGACGCTGGCAGCCCTGAGACACTTCACCCCAGACGTGTGCCAGATCCTGCTGGACCAGGTACAGCACCTTCAAGAACTGCACGCTGTATAAATGTAGTGTTGTGGCAGTAGTAAGATCATACCACCTGAGACTGCAGCAGTTTAGCTGTGCTACAAGCACATGTGCTGCATGTGTGACAGAAAACACCCTTCAGGTAGCCTTTTACCCTTTAGAAGGGGCAGTGTCCTCCCTGATGGAGATAAGAAAGGGGCAAGGTGTTTTGTAAATACTTCCATTACTCAGCTTGGTAAAATTGCAATAATGAAATCAACCCACTCTTTGGAGAACATAAGAGTATATTTTAATTGTTATGAATATACATTTATGTAGTTTACTTACTTGTACAGCGCAGCATAACCTGAATGATGTCAGTATCCTTTACGTATAACCAAACAATGAGGATGGGTCTCTCTTCGACTCCACAAGGTGCTATAATAAGATAAAAAATAATGATAAAGGCAATGACTGAAGTCTGAAACAGATATTCATATTGTGGTCTTACTGAAGAATGGAATATAAACTTGGAAGAGCAAAGAACATTGGGAGAGGAGGGCTTAGAAAAATTAGATGAGAAAAGGTGGGAGCCAGACAGGGGGAAGAAAAAGAATCTGGAGAATCCCAGACGTCTAAGAATCAAAGACGAGTGATAAAGAGGGAGTAGAAGCAGATGGGAGCTTTTAAGAACAGGCGCTGAGCTGACCGTGGGAGAATGAGACAGATGGAAGAAGTGAGTGGAGAGGAGATGAGATGTATATACTCCTGCGCCCTGGCTTTCTCCCATTTTCAGCCTGTACATACTATGCTACCTGTAGCAGGAACAGGAACTGCTTTTGTAGCTGCCTCCTAGAACTTAGCCCTTCAAGCACCACAGAGGTGTCCATGTAAGACAGCAGGAGCTCCCATTTCTTCCGCTGGTGCACAGGCTCACCGACTATTTGTTTTTTATTTCGACTCTTGATGGTGGTTGGTTGAAACCTAATTTCCTAAGTAGACCAGCCACATTGGACAGTGGTAAAACAAAATGGAGCTTTGATTAACATATTGCCAAGTTAATAGAGGAAATACTACTAAAGTGCTATTGAATCCATTGTGTATAAAAATAAACTGCCACACAGAACGGAAGGACAGCATTTCTATCCTTAATACTGTAAACACAATCCAGCTCTTCTCCCAAGAGCCTGTTACCTCTCGGCGGAAAAGGCCAGCAAGCATAAAATTACTTTTGAGGAAGCTATGATTCTAAAGCAGAAAAAAGAGCCAAGTACTTGGGCTACCCTCATGTGGAGGTAGATTCGGGATTCTGACAAGTTCCTTGACCAAAACCCTATCACACCATTACCACCTGTTGGGTGTTAATCAGTCTATGGCTCCTGGGAACAATTTCAATTTGATTGTAATGACAAAAGTAGAAGTTCCATAAGAACTATTCCAGTACTTAACTATATCTGGGAAGAAGGGCTGTCTTGCTTGTGCAATCCAGTTGCAGGCCCTACTCTGATGTCATGTCTTGTTAGAACTGGCTCACATTTCCGCTGCAGCGCAGAGGAGATCCAGAAATCCATCAACACAATGTGGTGTCATCACCGATCATGAAGGCAAGACATTTAAATACCATGAGAATAAAATTAGCGCTTCTGATGGATACTTCCAACCACCGATTGTGAATACCCCTAGGCACTGGACTGGTTCCAGAGAGTTCAGCAATTCCCTCTGCATCGATAGGAGGCACAGTGCGGTTCTGTGTCATATCTGTCTGTCCCCAGAAATGACGTCAGGGTTCCTACACAGTCGCCACCTTTGCTTGCTGATGTCAATTCCTTTCTTTTCATGCTTTCTGACACAGATCCACAGCTTACTCCCTTGAAGTCCATTAGGCTTGACAAACAATTTTTTCAAACTTTTTTTCTTGTGTGCAAGGCACTTGTCCACCCCACGGAGTACAAACCTTGTAAGTCATGTCAGTGACAGACCCCCTCGAGATCTCTGGTGTTTGGGGCCCTCACTTAACTCAGCATCATGTGACAAATGCGCTTGGAAGAATCCAAAAGCCATCTGGGACCACATGGTCAAAATGTGCCGCAGAACATTGCTGAGGAGCACAAAGGTCTGTTACTGCTCAAAGCCAAGGACATGTTCTAATGAGCACGTGTTCTCTAAATATATATTTGCCAGTGGATAAGGGACATTCCCCTCCAAAAACAAGAGGGTTCAAGCCAAGTAGGAGTCGCCATAGACAGTTGTCTGTGGTAGACCCTCACGAGGGTCAGTGTTGTCTAAGCTGGAAACGGGATTCAATGTGCACAAAAATTAACCTGAAAGCCATTCAAGACATTGAAGCTAAACTTTACGTTGAAAAAACCAAAGAAGTCCCTCTTATGGGTGCGAACGCATGAAAGATGGCCCAGCACCGAGGGCAACTGTGGGATTAGACTGTATAAGATCTGCAGTGTTGGCTACTGGACTGCAATTGGACCGGTGGCAGACCCCTCTCCCTACCCTTCCCAGAGCTAACAGTCATGACGGATGCATTGTCGCTGGATTGGGAAGGTCATCTGGAAGAGGAGGAGATCAAAGGCCTCAATCAAGGGGGAACGAATGCAGGTTTGCTCTGACAACACCACCGCCTTGTGGTACTATAACAAAGAGGGTGAAGTGGGGTCTGGGTCCTGTGCCAGGAGCCCTGTGTCTCTGGAAATTATGGCAAACTCAGCCAACTTTGCCCAGCGGATCACAAATGACAGCTGCACTCTGAGGTGGCAAAGGGCATCTTCCAACAAAATTGAAAACACTGGATTGTTTTTTGTTTTGTTGAGAACATAGTATGTCTACATTTTGCACTTTGGAATTCCCAAAGCGTTTCTCACTGGTAAACACTTTTCGGTTGGTTTTGATTTCAGGTTTCCTGTACACCATCTCACTGCTACTTCTCCTGCCCAAAGTTCTGAAGAGGATCAGGAACAAACAGGCCCAAGTCATCGTAGGGGCTACAAACTGGGTGATAAAAGTGTGGTAAACAGAGCTTCTGGTTACGAGCATCTATCCTCCAGTCCGGTTGCCCCTTCGGGAGAACTTTCTTGGATGCTGCAACACGTTTGTTGTCTGGTTTTCTTCAGAAAATATTCAACCTTTACAGGTACAGTTGTCTGGCATAGTGCTCTTTTGTTTAACCTTAGCCCAGCAAGGTCTTGCTGTTGCGGTAGTTAAAGGTTATTTTTCCGTTCTTTCAGCTTCTTTGCATTTACCTGATCAGCCGTGTTTATCACCTGTTGTGATGCCTTTTCTAAAAGGGCTGACCATATGTTCCCACCAACATCATTTGTGATGCCTCAGTGGAACCTCATTCTAGTTCTCACTTTCCTGATGTGCACTCCTTTTAATTTAGTGCACAGCTTCCATCTCTGATTGACTCACTTTAAAGACAGCATTCCTCATGGAATAAGGTCAGCTCTTTGCATGAGTGAGCTACAAGCATTGTCTGTCTAGCAACCATATACCACCTCCTCCCTGGACAAGCTAGTGCTCTGGACTAAAGCGTAATTTTTCCCAAACGTTGTTGTGCCTTTCCATGTAGGACAGTCCAGTAGCCAACAGCTTTCTTTGCCGCACCTCATCAATCTAACGAGGGGAAAATACTTTATTGCCTAGACCCACAGATACCTCTGAGAATTTACAGTGATGGTATCAAGTACCACTTGGTGGATAATCAGCTCTTTCTCGGGTTCTCGAGGCAAATATGGGAAAAGCTGTGCGGAAGAGAAGCATCTCAAGATGGGTGACCAACAGACAACCTCCAGAAGGCCTACACGCCCATTCTACCAGAGCAAAGGCTGCTACTGTTGCGCTGGTGTGTCGAGTGTCAGTCTGCTGACATTCCAGAGTGCTATCTAGATGTCATTTCACACTTTCACAAAGCACTACGGCTTGGATAACGTAGTTCGGTGAGTGGCATTTTGCCTGATCTGTCCTGCAGAGTTGCCTCGTCTGAGCCATTTCACAGACTACTACCTTCGGGACTGCTTTGGGATCTATTCTAAAGGTGGAATCTGTGGTCAAAAGTATCCATCAGAAGAACAAGGTTCGATGGCATCTGTCGCTGTAGATACACATGGTATGCATGAGCTCGCCATCTGGTGTTGGGTCGGAGTGTTACAAGTTGTTTTTCTTCGAAGAAGTGTTTTCGAGTCACGGGACCGAGTGACTCCACCTTCTGTGCTCATTGCGCATGGGCGTCGACTCCATCTTCGATTGTTTTCTTTCCGCCATCGGGTTCGGACGTGTTCCTGTCGCTCCGAGTTTCGGAACGGAAAGTTAGCTGAAGACGGAAGATTTTCGACGGTATCGTTGCGATCCGGTTAGAGATAGACACATACGACGACGCGTTCAACATCGAAGCGCCTCGGTGCCCTTCGGGGTAGATTTCGGCACCCCGTCGGGGCCTAGTCGGCCCGACCGCGTGGAGGACAACGCCGATGGATCGGACCCCGTTTCGATTCTGCCCCGAATGCCACAACAAATATCCTTATACGGACCTACACTCGGTCTGTAATCTGTGCCTGTCACCCGAGCACAGCGAAGAATCCTGTGAGGCCTGTCGGGCGTTCCGGTCCCGAAAAACTCTGCGCGACCGTCGAGCGAGAAGACTCCAGATGGCGTCCACGCCAAAAGAGCGTCCACAGTTCGAGACAGAAGAGGAACAGGAGGAATCCTTTTCCATCCAGGATTCAGACTCCGACGAGCTACACTCTACAAGAACCGTGAGTAAGACGTCGAGATCAAACCTTAAAAAAGGAAAGAAGGCCCAGGGGACGCCACTGCCAACCGGCCACGGCTCCACCCAAATTCTCGGTGACCAACAATCGGCACCGAAAAAGGCCCATTCAGTGTCGAGATCGTCCGACTTCGGTCGAGACACCGGCACGCAGCCTCCTCGGGACCGAGAGAGTGCTAAACAGAAGCATCGACACCGAGAGTTCGGTGTCGACACCGATCGACGCCGAGACAGTGGCGCCGAAGACCATAGAGGCCAAGAATTTTCGGCACAGAAAAAGAGGAAGGTTACCTCGGAGCCGAAAAAACAATCGACAGGGCTTTCGGAGCCGAAAAAAGCGACATCAGACCCTGTTTCTGGCTCCTATACCGAAGAGCATTCTATGTCTTCTCAAATGAAGAAACATAGATTTGAACAAGAACTGCAATCCACTGACGTGGATCACACGCAAAAGCGTATCTTTATTCAGCAGGGGACTGGGAAGATCAGTACCCTCCCACCTGTCAAACGAAAGAGAACGCTTCAGTTTACTCCTCAGCAACAAACAACACAAAAGGTAACACCTCCTCCCTCGCCTCCACCTGTAACTCCGGCTTCGCCAACTTACACCCCGTCACATTCGCCAGCTCACACCGCCATGAGCCACGACGACCAAGATCAGGATGCGTGGGACTTGTACGACGCACCAGTGTCTGATAACAGCCCAGACACATACCCAACTAGGCCATCACCACCGGAAGACAGCACAGCCTACTCGCAAGTGGTGGCTAGAGCAGCTCTATTCCATAATGTGGAACTACACTCGGAACAAGTAGAGGATGATTTTTTATTTAACACCCTCTCCTCAACCCACAGCTCCTACCAAAGCCTGCCGATGCTCCCAGGCATGCTACGCCATGCAAAGGACATTTTCAAGGAGCCAGTTAAAAGTAGGGCAGTGACGCCTAGGGTGGACAAAAAGTATAAGGCGCCTCCTACGGACCCTGTCTTCATCACCTCTCAGCTGCCACCAGACTCTGTGGTGGTAGGGGCTGCCAGAAAACGGGCAAACTCACACACTTCTGGGGATGCACCTCCCCCAGATAAAGAAAGTAGGAAGTTCGATGCAGCCGGGAAGAGGGTTGCTGTCCAAGCAGCAAACCAGTGGCGCATCGCAAATTCACAAGCGCTGCTAGCGCGATACGACAGAGCCCACTGGGATGAGATGCAGCATCTCATTGAACATCTCCCAAAAGATCTGCAAAAAAGAGCAAAACAGGTTGTTGAGGAGGGTCAAAACATTTCCAACAATCAAATACGCTCCTCCATGGATGCAGCAGACACGGCCGCAAGAACCATTAATACGTCGGTTACCATCCGTAGGCACGCATGGCTCAGAACGTCTGGATTCAAGCCAGAAATTCAACAGGCAGTGCTTAACATGCCAGTAAACGAGAAACTTCTGTTCGGTCCGGAGGTCGACACAGCTATAGAAAAGCTCAAGAAGGACACTGACACTGCCAAGGCCATGGGCGCACTCTACTCCCCGCAGAGCAGAGGATCTTATAACACCTTCCGCAAAACACCTTTTAGAGGAGGGTTTCGGGGTCAGGCCACACAAGCTAGCACCTCACAGTCCGCACCGCCCACCTACCAGGGACAGTACAGGGGAGGTTTTCGGGGCCAGTATAGAGGGGGGCAATTCCCTAGGAATAGGGGAAGATTTCAAAGCCCCAAAACCACTACCAACAAGCAGTGACTCACATGTCACACACCCCTCCCACACAACACCAGTGGGGGGGAGGATACGTCAATATTACGAAGCATGGGACAAAATAACTACAGACACATGGGTCCTAGCAATTATCCAGCATGGTTATTGCATAGAATTCCTGCAATTCCCTCCAGACATACCACCAAAATCACAAAATTTAACAAAATACCATTCACAGCTTCTAGAGATAGAAGTTCAAGCACTACTGCAAAAAAATGCAATAGAATTAGTACCAAGCACACAAATAAACACAGGAGTTTATTCACTGTACTTCTTGATACCAAAAAAGGACGAAACACTGAGACCAATTCTAGACCTCAGAGTAGTAAACACATTCATCAAATCAGACCACTTTCACATGGTCACACTACAAGAAGTGTTACCATTGCTCAAAAAACACGACTACATGACAACCCTAGACCTCAAGGACGCATATTTCCATATACCAATACATCAATCACACAGGAAATATCTAAGGTTTGTATTCAAAGGAATACATTACCAATTCAAAGTATTGCCTTTTGGTTTAACAACCGCTCCAAGAGTATTCACAAAATGCCTAGCAGTAGTCGCTGCACACATCAGAAGGCAGCAAATACATGTGTTCCCGTATCTAGACGACTGGCTAATCAAAACCAGTTCGCTCACACAATGCTCAAACCACACAAATCAAGTCATACAAACCCTCTACAAACTAGGGTTCACCGTCAACTTTGCAAAATCAAACATTCTGCCAAGCAAAGTACAGCAATATCTAGGAGCCATAATAGACACGACAAAAGGAGTAGCAACGCCAACTCCACAAAGGATCCACAATTTCAACAGGGTCATTCAACACATGTCTCCAAACCAAACAATACAAGCAAGAACAATACTACAGCTCCTAGGCATGATGTCCTCATGCATAGCCATTGTCCCAAACGCAAGACTGCACATGAGGCCCTTACAACAGTGCCTAGCCTCACAGTGGTCTCAAGCACAGGGTCACCTTCTAGATCTGGTGTTGCTAGACCGCCAAACTTACCTCTCGCTTCTATGGTGGAACAGTATAAATTTAAACATAGGGCGGCCTTTCCAAGACCCAGTGCCAGAGTACGTAATAACAACAGATGCTTCCATGACAGGGTGGGGAGCACATCTCAATCAACACAACATAAGAGGACAATGGAACATATATCAAACAAAACTGCATATAAATCATCTAGAATTATTAGCAGTTTTTCAAGCACTAAAAGCTTTCCAACCAATCATAACCCACAAATACATCCTTGTCAAAACAGACAACATGACAACGATGTATTATCTAAACAAACAAGGAGGAACACATTCAACGCAGTTAAGCTTGTTAGCTCAAAAAATATGGAAGTGGGCAATCCACCATCAGATTGGTCTAATAGCACAGTTTATTCCGGGGATCCAGAATCAGCTGGCAGACAATCTCTCTCGAGATCACCAGCAAGTACACGAATGGGAAATCCACCCACAGATTCTGTACACCTACTTCACACTCTGGGGAACACCACAAATAGACTTATTTGCAACAAAAGAGAACGCAAAATGCCAAAACTTCGCGTCCAGATACCCACACAAGCAATCCCAAGGCAATGCCCTATGGATGAACTGGTCAGGAATATTTGCTTACGCTTTTCCTCCTCTCCCTCTCCTTCCTTACCTAGTAAACAAATTGAGTCAAAACAAACTCAAACTCATTTTAATAGCACCAACTTGGGCAAGACAACCCTGGTACACAACACTGCTAGATCTGTCTGTAGTACCACACATCAAACTGCCCAACAAACCAGATCTGTTAACGCAACACAACCAACAGATCAGACACCCGGACCCAGCATCGCTGAATCTAGCAATCTGGCTCCTGAAATCCTAGAATTCGGACACTTGCAACTTAGCCAAGAGTGTATGGAAGTCATAAAGCAGGCCAGAAGGCCATCCACTAGACACTGCTACGCAAGTAAGTGGAAAAGATTTGTTTGGTACTGCCATCATAATCAGATACAACCGCTAGATGCAACTCCAAAACATATAGTAAATTACTTGCTCCATTTACAAAAAGCAAAGCTAGCCTTCTCTTCTATTAAAATACACCTTGCAGCAATATCTGCATACCTGCAAACTACCTATTCAACTTCCTTGTATAGGATACCAGTTATCAAAGCATTTATAGAAGGGCTTAAAAGAATTATACCACCAAGAACACCACCTGTTCCTTCATGGAACCTAAACGTGGTTCTAACAAGACTCATGGGCCCACCTTTCGAACCCATGCACTCTTGCGGAATACAATTCCTAACCTGGAAAGTTGCCTTTCTCATCGCCATTACATCTCTAAGAAGAGTAAGTGAAATTCAAGCGTTCACAACACAAGAGCCTTTTATACAAATACATAAAAATAAGGTCGTCCTACGACCTAATCCAAAATTTTTACCAAAAGTTATTTCACCATTCCATCTAAATCAAACGGTAGAACTACCAGTATTTTTCCCACAGCCAGATTCTGTGGCTGAAAGAGCACTACATACATTAGATGTCAAAAGAGCATTAATGTACTACATTGACAGAACAAAGAACATCAGAAAAACTAAACAGCTATTTATTGCATTCCAAAAACCTCATGCAGGTAACCCAATATCAAAACAAGGTATAGCCAGATGGATAGTTAAATGCATCCAAATCTGCTACCTTAAAGCAAAAAGACAACTGCCCATTACTCCCAGGGCACATTCAACAAGGAAAAAAGGTGCTTCAATGGCCTTTTTAGGAAACATCCCAATGCAGGAAATATGTAAGGCAGCCACTTGGTCTACGCCTCACACATTCACCAAACACTACTGTATAGATGTGCTATCCGCACAACAAGCTACAGTAGGTCAAGCTGTATTAAGAACTCTATTTCAGACAACTTCTACTCCTACAGGCTAAACCACCGCTTATGGGGAACTAACTGCTTACTAGTCTATGCATACCATGTGTATCTACAGCGACAGATGCCATCGAACTGAAAATGTCACTTACCCAGTGTACATCTGTTCGTGGCATCAGTCGCTGAGATTCACATGGACCCACCCACCTCCCCGGAAGCCTGTAGCAGTTCAGAAGTTACCTTCAATTTTGTACATTTGTATATATTACTTAATCCTTTAATAGGTACATACTTACATTTTTCATTGCGCGGGCACTATTACTATAGTACAACTCCTACCTCACCCTCTGCGGGGAAAACAATCGAAGATGGAGTCGACGCCCATGCGCAATGAGCACAGAAGGTGGAGTCACTCGGTCCCGTGACTCGAAAACACTTCTTCGAAGAAAAACAACTTGTAACACTCCGACCCAACACCAGATGGCGAGCTCATGCATACCATGTGAATCTCAGCGACTGATGCCACGAACAGATGTACACTGGGTAAGTGACATTTTCATTACTGTGCTTGTACAGTAAAAAAGGTAGATGGTTGCTTGAGTTATATCCAATTGACCTAAATTACCGTACTTATAAGTCTCTAGTATATAGCATTAGGGGTTCTTAAGCTCTGTAAGTTAAAGTGTCACTCATGGGCTGCAGGACCAGTTGTGACACCACAAATATGAGAAAGTAAAACATGTTTCACAGACTGGCACTGCAGGCTGGTAGAGAAGTTTAAAACTGCTAACTTGACTTTGCCACATTAAGCAGTGGCAAAGCCCAAACTCCTTTTTAAAAATGTGTAGCTCATCCCTACAGCAGGCCTATCGAGCCCTAAGGAAGGGTGCTGCATATTAAAAAGTAAAACATGTGTGTAACGTTCTGACTGTAAAAACCCTCTAGTGGCGAGTATAGAGTTACACGCTGACACCTCTTCTGTGCTAGCTCCTGAATGGGACTGCCAAAGTTGGCACTTCAAGGTATCAAACAACTCTTTACATTAAGCTCAACTTGATGCTCAAAAATGAATGTTAACATGTTGCCACATGCAACTTTTAGAAAGTTGCCACTCTTGACCAGTCTTTCAGTGGCCATTTGCTGAGGGTGGCCATAAGAAAACCTTCTGCCTTCCTGAGGAGACGTGTGAACGACTGCCAGGAAAGGTAAAACTAGAGGTGTTACCTCCTCCTGGCAGGAAGCCACACTGTGTTGACCCAAAAGGTGAGCTTCAAAGGGGATGTGAGCGCTGAAGGGCAAGTAGCCAGCACACATCGGAGGGGCTGCCCTATTGTGTTGGTTCATAGACTGGCAGCAGGGACGGGGAGGGAAAACAGTTCCCAAACTGGTTTTCCCGTGGGCATGTAGCCCTCAGGTATTCACACCCCTGAGGTGGGCTACCAAGCTCAGCACACCAAGGGAGAGGGGTCCCGACATCTTGGGAGTGGACAGAATAGAGCACTCTAGGATAGCATTATGCCACACCTCACAGGAAATTTTAAGGCAGGAGTGATGCATGTAGCCCATTGGCTAGTGACCTTGACCTCCTACAAGGGAACTTTCTGGGCATAAAAGAGACAACTCTGGCCCCCAGAACTTTCCTCTCACTTGACTGGAGAAGAGGACCAAAGTAAGGCTGCCTGTTGACCCTGGAACTGGCGAAGAAGACACTGCACCAAAGTTGGACTACACCTGCTGCTCCTTGGACTAGTGAAGGAAAGGACTGGGCCTGCTGAGCACTGCTCTTGGAGAAGCAGAGATTTCAAGAGTCAGTTGGCTGACTTCCTGTTCGTAGCATAGGGCCACAGAAGCTGACGAGGCCTGCTTGGGCGAGTTGGTAGCCCAGATCACCAAATTGCTGCTTCTTGCTGCCATGCAGTCTACGAGATCAAGACACAACACTCAAAAGTTGCACCTGAGTCTGCTGGACCCAGGAGAGTCAGTCATCAGAGTGCAGTTTGGTCACCCAGAAGAACAGTTATTGCCAAAAGAAGGAAATCGCTTAATCCTGTGTGCCGAGCGACTGGACTTCTAGAGTATGTCGAGGGACATTGACCCCTGTGGCCGGAATCACTTCACCAAGCCGTGGACCGAGGAGTTGCCCCAGGAAGACCTCCGACTGCACACCATCTTCAGCATCCTTGAGCATATTCAGCATCCTGTATCCCTTGCATCAGGTCCACTCCATAGAAATCAGTGGCAAAGGGCTAATGAAGCTGGAACTGGACTGAAGACTGCTTTCCTTGAAGAGGTACTTGTTTCTTTGGACCTTGCTGGTCCCCTTGACTGGCTCCCTGCCAGAGATGGTCCCCCAAAGTAACTCTAAGCAACTGCATTCCAACTTGTCAAACGTTTCTTGAAAAAGTTTCAATGTGTCCCACTCCTACTCAAGTACACTATGGAAAGTCCCCCTCTGGCATCGGCCCTCCCCCAACGCCCTTTTAGATGACTAATACAGAGTCAAGTTAGGTGACGCACCGACTGGCTATTGTCAAACTAGCTGGATGACTGCAACCGATAGAAGTACGGAATGGGAGGCCCTCCAAGTAGTTACACGAGGGAAATGCTGCACTAACATGTACGGCGTGCATAGACACCTGGAATGAGAGTTGCGGGACGGTGAACAGCAACTGGTTGATGTACAGATCGATACACCAGCCACTAACACAGAATTCCAACAGTTGGACATTAAGCAAAGACTTGGTGCTATCTGTGACAGACTAGATTGGTTCATGAGGCATGAGTACAGACAAAATCTCCATGTCAGCTACTGGCGTGGCTGCTTAAGAGAGAAAAACCACCCCCCATGATATTGGCCCTGAAGGGCGTCAATTGGGTAATTGTCTCCATGGAGAGTGGGGTTAATAGGATATTAAAGTGGCATCTGCAGGGCCTTTATAAGGAGACGGAGTTGCACTCACCGACTCTAGTGCTGCCAGTTTTGGACCGGCTGACTGCTAGGAGTGTCACTGGGGCAACGTGAAGCCCTAAAAGCAGGCCTCCATGCAGAGGAGCTTAAGAGGCCATCAAGAAACGAACCCAATGCAGGGCGCAGAGGCCAGATGGCCTCCCAGTCGAACCTTACCAAACCTACGCTGACCAGCTGATCTCTAAGCTGATGGGAACATTGAAGGAGGCCTCCCACGAGAGAGATCACGATTGTCACCATCCGTAAACCAGGCAGACCCTAGGAAACCAAGGGCCTAGGCTTCACTTGCACTGCTTAACGTAAGCCCTGAAATACTATCCAAGGCCTTAGCCATGTGCCTCCAAAGGGTGGGGTCTGGTCAGGTTGGCTCCCTAACGGGTAGGGGTACTTGTATGAACGTTCGCTCACATGATGCAGAAAGAATACGAGGAGCTGTGGGGGCTCTAGCTATAGAGAAGATGTTTGATTCCCTAAACGGGGACTACCTGTGGATGGTTCTTCATAAAATTGGGTTTGGTCCACTGCTTCTCCAGTGGATTAGGCTGCTCCATGTCTGCTCGGTAGCGAGGGTCCGCACTGGAGGGGTCATATCAAGAGCATATCTGTTACTAAAGGGACAAGACAGGGCTGCCTTCTCTCCCCCGTTTCTTTGCTTTGGCCATGGGGTCACTGGTGGTGCATCTGCGCTCAGTGTTGACGGACTGGGAAATACAGGTGCCTACCTGCATCAGCCTGAGAGTTTGTTCACTCTGCTCCTCCAGGCCCCCCAGACCTGTGGAATATCCTTGGCATTGCGGATTAATATAGCCTTAGAACCCGCTGTAGCGGGCTCTACCGGCTATTAAAGGCCCGCTCCCCGCGTTCGGCTCGGGCATTTAACAAGGGAGAGGGACTTTAATAGCCGGTAGAGCCCGCTACGGCGGGTTCTAAGGCTATTAGAACATTCTGCCACTCAGGGCAGAATGTTCTATTAAAAAAAAAAAAAAATCACGGAGCCCAAGGGGATTAAAATCCCCTCGGGCTCCGTGAGGCTTTGTTCACAGCTGTTGCTGTGAACAAAGCGAACATTGGAATGTTGGCGCTGCGGGCTTTTACCGGCCAGTAAACGCCCACAGCACTCCGTTGTCTTCAATGGAGCCCCCAGCGTTCCAATGTTCTAATAAATATAAGACGGTTCTGTCTCCGTTTAGAGGCCAGGCTGTGGTGGACAGAGCCAGGTTGCCAGTTCCATATCTCACATGGGAGACACGGACATTTCAGTGCAGATAGCTCCTAACACTGAGGGTTAATATTCCTACACTATGGGAAGAGTAATTGCGGCCTTTAGACTCTCGATTATATTCAGGAATACATACCCTCTTGTCGGTCATTGGCAGAGTAGCGATTATACAAGTAGTGTTCTTGCCTTGCGGCCTCTGTCCTCCAGAATTCCTTTTGTCTCATTTTGAGACGAAAATTCCGGGACCCAGATAGCCTCCTGATCTCACTGGTGTGAGAAGGCAAGAGGAACAGGGTAAAAATGGAGACAAGTTGAACGGAAGAAAGGTGGATTGCGACTACCTGATCGCCGCATGTGCTGCTTGGCGGGAGTAATACAGTATGCAGGGTAGTGGTGTGAGGAGGGTAGAACATAAAAAAGAGACTCTTAGCCTAAGTAATGGATGAAGCTCAGCTCTAGCTGCACCTTACGGTGGGATCACAGATGCTGGAAACTGGTATGTTACATAGTTTAGTGGATTCAACTAAAGTGCAGGTTGAGTCATTCAGAATAAGCAGATAATAAGCTTGTCTTAAATTATAGTCGACCTACTTCAGCGTACATATAAGTACGAGGCCAGGGTCCACAGTGCTATTCGGGTTTTCCCTATAATCTCCCACATTCCCGATTATCTTCATTGAATTTGCCAGACTTGACCTGGATTATTTTGTCAGCAGTAGTCTCTAGGCAAACTGCAGGTGGTGCCAAAATGGTTTCAACCAGGCCAGGTCGTCCGCAGCATCTCTGTAACTCTTATAGCAACTCCATAAGGCACTGCCCCTTCTTTGGATGTCGGTTTACTTTGGTATACCTGGCACAACCATTGGAATCTGGAGCTTCTGCTAAGTTTTCACCCTGCTGGTTTTTCATTTGTAGTTTTGCTTGCAAAAGTTACTTGCCAAGGTTTAGTGGTCTAAACTGCATGGGCTTGTAAATGGGTCATGTTTGTGAAAGACGTTCATGCTTACCTGCTTGTGGTGTTTAGAGGCTCAAGTCACGATACAGGGGACAGGTCGCTGTATAATGAAACACATACTATACCAGGTGCGTTGTTTTAGTGATGACCATGACTAGTAGAGATCAAACTCTACTGTCAAATATCAAAACAAAATTGGTACAACGGCAGTAGATTTGCAAATTCACAATTCCTCTGAGGGAAAAACAAGTCATGGCACAGCTTTTCCAAGCCATGTGAACCCTCTTCTTCGTATGTGCCCCTCTGCAGAAGTCCTGATAGGTTTTCAACAAAATAAACCAAGAGTCTGAAACAAATGGTAATGATCTGCGTCAGTTTGCACAACCTTTTATGTATAACATTAATTAGGTGAAAGGATCTATAAAAACAGGCACTGCTAAACTTTTCTCCAGTTTGCCTAAATTCTGCAGATGGCACAGATTCACACCCTGTAGTGGAGAGCGGTGGCTTGTTCAAAGAAGGTTAAATGACGGCTATTTGTAGCGTATGCGACTCACCCTTGTGCGCACGTCCCTTCTAGGTTATGTCTAGACGAAGGTGAAGAGCCAGGTGTTCAGTTTCTTGCAGATCACAAGAACTCAGAAGGCAGCTGTGATGTGAAGGAGCAGGTCGTTCCAGACTTTTGGGGGCGCGGTAGGCGAAGGCACGACCTCTGGCTCTGACTTTGTATGTGCAGGGACTGTGTGTGAGTAGAAGTCTGGCTGGGCGAAGATGTCTGATGGATGTGTGGAAGTTCATGCTATTGTTGAGGTAGTCGTTTAGGGGGTGCTGCTCACCACCCACTTCCATGCTTTTGGACTTGTCTCTTTAGCCATCTTCAATTGCATGTTCACCTCTTTCATTAACATTATACCATCTGTACAGATACTGGAGTTCTTGTGGGGCATAATGGCCACTTAATCTCTTCTGTTTTGCAGTCACTGGACCTGGCAGAGTACAATGTTCTGTTTGCTCTGAGCTTCACAACGCCGGCCTTTGATTCAGACATCGCACCCACGTTTGGGACTCTTCTGGCCACTGTCAACGTAGTGCTGAGCATGCTTGGGGAGGTAGGACATCCTTTTCTAATGGAGAAAAACAAAAGGTACCTGGGGTGGTAGGTGGCTCTCCTGGTTGTCAGGGTGCTCCCTGACGGGTAGGGGTCTTGGTGACCGGCGGGTAGGTGTGTGCACGTGTAGGTTGCTTGAGCAAAGTAATCTGGTGTTCTTTTTGACCTCCGATTTATGAGTTTCTTCACTCACATACTTATGAAAGATGCTTTGATGTCTGCAGGTGGATAAAAAGGAGCCTCCCTCACAAGCGCAAGGACTCTTCTCATCCACAGAAGAAAACAAGACCCTCAAGTGAGTATATGCATCTGCAGTGTCAGGCTGCGGCCGGTGCCATTTCTGTTGCCTTTCTGTGGCTTCTGCTTGGTCTGTGCACCCTTTGTTGTACAGTGTCTCACTAGTGCAGTCGCCTCTTCACGGAAGGGAATGTAGGAGCAATAGGTTGTGTACCCCTCCACCAACGCTATTGTTTCACCCTGCGTGCCTTTCCATTCCCTTCCTTGTACACTTGTCCTTCCCTTTTCCTGCATGCTTGTCCTGCCCCTCCCCTGCATGCTTGTCCTTCCCCCTCCCCTGTATGCTTGTCCTTGCCCCTCCCCTGCATGCTTGTCCTTCCCCCTCCCCTGCATGCTTGTCCTGCCCCTCCCCTGCATGCTTGTCCTTCCCCCTCCCCTGTGTGCTTGTCTTTCCCCTCCCCTGTGTGCTTGTCTTTCCCCTCCCCTGCGTGCTTGTCTTCCCCTCTTCCCTGCGTGCTTGTCTTTCCCCTCCCCTGCATGCTTTACCTTCCCCTATGCTTTACCTTCCCCTCCCCGCATGCTTTACCTACCCCTATGCTTTACCTTCCCCTCCCCCGCATGCTTGTCCTCCCCGCTGCATGCTTGTCCTCCCCGCTGCATGCTTGTCCTCCCCGCTGCATGCTTGTCCTCCCCGCTGCATGCTTGTCCTCCCCGCATGCTTGTCCTCCCCGCATGCTTGTCCTCCCCGCATGCTTGTCCTCCCCCGCATGCTTGTCCTCCCCCTGCATGCTTGTCTTCCCTCCTGCATGCTTGTCCTTCCCCCTCTCCTGCGTGCTTGTCCTTCCCCCTCTCCTGCGTGCTTGTCCGTCCCCTCCCCTGTGTGCTTGTCTTTCCCCTCCCCTGCATGCTTGTCTTTCCCCTCCCCTGCATGCTTGTCTTTCCCCTCCCCTGCATGCTTGTCTTTCCCCTCCCCTGCATGCTTGTCTTTCCCCTCCCATGCATGCTTGTCTTTCCCCTCCCATGCATGCTTGTCCTCTCCCCGCATGCTTGTCCTTCCCCCCTCCCCTGCATGCTTCTCCTTCCCCCTCCCCTGCATGCTTCTCCTTCCCCCTCCCCTGCATGCTTGTCCTTCTCCCCTCCTCCCCTGCCTGTTTTTCCCCTCCTCCCCTGAATGCTTGTCCTTCCTCTCCCGTGCATGCTTGTCTTTCCACTCCCCTGCTTGCTTGCCATTCCTCTCCCCTGCATGTTTGCCATTCCTTTTTGCTGCATGTTTGCGTATCCTGTTTCCTGCATGTTTTCCTATCCTGTTCCCTGTGTGTTTTCCTATCCTGTTCCCTGCATGTCCGCCTTACCGGTCACTGCATAGTTGCCCTTTCTCCCCTCTGAGTGTTTTCACTTTCTTTTTGTTGCATATTTTTTCTTCCTCTCCCATGCATGTTTGCCTTTACTTAGCCATCCTTGTCCTTCCACACCCTGGATTAGCAGTTTACCGATCATTTAACATTTTTCCTTACTTAACCATATATTTTCCTGGTTTCCTTGTGTTTCCCTTTTCTGCCATATCTTCCTCTTAGTGTACGAATTCTGTTTTCTTCTAATTTGTCTAAAATCCCATTGTTGTGTAGTCTCCCTGAAATCTAATACCCCATCAAACCCACTTGTCACTTATTCCAGTCTCATCCGTTTTTCTTGTGGTCTAAAGGTCTTGTTGCATCATATCTTGAGGCTTCACTAGGTGTGGGTGTGTAGTGTAGTGATGTGAGCCCAGTGTTGTGTGTAGCAGTTGTGTTGTAAGTGGCTATTCCTGCAGGCAGACTTTGAAGGGTGCCGGGTCCTAGCTTGAGGGTCTTCATTGCAGCCCAGATCTCACTGGTGTCATAGCCATTGCAGATGTATCACTAGCCATTCCACTAGTGCTGATGAACAGTTTTAAAGATTGATGGAAGTGTCTCGGATATTCTACCCACTGAACATAGTTTTCCAGCCTTTTCCCATGTGACATCTTTCTACCTCCCTTGCTGGATATGAAGGAGTCTGCTCTTCACTTGCAGGTCTCTCCTTATGTTCATCATGGAGAACTGCTTCTACCTGTTGATCTCACAGGCCATGCGCTACCTCCGGGACCCAGCTGTGCACACGCGCGACAAGCAGCGGATGAAGCAGGAGCTGAGCTCCGAGCTGGTGAGTGTCAGCCTTTAAGCTGTGTTGTATGCATCAGTGTGGTGCACCTAATTCTGATGAATCCACAGGTGACCTTTCTTTCGTGGATATTGAGGGGAGGCTAGCTGTAACCTTATGTTCGATGGCATGTGTAGCTGCAGATATACATGCTGTGCACTGTTCCTGCCATCTAGTGTTGGGCTCGGAGTGTTACAAGTTGTTTTTCTTCGAAGAAGTCTTTTCGAGTCACGGGACCGAGTGACTCCTTCCTTTCGGCTCCATTGCGCATGGGCGTCGACTCCATCTTAGATTGTTTTCTTTCCGCCATCAGGTTTGGACGTGTTCTTCTTCGCTCCGTAATTCGAATCGGGAAACTTAAAAAATCATTGAAATTCGTCAGTATTGTTTACGTTCAGGACCGGTTTAGTTTCATCACATCGGCACCGACAACAAGACCGCTTCGGCGGGGCTTCCGCACTTCACTGAGGCCTGGTCGGCCCAACCACACCCGTCGTCGAAGACTAATGGACCCCCTTCCGTTTCTGTCCCAAGTGTCACGCCATACATCCTTATACAGACCAGCATCGGGTCTGTAATCTGTGTTTATCACCCGAACACAGATAGGATACTTGTGAGGCCTGCCGAGCGTTTCGGTCCAAGAAGACTTTAGGGATCGACGCGCAAGACGACTACAGATGGCATCGAAGCCGAAACAACATCTCGACGTCGAAGAAGAAGAGATGCGGATATCCATCCAAGGATCGGACTTGGATGAATCCGACGGTGATCGACCTTCTACGGCGGTGCAAAAAGTGAGTACACCTGCCCCGTCCCACACCCAAGGTCAATCCAAAAAACTAAAGGCCACGGGGACGCCACTGCCTGAAGGCCATGGCTCCACCCACAGAAAAGAAGGTGACCAAGTAACATCAGCACCGAAAAAGGCCAAGATTTTGCCGAAGACTTCCGACTCCGGTCGAGAAACCGGCACCGAAAAAAGTCGGCATCGAGTAATCGAGTCGAGCAAGCCTTGAAAGAGCTTATCGGAACTGAAAAAGACAATTTCGATGGGAATTTGGGAAAACCGGTGTAGGAGGCTGGCCTGGCTTGTAGTGGGTACCAGAGGTACTTTTACCTTGTGCCGGGTCCAGTTATCCCTTTTTAGTGTAGAAGAGGTGTTTCTAGCAGCTTAGGCTGATAGAAGGTAGCTATGGCAAAGCAGCTTAGGCTGAACTAGGAGACATGTAAAGCTCCTACTATACCACTGGTGTCATATGCACAATATCATAAGAAAACACAATACACAGAAGTACTAAAAATAAAGGTACTTTATTTTTATGACAATATGCCAAAAGTATCTCGGTGAGTACCCTCAGTATGAGGATAAGATATATGTTCGATGGCATGTGTAGCTGCAGATACACATGCTGTGCATTATCCTGCCATCTAGTGTTGGGCTCGGAGTGTTACAAGTTGTTTTTCTTCGAAGAAGTCTTTTCGAGTCACGAGACCGAGGGACTCCTCCCTTTCAGCTCCATTGCGCATGGGCTCCGACTCCATCTTAGATTGTTTTCTTTCCGCCATCCGGTTCGGACGTGTTCCTCTTCGCTCCGTACTTCAAATCGGAAAAGTTAGCTAGTTATCGGAAAATTTGACTGCATTGTTCGCACTCTGTACCAGTTTAGTGTTAGCACATCGACACCGAAACAAAGAAGCGCTCCGGCGGCCCTTCGGGGCTTCCACTCTTCAGCGGGGCCTGGTCGGCCCGACCGCGTCTATCTCCAAACCTCATGGACCGGACCCCCTTCCTTTTCTGCCCGAATTGCCACGCAAAGTATCCTTATACAGACCAACACTTGGTCTGTAAACTGTGCCTATCACCGGAACGCAGGGAGGATACTTGCGAGGCCTGCCTGGCATTTCGATCGAAGAAGACCCTACGCAATCGAAGAGCCAGAAGACTTCAGATGGCATTGACTCCGGCCGAACAGATCGACGTCGAAGAAGAGGAGAGATTCTCCATTCACGAATCGGACTCGGACGACTCCAACACTGAGCAGCCGAGGGCGCAGCCGAAAACTGTGAGTAAATCTGTCCCGGCCAAGACCCACTTAAAAATTATAAAGGCCAAGGGGATGCCACTGCCAACAGCCATGGCTTAACCCGAAAACACGGTGACCAAACATCGGCACCGAAAAAGGCCTCCCAAGAGCCGAAGACATCCGACTCCGGTCGAGATACCGGCTCCGAAACAACTCGACACCCCCAAAATTAAAAAGGTTTCCTCAGAGCCAAAAAAGAGTGCACCGAAACCTTCGGTGTCGAAACATGCAGCCTCAGAGCCAAAAACAGGCACCTACACAGAAGAGCACGGGCTTTCCAGCCAGATGCAGGGGCACAGATTTGAGCAAGAATTGGGTATGGGAGAGCCAGACCATACTCAAAGAAGACTGCACATCCAGAAAGAGACTGGTAAAATTCAAACTCTGCCACCAATCAAAATAAAAAGAAAGCTGGCATTCCAAGATGCAGAAATGCAGCCAAAAGCAAAAGTGGCAAAAGACAAAACACCACCAAGGTTTTCGCCACAGACTTCACCACTGCACTCTCCGCATCTGTCCCCGGTAGCAACACCCCCAATGCAGTCGCCAACACACACGGGGATGACAAAAGATGACCCGGATGCATGGGACTTATATGATGCACCGGTCTCTGACAATAGTCCCGATTGCTACCCAGCAAGGCCATCACCACCAGAGGACAGCACTGCATATATGCAGGTGGTATCAAGGGCAGCTACTTTCCATAATGTAGCAATGCATGCGGAGCCAATAGAAGACGACTTCTTGTTTAATACCTTGGCATCCACGCACAGCTCTTACCAGAGTTTACCAATGCTCCCAGGCATGCTAAAGCATGCCAAACAGGTGTTCCAGGACCCAGTGAAAGGCAGAGCCATAACGCCTAGGGTGGAGAAGAAATATAAACATCCCCCAACGGACCCTGTCTTTATAACGCAACAATTAACACCAGACTCAGTGGTAGTGGGAGCAGCCAGGAAAAGGGCAAACTCCCAATTGTCAGGAGACGCACCACCGCCCGACAAGGAAAGTCGGAAGTTCGATGCTGCAGGCAAGCGGGTGGCAGCACAGGCAGCCAGTCAATGGCGAATTGCCAATTCGCAGGCTCTATTGGCTCGCTACGACAGGGCACACTGGGACGAGATGCAGCATATAATACAGCACTTGCCCTAAGAATACCAAAAGCGTGCCCAACAAGTTGTTGAGGAAGGACAAGCGATTTCCAACAACCAAATAAGGTCTGCAATGGACTCAGCAGACACAGCAACTCTGACAGTGAACACTGCGGTAACCATTCGCAGGCATGCATGGTTACGGAGCTCGGGTTTAAGCGGGAAATCCAGCAAGCTGTGCTAAATATGCCGTTCAACCAAGAACACTTATTTGGGCCGGAGTTGGATACGGCAATCGAAAAGCTCAAAAAGGACACGGACACGGCCAAAGCCATGGGCGTGCTCTACTCCCCACAAAACAGAGGCACTTTTAGAAGGCCACAATTTAGAGGGGGGTTTCGTGCACAAACCACAGAGCCTTCCACCTCACAAACCAGACCCACATATCAGGGCCAGTACCAAAGAGGAGGTTTTCGAGGAATATACAGGGGTGGACAATTCCCAAAAGCAAGGGGGAAATTCCAAAGCCCAAAAACCCCTCAAGCCAAACAGTGACTTCAATGTAACAAACCCACACCACTCAACACCAGTGGGAGGGAGACTTACCACATACTACCACAACTGGGAAAACATAAGTACGGACGCATGGGTCCTAGCCATTATCCAACATGGTTATTGCATAGAATTCCTACAATTGCCACCAGATGTGCCCCCAAGAGCACACAATATGTCCAAACAACACTTAGACCTGTTACAACTAGAATTCCAATCATTGTTACAAAAACAAGCAATAGAACTAGTACCCAACCATCAAAAAGGAACAGGTGTCTACTCCCTGTATTTCCTAATTCCAAAGAAGGACAAAACGCTGAGACCCATATTAGACCTCAGAACACTGAATCTTTACATCAAATCAGATCACTTTCACATGGTGACATTTCAAGACGTGATTCCCTTGCTCAAACAACACGACTATATGTCAACATTAGATCTCAAGGATGCATATTTCCACATACCCATACATCCTTCCCACAGGAAATACTTGAGGTTTGTAATCCAAGGTGTGCATTACCAATTCAAGGTGTTACCATTCGGGATAACAGCCCCAAGGGTATTCACAAAATGCCTTGCAGTAGTAGACGCTCACATCAGGAGACAGCACATGCACGTATTCCCTTACTTGGACGATTGGTTAATAAAAACCAGCACTCAGCAACAGTGTCTTCTTCACACACAATACGTGATAGAAACTCTACACAAACTAAGGTTCTCTATAAATTACCACAAATCACATCTACAACCATCCCAAATACAACAATACTTGGGAGCAACACTCGATACTCAAAAGGCGATTGCCACGCCAAGTCCACAAAGGGTACAGGCGTTCCGCAATACAATACTAAACGTACAGGCAAACCAACACTACCAAGTGAGGTTTGTCATGAAACTTCTAGGCATGATGTCTTCATGCATAGCCATTGTCCCAAACGCAAGACTACACATGCGGCCCTTGCAACAGTGTCTAGCAAGACAATGGACACAAGCACAGGGTCAACTTCAAGATCTAGTGTTGATAGACCGCCAGACACACTTCTCGCTTCAATGGTGGAAACCTATAAATTTAAACAAAGGGAGGCCATTCCAAGACCCAGTGCCTCAACACGTGATCACAACAGATGCTTCCATGATGGGGTGGGGAGCACACCTCAACCAGCACAGTATACAGGGACAATGGGACGTTCACCAAAAACAACTGCATATAAATCATCTAGAACCATTGGCAGTGTTTCTAGCATTGAAAGCATTTCAACCACTAATAGCCCACAAACACATTCTTGTCAAAACAGACAACATGACAACAATGTATTACCTAAACAAACAAGGAGGGACACACTCATCACAACTGTGTCTCTTAGCACAAAAGATTTGGCATTGGGCAATTCACAATTACATTCGACTAATAGCACAGTACATCCCAGGGATTCAGAACCAGTTGGCCGACCATCTCAGTCAAGCTCACCAACAGACACACGAATGGGAAATTCATCCCCAGATCCCACAAACGTACTTTCTACGCTGGGGAATACCAGAAATAGACCTATTCGCAAAACAAAAGAAAACGCAAAATGCCAAGACTTCGCGTCCAGGTACCCACACCCTCAGTCTCAGGGCAATGCGTTATGGATAAGTTGGTCAGGGATATTTGCTTACGCTTTTCCCCCTCTCCCATTCCTTCCTTATCTGGTAAACAAATTGAGTCAAAACAGACTCAAACTAATACTAATAGCAACAACCTGGGCTCGCCAACCTTGGTACACAACACTGCTGGATCTGTCAGTAGTACCTCATATCAAACTACCAAACAGACCAGATCTGTTAACTCAACACAAACAACAGATCAGACACCCGAATCCAGCATCGCTCAATCTAGCTCCTGAAGTCTTAGAATTTGGACATTTAGACCTTACACAAAAATGTATGGAGGTCATTAAACAAGCTTGGAAACCTACTACTAGACATTGTTATGCAAACAAATGGAAAACATTTGTTTATTGCTGTCATAATAATCAAATTCAACCACTACATGCTTCCGCAAAAAACATTGTAAGCTACTTATTACACTTACAAAAATCTAAACTAGCATTTTCTTCTATTAAAATAGATCTCACAGCAATATCTCCCTATCTGCAGATTACACATTCAACATCACTTTTTAGAATCCAGTCATCAAAGCATTTATGGAGGGATTAAAAAGAATCATACCCCCGAGAACACCACCAGTCCCCTCGTGGAACCTCAATATTGTGTTAACACGACTCATGGGACCACCATTTGAACCCATGCACTCTTGTGAGATGCAATACTTAACTTGGAAAGTAGCCTTCCTGATAGCTATCACATCTCTTAGAAGAGTAAGTGAAATACAAGCATTTACTATACAAGAACCCTTTATACAAATATATAAACATAAAGTGGTTCTCCGTACAAATCCCAAATTCTTACCAAAAGTTATATCACCGTTCCACCTAAACCAAACAGTGGAACTCCCAGTCTTTTTTCCACAACCAGACTCAGTAGCCGAAAGAGCCTTACATACGTTAGACATTAAAAGAGCACTAATGTATTACATAGATAGAACAAAACAGTTTTGCAAAACAAAACAATTGTTTGTAGCCTTCCAAAAACCTCATACAGGAAATCCAGTATCCAAACAAGGCATTGCCAGATGGATAGTGAAATGTATTCAGACCTGCTATATCAAAGCAAAAAGAGATCTACCTATTACACCAAAGGCGCACTCCACTAGGAAAAAAGGCGCCACAATGGCTTTTCTAGGGAATATACCTATGACAGAAATCTGTAAGGCAGCCACATGGTCTACGCCTCATACATTCACAAAACATTAATGTGTAGATGTGTTAACAACACAACAAGCCACAGTAGGACAGGCTGTATTACGAACATTATTTCAGACAACTTCAACTCCTACAGGCTGACCACCGCTTTTGGGGAGATTACTGCTTTGTAGTCTATGCACAGCATGTGTATCTGCAGCTACACATGCCATCGAATGGAAAATGTCACTTACCCAGTGTACATCTGTTCGTGGCATGATACACTGCAGATTCACATGTGCCCTCCCACCTCCCGGGAGCCTGTAGCTGTTTTAGTTGCTTGTAAATTGTAAATATGTAAATAAATATTCCTTTACTACACATTATGTACATACATTTCTACTCCATTGCATGGGCACCTCTAGTATCCTTACTTTACCAACTCCTACCTCACCCTTTGCGGGGAAAACAATCTAATATGGAGTCGACGCCCATGCGCAATGGAGCCGAAAGGGAGGAGTCACTTGGTCCTGTGACTCGAAAAGACTTCTTCGAAGAAAAACAACTTGTAACACTCCGAGCCCAACACTAGATGGCAGGAACAGTGCACAGCATGTGAATCTGCAGCGTGTCATGCCACAAACAGATGTACACTGGGTAAGTGACATTTTCCTTACACTTCGCAATCTCCGTTTGTGATATTGTTGTCTGTGAACCACGCTAAGTCGATTCGGCGATTTCTCTAGAAAGAATGGAATTGGGTTACGCCAATGATACCTCTTTGGGAGCTACCATAGTATTCCACTTTCTGGTAGATACGTATAAACATAGGCTCCTCGCCTTTTAAATACCTCCTGCTTCGGACTCGACCTGGAAACTTTTCCTGTCCTTGCTCGCACGTGCTGATAGGTGGCGCCACTGGACTCCGACAGCCTTACTCCCATGTACAGTAGTGGCTGTGGAGCTGGGTATAGGAGTCACCACGTGCACTGATAGCAGTTCCATTTTTCTGTGCTTTTCAATGTCGATTCAGTGTTTTGCTGTAGACCTTCTGATAGAGACTAATAACTGCAGATGCCTCACCTTTTGAATATCCCCTGGCACCAGCATGGATCCTAAAACCATTCCATCCCACGCAGACAGGACATTGAGACCAGTATCTATACAACACCAGCTCGCTCGAGCATCAGTTCCTTTAGTTTCATGTCAGTCGCCGTGGATCCAGAGCTTCAACTGTTATTCGGCAGATGTAATTTTTCCCATAATTTTCTACAGTGTGCAGGTAAATGTAAAAAAAAAAACTCCAGGTTTTAAGCCTTGTGAGATTGTCCTCCAGTTTATGGGCAGGTGGCAAGGCGATACAATCTCCCGGAGAGGCAGATATATATTTTTTTATTTTAACACCCATCTCTGTTGACCCTTGTAATACATGCATCTAGGAGCTATACAAACCTAAATGCATTCCGTACCACCCCTCCAGATAGGGAATGAAAGAAAATTGAGCCATCTGCAAAAATAACTTTTTCTTCGACCAGCATTGTGATCAGGTAAGGAAATGCATCACATCTCTTGTGGAGATACTCAGACACCTTAATGGGGCAAAGTGACAGATATGTCCTAACAGCGGTCTCTGACAAAGTCTGCCACATCTTACAGAGGTTGATTTTGGATGGACAGGTTGCTGCAAAATTTTCAATAATGTCAGGTCTGGACACTACTGACCCTTGGTAGATCAGTTGGAACCAGAGTGGTGCTTAGGCACCATGCCTCGATTCAGTCCACAGGGTTCTCTTCTAATATACAACAGTCACTTACAGACATGCCTTTGGCTGGCTCAAGTCTGCTTAGGCTCCATGCCTGGATTCAGTCCACAGGGTTCTCCTCTAATGTACAACAGTCACTTACAGACATGCCTTTGGATGGCTCAAGTCTGTTTGAAGTAAAAGCAGATTCTGGCCTTGCACAGTTTAAGAGGATTAAGGCCACTGCCCTCACTTTGACTTGGCTTCACCAGCTAGACAGCTTCCCCACCTTTTTAGGGTCGGACGCACAGGCACTCCGTCCCTGTTGTAATATCTTTGGGCTTTTAACCATGCCCATGTCAAAACTGTCACTTTCATTGGTTCGTGGTTTAAAATCCACTTGGTTTCATTAGTGAAAGGCATGCATACGTCATGCCTTTTCTGGTGTTTAGCCCGCCTCGAGAGCACCGGTAAGCTTAATGAAAACATACGAGGCTCCATGTTTTCAGCCTGGTTTCTGCACTACTTCATCTTTTTATTTTGCACTCTGCGCGATTGTGCTGGGTTTTACATATTGCGATCTCGCTCGGGTTTTTTGTTTTTAGTGCGATCGCGCTGGGTTTTACACCGTGCGATCATGCTCGGTTTTTTTGTTTCAATTTATGTGGCAAGAAAAGTCTTGTTAGGAGTTTACAACGCTAATAGCTCTAACTCGAGCAAATGCGAGACCCGTTGCATTGCAAATGTTTGGAAGGGGTTATCTGCATAGGCAGTAATTGTCTAAGCAAATAGAGACCACTCAATCCCTTAGGGGACGAGGTTGGAGAGCTGCTCAGCAGCATTCAGGTTCCCCGGGGCAGCTTTCTACCCAAGCCCCAGCTCCCCCTTCTGCAGCTGCTGCAAAAACCCTTTACTTAAACCTTGACAGCACGCAATTGATTTTATGGAGGTTAGATCACCTTTGACCTTCCAGGAAGGAAGGAGCATCACCTCAGATCATTGGGTGCTCCAGGTCGTGGAATCAAGTTCACACTCTACCTATCCTCCAGACATATCACCCACACCTTTAGGGTCACTGGTCTGTACTCCAAGGAGAAATTCTATCTCTCTTAGCCAAGGGAGCAATAGAGATGGTGCCAGTTTCAGAAATCAGGCCTGTTACTTTCTGATGCCAAAGAAGGATGGAAGCCTTCGTCCTATCCTAGACTTTTGCCCTCTGAACTTCTTCCTTAGGAAATACAGGTTCAAGATGCTCACCTTGGCCCACTTTCTGTCTTCCCTGGATCCAGGATACCATATGGTAGCAGTGGATTTGCGGAACACGTATTTTCATATTCCTGACCTGCACCCTCACAAGCCTTACCTGCAGTTTCGCGTGGGTCAAGAGGACTTGGTTCTCTGCCTCAAGGAGTCCAGGACATTTGGGCAATGATCCAGTTGTTTCAATCTGCGTCCTTTGTCCCCCTGGCGTAGGCTCTGAGGCTTTTTTGTTTCCAACATCCTGCTTCTGGAACACACCAGTTGGCAGAAGCGAGATCTGCTGCTATGGGATCTGAAGCCCAGTGAGGTCAGCACCAAAGGAACCTGTCCGATTCTGTCCAGATGTTTAGGAAATTGCAAAAGATCTGCAGTGATGCCTGCTCGACACAATTGACCCGGTGGCAGACCCTTTTCCCTACTCCACCCTGAGGTAACTGTTTTGAAGGGTGCATCATTGCTGGGTTGGGGAGGTCGCCTTGGACAGGTGGATATCAAGGGAACTGTAGGCTCGTGCAGAAACCAGCCATCACATCAACCTGATGGAATTGCAAGCAACTATTTTGACATTAAAGCTTTCCTCCGGTGCATCTAGGGAGAACAGGTCAAGTTCTCACAGATAACACAACCATGTGGTGCTAAAAAAAAAAAAAACAGGGCAGTGTAAGACCATGGGTCCTTCCCCCGGGAAGCTTTACGTCTCTGGAAGTGACTGAACGCTCAGGGTATCTCCCTGATACTCCAGCACCTGGAAAGATCTTTAACCACCATGGCAAATGAACTCAGCTGATATTGCCTAGCTCATACCGAATGGCAGTCGCACTCTGAGGTGGTACAAGGCACCTTCCAAAAAAGGAGAGAAGCCTGGCCCGATTTATTTCACACTGCAGGGAATGCACAGTGTCCAAGCTTTTGTGTGTTGTAGTTTCCAAGATGATTCTCCCTCGTGGATGATTTTCACCTCGACTGGGGCCCAGGTCTCCTTTATGCTTTTCCGCTCCTTCCGAGAGTGCTCAAAAAACTCAAGAAGGACCTGGCCCAAGTGGTCCTAATTTCTAAGGGTAGGGTGAGGAGAGTGTTGTACCTGGCACATCAGACCAGGAGCATCTTCCTTCCAATTCGGCTGCCCCCTTGGAAGGACCTCCTGTCACAATAGCAGGGTCAGTCTTGCACTCAACCTGCACATACTACATCACAATGCGTGAAGATTGAGTAGCAGGAGTTGGTGTCATTCGGTCTCCCTCCTCGAAATGGTAGGTGTCATTCTAACAGCCAGGCTTCATCCTCTGACCCACCATACATTCTGGATCAACTACCACCTGACTCATTGGTGGTACATACAGTGCGAAAAAGGGTTAATGCACAGGGCACCGGTGATGCTCCTCCATGAATAAGGAAAGTCAATAGTGATAGAGCACTCCAATGTATCGCTGCCAAATTGGCAACCCATAGGAGATTTGGCAACATCATTGGTCTGTTCTCAAGATAGGATTGTGATCACTAGGATGAAATGGAAGAACTCCTCCAGCATCTCTTAGATGAGCACAGGAAGCGGGCACACAAGCTGGTCTTGGAAGGAAAGTTCATCTTGAATACCACTATTCACTGTACCCTAGACACAGGTGACACTACAGCGTGTGGCATTAATTCTAGTGAACTTATCCGTAGATACGCCTGGCTCTGAGTCTCTGATTTCAAACCAGAGGTACAACATTATCTCCTCAACCTTCCTGATGGGAAGCAGCTGGAGAAGTTAAAAAAGGACAGACACCTTGTAGGTCAATGGTTCAGAGTCTCATGTACTTCGATATGATAGTGTCCCGCATTGTCTTAGTTCCCTATGCCAGCTTGCACATGCTCCAGCTGCAAGAATGCTTTGTGGCACATTAGTTGCAGGCGGAGGTTCGCGTGGAGAATCTGGTGTTGATTTGGGACCTCATTTATCCTTCTGTAGTGGTCAAAGACCACTGATTTCTTACAAAGCAGGCTCTTTCTTGACCTAGTACCACAGGTGACCATCACAATGGTTGCTTCCCTCATCCACTGCGGAGCACACTTGAACAGCTCGACTGTGCAGAGCTTGTGGATGCCCATCAACAGGGTCGCCACACCAACTACCTAGAACTACTGTCTTTCCAGCTAGCTCTCGGGTCATTCCACATCCATATTCAGCAGTGTAATCCTCATACCCACAGACGATATGACTGCCGTGTACTAAAAACAGAAGCGGGGTGTAACTCACTCACCACGTTTGTCTGTGTTAACTCCGAGCATTTGGTGGTGAACAACCACCTCAAGGTCCATCTCCTAGCAGAGTACTTGTTGGGAGTGAACAACGACCTGGCCGACCTCCTCAGAAGGATGCAGCAAGTCCACTAGTGGGAACTCTACCTGCAAATCATCCTCCGGTACTTCTGGTGGTGGGGTTTCCACCAACGTAGGCCTCTTTCCACCACGGAAAACAAAAAATGCTCAAGCTTCCCCTCCTGATATCCACACCCACTGTCCATAGGCAACACACTATGAATGAATTGGTCAGGATTATTTGCCTACGCTTTTCCATCCCTCCCACTTCTTCTATTTGTGGTTTGGAAGCTTTGGCAAACATCCCCAACTCTCATCCTAGTGGCTCTCACTTGGACAAGACAGCTGTGGGTCACTGCTTTTCTCAACCCCAGTTTGGTAGCTCACAAGAAGCTGCCCAACCAGCCAGACTTTCTCATGCAGAGAAAGGGCATGGTCCGGCACAGCAACCCAGGAAGCTGAATCTTGCGATCTGGCTCCCAAGGTCTTTGAATTCCGCTACCTTAACTTACTGCAGGAGTGCATGACTACCCTCAAGAAAGCACGCAGACCTTACAGTTAAAGCCTGCTATGCAGATAAATGGATATAATTGTACATTGGTGCACTCCTAGACACATTAACCTGCTCACAGCAGCGGCCCCTACTTGCTCCACCTGCAAAAAGCAAACCTTGCGTATCCCTCTGTTAGACTTCACATAGCCGCCGTTGTCACCTCCATTCAAAACAGAGAGCACGCTTCATTCTTAAGAGATCCAGTCATTAAGGCCTTTATGAAGGGATTAAAAAGAGTAATTCAACCCAGAGAGCCTCCCGGACCCATGTGGAATCTCAACATAGTTCTCATCAGACTTATGGGCCTTCTTTTCAAACCACTTCACTCATGCCCTTTACAGGATCTCTCTTGGAAGGTAGCCTTCCTAGTGGTCATTACCTCTCTGTCGAGTCAGTGAACTTCAGGCTGTGACTCTTCAAGATCCCTTCTTCCAAGTTCATGTAGATAGGGTATTCCTTAGGACAAACCCCAACTTTTTCCTCAAGGTAGTCTCTGGTTTCCACATCAGTCAGACCATAGAACTCCTTGTGTTATTTCTACTTCTGAAGTCAGTAGTTGTGAGGACTCTCCACACACTAGATGTGAAAAGGGCCCTCATGTATTAAATTGACTGCACAAACTTTTAACGGAAGATAGAACAACTCTTAGTTTCTTTCTCAGAGCCACCTAAAGGTTGTGCTCTCTCCAAAGCAGGCATCGCACGCTGGCTGGTAAAATGTAGCCAGACTTTACGCAAAAGCCAAGCAATCATTCCGTACATCTCCCACACCTCACCCCGCCCCACTCCAATCATAAAAAGGGAACCTCTCTGTCTTGTGCAACATCCCAATAGCTGACATCTGCAAAGCAGCTACCTGGTCCACTCCACACACTTTCACTAAGCACTTGTGTGTGGCATCTTGGCACGCCAAGAAGCTAGTGTTGGCCAAGCCATACTCCTCACACTTTGTCAGTCCTCAGCAATATCCTCTGCCTAGCCACCGCTTAGGGGTGAACTCCTTTACAGTCTATGCCCATCATGTGAATCTATAGCTGCACTTGCCATGACTGGAAAATGTTACTTACCCTGTAAGCATCTTTTTGTGGCATGTAGCGCTGTAGATTCACATGTGCTCACCCTTCTCCCCGGAAGGCTTTGGTCGTCACAGTCTCTTTTTCTGTATTTCTTGCATGGTCATCTCATTCTGTGTCTTTGTGATCCATTTCCATCCTCACCCTCTGTGCAGTGAAAAAATTTAACAATGTAGTCATTATAACCTGTGACTCAAACTTCTGCGAAACAACTTGCACACGTCTGAGCACAACACTATCTGGCAGGAGTATACACAGGACGTGAATCTACAGCACTACATGCCACAAACAGGTGCTTACAGGGTAAGTAACACTTTTGTTATCTTTTCTGTGTTCGCTTTTAGATAAGTCAACAGATTTTGTAATTGTTGATGACCTCATCAGTTCTGCCCAGAGACCAATTAGAATGGTAATTGTTTTAAGAATGAGTATACCTTTGACCAGCAAAAACATATAGAACAAAGAAACCCCCTGGCTGGTCTGTTCTGGCGACAAGGTAGCCGTTATTTGTGATGGCCGTAATGGCTGTTTTTCTGCCTGAAAACAGACCCGTCCAAGGGTTTTTTGTTGTTTGTGGGGCATGCAGGAGCAGCACCTAGTGGAAAGATGGGGACAGGTTACAAGGGAGGGGAAGAGATGATGTAGTGGCTCCTGTTGATGATGGAAATTATGAGAAGGGCATAATGCTCAGTGACGGCCATCTTGTTTAAGAAGCATTTTAAGAGAACTCTGATACCATGCATTGAGGTTTGGTGGGTTGCGTGGAATACTTCATGTCACTAGAAACATGTGGATGTGACTGGGAGGAAACCATTGTCGGTCGGGAGGTTCAGGCGGGTGCGGATCCGAATCCCAAAGGGAGCCAAGGAGTGCAAGGGCAGCAATAAAACACTATTAATGTTGGAGGTTTGGCAAGTAGACACAAGCAAGCTTTGTTTAGATCAGATAAGTACATTCATGATGCTATTTTGTCATTTCAGAGTACTCTTCTTTCCAGCCTTTCCCGTTACTTCCGTCGTGGGGGACCGTCATCACCAGCTGGAGGCGTTCTGCCATCTCCTCAACCAAAAGCTGCATCTAGCACTAAAGTGGGGCCCGAGGGGCAGGAGCCCTTGATCCAGCTGGTGCAAGCCTTTGTTAGACATGTGCAGAGATAGGGTCAAACTGGGTATTACACTCTGGATCTCACAGCTGTGCTCATTCTTCTCCTCACCTCTTCGTTTGTCAAATATGTTCCCTCTGTCAAGAAAGGAGAATGTGGAGTTACAAACCGAGATGAGACCTAGGCAAAGAAATGAAACATTGGAACTGTTCATGAACTCTGACAACGCCCCTTGGAGCAGCCTAGGGAGGGAGCCTCTCAGCCCATCACTGTAGCAGACTAATTTGAAGACAATAGTGGGCTGAGCCCCTTTCCTCCAGTGACAGTGCAGAGTCTGATAACCATCCCTTTCTTGACACGATGTTCCTACTTAATATGTTGAAAAGAGCCGGCAATGGACATAGTCACTCTTTTCCGCTGCAAGTCTTTTACACACCTGAAGACGTTTCTTCTGGGCATTACCCTTTGCTACAGGTGCCGCGCCACTGCTTACCCTGGCATGGACTGCTGAGAGCCCAAGGGTTTTGAAGACTTTAGGTAGAACCGGTGAGGTCAGCTGTGGATCTTGAGTACTTGTCTGTCCTTTAGGAATGGAGTGTCACTGCCACTGTGCTGGCTGCAAGCTGGAATGAATGAGTGCGCGTAGTGCCTTTCTGCAATCTGAGTAAGTTCTACTTTGTGCTGAGAAGAGCAAGGAGCTGGAATGGTTCATGATGCAGCTCTGCTCTCTTGCTATTTTTGTAAGTTCTATTTATACTTGTATTAAAACCTTGTTTATAAACGCTGGCTCCCATTGTGCCTTCTTTCCATGCAGTCTGTCTCAGAACTTAGGGAGGCTAAGCCTGCTGGGCCCACAAATCAGGTGGTTGTTCTGTGAAAGGAGAGTGTTCAATGTACTGATGTTGCCTTTTCCATAACCCTCTATGCATTGGGTTTGCTGCTTTTTGGCCCAAAATATTCGTAATAGCTGGCTAATCGAGTGGATCAAGATGTGATCTCTTCGTTTAATGGACTGAGGCAGCAAACTCCAATGCCACACCTGCAGTATTTCTGTCCATAGAGGACCAGAGGATGTAGATGGTGGTACAGCTGCAGTACCCCTTCTTGTCCTCTACCTTCACAACATCAAAACGTGGTCAGAGCAATGGAGGCACCAGAACGGTGACTCTGTGGTCAGGAAGCATCCATTCTTGGTAATTGGTTGAGGATGTTGGACTAGTGGGTCTTACAGACATGAAGATTGGGTAAACACTTTCTTTCTAAATGGCTGCCACCTGCTGTCCCCTCAAATCCTAATGGATGAGGTCCAACCTCTGCTTACACGCAGGGGTCAGTGGAGAAAATGCCGCCAAAGGTAAGAGGCAAGAGGTGCTACTCCAAATTATTTTCTGATAACTGTAGCTGAGGTGGGAGAGGGTTAAGCTCAACATGGGATTTATATTTCTGGAAAAAAAGAAGAAAAAAAACATAAGACAAAATGTGAGCTGGTAATATTAGAGCAGGTCATACAGGCCTTGAAAAGATTGGTATCATTGGATCACAAGCACACGTAGACCATAGGAGGACGTTCCTGGATAATCTCAAACAGAAATTATTTAAATTTACAGTTTTTTAATTTGACATTTACCTCTGATATCATAGTATTCTGATTGATAGTTCTAATTGCAGATTCCTCAGCTCGTGAATATCTCCAGACGCCAGACTGGATCTGGGCACTTCTCTTAGCAAATCCTTGCTCCAGCAGGTGGTATTGTGCAGTGTGCAACTCTGTCCCACCCTGGAAATAACAACAAACCCACATATAGCGGCTACCACTGCACTCTGAAATCTAATAGCCTTCTAGCCGCAGATTCCTTATCTTTGAATTATAACAAGGTGTCCGTCTGGATCCGGCAATTTTTTGTGAACAGTATCTCTGTGCGCCGGTAGGTGGCGTCGTTCAGCTCCATGTGACGTCTGCTCCAGAAGTGACATGCACAGTGCTTATATAGGCGCCACACCAGCTTGGTGACTTTAGTTCTTTTTTTCCCCCACGCCAGTCAGCACAGATCCAGAAAGAGCTACTGGAGGAAAGTAGCATCTTTCTGGTATAGTTGCCCCCACTTTTTGCCTGGTGTCAGGATGTTCACCTGTACTACACTGGGATCCTGCTAACCAGGACCCCATTGTCAGTTTCCTCCCCCCTAAATTTAGTTGTATGGTAACTTGTACACCCCACAATTGACATACTGGTACCCCCATGCTGCCTGTGTAAAATGGTGCATGCGCCTTTCACTTCAGAAATAAGGTTTGCCTTATATCGTGGTCCCTTCTCTCTGACCCTGTAAGTCACTCCTAAGGTAGGCCCTTCAGCCCAAGGGCATGGTGCATGGTTTCAAGTGTGAGGGCACGCCTGCACGAGCTGAGGTGCCCCTACAAACCCCAGACTCCATTTCCTGGGCTTTGTAAGTGTGGGGAAGCCATCTTAAGGTATGTAGTGGACACTGGTAAACACAAGTTGTCAAACTACATAATGACTTCACCGAACATAGGCATGTTTGTTAACAAACACTTCTGATGGATACACCTACCTGTGGATTCCTCTCCTTATGAATTCTTCCAATGCGCCAGTATTCAACAGAAACTTTCTTGCCAGCTCTTCACGTCAAGGATGACACAATTGCACGGCTCCACACGCGACTCCGTCTGACTTCATCGTGGCAATAAGAAGTCCTCCCCGGCGTGCTGACGTCAGTTGCCTTTTTTCTGCATCTTCGACAGTAAGGTTTTTTTTTTACTGCCTCTCGAACAGCTACTGTTTCGAAGGTGTTCCTGTTGCACTAGTTACAATGTCTCCACCAAAGAAATCAGGTTTTATGCCTTGTCATGAGTGTGAGGTCGAATGTCAGTCACAGATGCTAATGAGGACTGCTTGTGGTGCCTAAGTTCGGACCACGACGTGGATGGGTGCGTGTCTTGCCAGCGGATTAACCCGAATGTCTTAAAAGAGAGAGAGGCTAAGCTCTTCTTGTCAAAAGCTAAGAGGGGGCATAAGGGTCATCGAAGATCTAAGGCGAGGGACTCCTCTTCACACAAGTCCTCAAGATCTCATAAGAAGCAGCGCCAGCGCGATTCTCGACGCCGTTCTTCCAGAAATCAGTCTTGGTCCCCTCCGAGATGCCGCCGTATGGCATGGGAGGACAGTCCAACGCTCACTCCTCGTCCTCAGGCTTTTCCAGCGCCATCGTTGATTGAGGTCGCCAAGTCCCCGGCGAGTCCTCCGATTCACTTTTCACCCGTGTTAGCTCAGGACCTGGTGGCGCAAGTTTCGGATCCGACCCAAGCACCTCAAGATGAGCAAAGGTATCCTGCCTTCCCAACTCCGGGAGCGGATCCAGCGGCGTTCCATAATGCTATGTTTAGCAATTTCAACAAGGCTATGGCCCCTGCTGGTGCACCGGCTGGTCCCACGGGTCCATTAGCTTTCTCTTTAGCTCCGTTTGTACCCTTCTATCCGCCTGAAGGTGCTGGTTCAGTGATGTCGTCATCCCAGATGATGTTGCCGACAGCGCTGATGGAGTCAATGCCGGCGCCGGATGGATTCCAGTCAGGACGCAGTGTATCTCCACCATCTCCTCTACCAGATCGTCCATCTGCCTGGAAACTGGCGTCGTCGACATCGGCTAATTCTCTGACGCCGAGATTGGAGGCCAGATTGAGAGTAAGGAGGAGCGCCTTGAGACTCTTGGAGGAGCAACAATATCAGCAACAGCTGTTGGATGAAGGAGAGAATCCTGAGCCTATGGAGGAATTTCAGGGATCTGGAATCTGCAAGTGGACTGGATATATCCCCTGAGTGGGATCTTTCAACCCCGGCCGAATTTACAGAGGAGGCAGCATATTCTCACACTGTTATGAGGAAGGCTGCTGAATTCTTGGAACTTCCATTACCAGCATCGGAGGTGGAAATAAACATCTTGACTGGGGTGTTGCATCCTTCCTCTGTCTGCGGAGCCCCTACTCCCTTTTAATGATGTCCTTACTGAGCCCATTTTAGACATTTGGAGGAAACCTGTCATGACTCCAGCGGTTTCTAGGACTGTGGCTAGGAGGTACAGTGTGTCTCCTGGGGATCCTTAATTTTTGTCTCAACATCCAACTCCTGAGAGCTTGGTGGTTCAAGCTTCTTGTTCTGCCCGATCTGCACCTGGCTCATTTCCTGCTACACCATCTGTAGGAGGCTGGCCTGGCTTGTAGTGGGTACCAAAGGTACTTACACCTTGTGCCAGGTCCAGTTATCCCTTATTAGTGTAGAAGAGGACCTATGCGCCCGGTCCCCGAGGTGTTGAGAACACTAACGAGCGCGAGCGGCCTGAAATGGTGTTATACAACATTTAAATATTTGGGTGTGAATATATACCACGACAATCAAGACCTCAGTGATGGTAACCTTGGCCAAGTGATCAGATCAACGAGGGGCTCTTTACCCTTCTGGTGCTCGCTTCCACTATCCCCAATGGGTAGAGTGGCTATAGCAAAGATGATAGTACTGCCCTGTCTACTTTATTATTTTATGGCACTGCCCTTGATACTCCCGAGCTCCTTTTTTAAACTACTGAATAGACTACTAACGGATTTAATATGGGGCAACGGTCATAGACGCGTTGCACTGACAAAAGTGCTCCAACCGCTTAGGCTGGGGGGGGGCTGGGCGCCCTCAAATTTGAAGCATATTATGCAGCTGCCCAGATACAATGGATATCTACATGGGTCGGTAATCCAACTGGGGCCGAAACACAGAGTGTCACTAGAGCTCGGTGGCACAGAAATAATGCAATACCTCATGAATCGAACTGATCCAGCACACACTAACAACGTGCTGCTGAACACTGCGCATTGGGCTTGGGGCCGATACGCCTTGCAAAACGCAAAATATCCGCAATACTCACCAAGGATTCCACTACTAGCTCACCCGACATTAGCAAAAATAGCAGCAAAGGTGGGCCTGAATGTGTGGGGTAGCAAGGGCATACACACATTGGGAGATATTTATCAGGACGGACAACTTCAAACCTACGAGGCACTAACCGATAGACACGCGCTGGGCCGCAGAGGATTTATAGCTTACGGAGCAGTCAGGCAGGTAATGAGAGAACACTGGAGAAAGGGCAACTTAGAACCAGATGTTTTACCTCTGCTCCATGAGCTGCTGGGGACCACGAATATTCCATCAAATATATCGAACATATACAACATCCTCACAACCCAAGCGGAACACAAACAGGAACAAGCAAAAAATAAATGGGATCGAGTGCTACCGGAACCACTATCCCCCAATGCATGGGAACAAGCAATGAAAATGACTCGCGAGGTCAGACGTAATCCCCGCTTCCGATACACACACTTTAATTATGTGCATCAGACATACCTATCACCACACCGTATAACACGCATGTTTCCCCGATCACCGCAAACATGCCCTAGATGTGACACAGAGGAGGCCACTTTTTATCACATGACATTGGAATGCCCCCCGATCCGGAACACATGGATAGAGATAGTAATGTTACTAGCCGAATGGACAGACACCGCACTGTCGCCTACTCCTGAGGTATGCCTGTTGGGCATAACACCCCACCCCAAGAAACGCAAACGCACATACAGTATAAATGCATTGCCCTTGCTTTGGTGTTGTATAGATGCCTCATTGCCATGAAATGGAAAGCCCCTGGAGCTCCTAGTATTGCCCTGTGGCGAGAAGAGGTAATACGTTGGACCAAAGCAGAAACACAAACACTACAGAACTTACTGGATAAGGGTATATTAGTTAAAGGCCTAGAAGTATGGAACTTATGCTTGTCAGCCGCAGAAAACAGACGATGAACGCCCCCCCCCGAAACAGATACACAAGAGATAAAGGATATCACACTAATGATTACAGTAAAACAGTATCATATAGACCGACTGAGGAATACGGGGAGATGGGGGAAGAGCGAAGAGGGAAAGAAAAAAAAAAAAAAAGGGATGAACCAATACAAAACTGGTATGCCCTTCACAGGTGCCCCTGGGAGCATTACCAGAGTCCCGACGGGCCCCGGCGGATTCCAAGGATGAGGGACTCCGTACCCTGCTGATCCTTAATATTGTGACCCGTTGGCCATGTACGGAGACCCACGGCTGACAGCGGGCTGGTCCCCTGTGGCCTGGGTGCGAATCGGCTGCGCGAGGGGGGGGCGTTGCCGCAGTGATGAACACGTACTTGCTCTGCACGGGACGAGGGGCGTGCCTCTTGTCCCTGCGGCGGCTGGTTCTCCCCCCCCCCCCCCTGCCTGGGCTCTCCCCTGGGGCTCCCCCCCTCCCCTCGGCCCGGGCCATCTGGGGCCGTCTCAGCTCCTATCTTACTCTCTCTTACTATGTTATTTTGACTCTTGAATTACTACGCACATGTTGAATATATGCTGTGTGGAGAAACACAACTCTCAGAACCCAATTCGGGTAATAGTACACTCATACTGGATTTACAGAATGTGCAGAAGTAATAATTACATGTATACTACATGTTGAACATAATGTAACCTCTTGTATTTCATTTAAATGTTGCCCCTTGGCTGATAAAACAATAAAAACATATTTAAAAAAAGTAATAATAAATTAGTGTAGAAGAGGTGTTTCTGGCAGTGTAGGCTGTTAGAGGTAGCTATGGCAAAGCAGCTTAGGCTGAACTAGGAGACATGCAAAGCTCCTACTATACCACTTATATCATATGCACAATATCATAAGAATACACAGTTAATTAAGGTACTTTATTTTTATGACAATATGCCACAAGTATCTCAGTGAGTACCCTCAGTAAGAAGGTAAGTAATATACACAAGTTATATGTACACAAACCACAAATGGGTAAGAAAGAGTCAGAACAGTAATGCAAACAGTGTAGAATTACAATAGGTTGCAATAGGCAAGCATAGGTCTAGGGGCAACACAAACCATATACTCCAAAAGTGGAATGCGAATCACGAATGGACCCCAGACTTATGGGAGCTTGTAGAGGGTCGCTGGGACTGAAAGAAAACAGTCAGGGTGCCCAAGATACCCCACCCCAAGGCCCTGAAAAGTAGGAGTAAAGTACACCTACTACCCCAAAAGAGCACAATAGTCGTGATAGGGGGATTCTGCAAGAATAACAAACACCAGCAGTGCACTTACAATGGATTCCTGGACCTGAGGGTATTCTCTGAGATACTTTTGGCATATTGTCACTAAAATAAAGTACCTTTATTTTTAGTAACTCTGAGTGTTGTGTTTTCTTATGATATAGTGCTAAGTGATATAACCACTGCCCTCACCATCACATTCCCACACCTACTCACAGGGAGATACATTGACCCCTGGGACTTGTTTTACCCAGATCCTGTACCGCCAGATGACCTAGATCTCTATCCTACCAAACCTTCACCACCAGAGGAAAGTACAGTTTACACTCTGTCATTTCTCGAGCAGCTGCGTACCATGGGGTTCAGATGCATGCAGAACCATTGGAGGAGGATTTTCTTTTTAATACGTTATCCTCCACCCACTCACGCTACCAGTGTTTACCAATGCTGCCTGGTATGCTTAGACATGCTGATGACATATTTAAGGAACCAGTCAATTATAGGGTTTTAACCCCAAGACTAGATAGGAAAGGGCTAATAGCCAGTCGTTAGGGGATACACCTCACCCTGACAAAGAAAGTAGGAAGTTTGATGCTGCGGCTAAAAGGGTAGCTACACAAGCAGCTAACCAATGGCATATTGCCAATTCCCAAGCCCTGTTAGCAAGGTATGACGGGGCACACTGGGATGAAATGCAAGTTCTTGCAATATTTACCCAAAGGGCATCAGAAGAGAGCAGAACAAATTGGTGAAGAGGGATACGCGATCCATAATAATCAAATTAGATCTGCCCTTGCCGCAACTGATACTGGTGCTAGAAGTATCAACACTAGGATAACAATTCGTAGACATGCATGGCTAAGATTCTCCGGGTTTAAACCCGAAATCCAACAAGCAGTGCTTAACATGCCTTTCGAAAAAGAACATCTATTCGGACCTGAAGTAGATACAACTATCGAAAAACTCAAAGGATTCTGACACTTCAGAGTCCATGGGAGCCCTGCATACCACACCTTTTTGGGGTTCCTTTCGCAAACAACAGTTTGGTGGAGACTTCAAACTACAGAGGCTTCCACCTCACATCCTAATCAAACTCAACAATATTATCCAAGAGGGTCATTTAGAAGCTCTTACAGAGGCCATCACCTTTGAGCCACAGGAAAGGTTAATACTGCAGTGTCACCACTCCCCCAAAACAATAACTTCCTCAACATCCCACAATCCCACACGTCACCTGTGGAAGGAAGACTGCAACAATTCCACTCTCACTGGGAAATCACCACCACAGATCAGTGGGTACTTTCAATTATCTGCAATGGTTACTGCCTAGAACTAATTTCTACTCCACCAAACATTCCCTCTTGTTCGCACAGACTCTCTCTAGAACACAATGTTCTGCTAAAAGAAGAGGTACAATCTCTATTACTAAAAGAAGCAATAGAAACGGTTCCAATATCACAACAGAGAACAGGAGTATATTCACTATATTTCCTGATACCAAAAAAGGATGGTACTCTCAGACCCATCCTAGATCTCAGACCTCTAAATCTATACATCCTGTCAGAACATTTTCACATGGTCACTCTACAGGATATAATTCCCCTACTACAAAAAACACGATTACATGACTGCTTTAGATCTCAAAGATACCTACTTACATATTCCCATACATCCAGCTCCTCGCAAATACCTAAGATTTGTAGTAGCAGGCAAACACTACCAATTCAAGGTACTTCCCTTCGGCATAAAAACAGCTCCAAGGGTTTTCACAAAATGTCTAGCCGTAGTAGCAGCTCACCTCAGAAGACAACACATACATGTTTTCCCTTATCTAGACGATTGGCTAATAAAATCCAGCAATAATCTAGTGTCAACAACACACTCGATGCACAATAGATGCCCTACACACATTAGGGTTCACAATCAATTACCAAAAATCTCATCTTCAACCAGCACAGGTTCAACCTTATCTAGGTGCAATTCTCAATACTCAAAAAGCATTAGCCTACCCAAAATCACAAAGGTTACAGGCTTTTGAACTCCTCATATCACAAATGCAATTTATCATGAAACTATTGGGAATGTTGGCATCACGTATAGCAGTAGTACCGCACGCAAGACTAAACATGAGACCACTGCAGCAGTGTCTTTCTCAACAATGGTCTCAAGCACAGGGTCAGTTACAGGATCTAGTGTTGTTAGACCACCAAACTTACAACTCTCTGCAATGGTGGAATCACAACAACTTAATAAAAGGGTGGTCCTTTCAAGACCCAGAGCCACAGACCCTAATCACAACAGATGCGTCAATGACAGGCTGGGGGGCCCATCTCAGCAACCTAACCATACAAGGGGGATGGAACTCAACACAAGTAACTTATCACATAAACCATTTAGAATTGTTAGCTGTGTTTATGGCCCTAAAAGTTTTTCAACCTCAGATCAGGCACAAAACAGTCTTAATAAAAACAGACAGTATGACGACAATGTACTATCTGAAGAAACAGGAGGGAACACATTCATCCCAATTGTCCCTTCTAGCCCAAACAATATGGAAATGGGTAATTCACAATCAGATTTACTTGCTAGCAGAATATATCCCAGGGATACAGAACCACTTAGCAGAGCTACTAAGCAGGACGCAACAACAAATACACGAATGGGAAATTCACAGCTACTTCAACCGTACTTTCAAATGTGGGGAACACCAGACAAAGGCCTTTTCACAGCAAGCGAAAACGCAAAATGCTAAAACTTTGCATCCAAACACACACACCCTCTGTCCAAGGGCACTGCTCTATGGATCAACTGGTCAGGGATATTTGCTTACGCTTTTCCCCCTCTCCCATTAGCTCCATTTGTGGCCAACAATTTGCGTCACACCTCTCACCATGATACTCATAGCTCCCACGTGGGCACGCCAACACTGGTACACAACACTTCAGATCTGTCAGTAGTACCCCATCACAAACTTCCAAACAGACCAGATCTGTTAACTTAGAACAAGGATCAAATCAGGCGTCCCATTCCCAGTGTAGTCAACTTAGCGATTTGGTTCCTGAGGTCATAGAGTTTGGATATTTACACCTTCCATTAGAATGTATGGAAGTTCGAAAACAAGCATGCAAACCAACAACTAGACAGTGCTATGCAAACAAGTGGAAAGAGTTTGTTTACTACTGTCAACACAAAAATATAGATCCACCTTAAAGTATCAATACAAGATAATGTATGTTACCTGCTTTATTTACAAAAAGCAAATTTAGCTTTTTCCTCTATTAAGATTCATCTCACAGCTATATCAGCATACTTACAAACCATACAACATACTTCTCTCTTCAGAGTTCCTTTATTAAAAGCCTTTATGGAAAGACTTAAACGTATTATTCCACCAAGAACGCCACCAGTTCCTGCATTGAATCTCAAAATTGTACTCACAAGGTTAATGGGACCACCATTAGAGCCCATGCATTCATGTGATATTCAATTTCTCATATAGAAAGTTGCTTTCTTAGTAGCAATTACTTCATTCAGAATAGTTAGTGAAATACAAGAATTCATTCTAGAGGAACCATTTTCCAAGTACACAAACATAAAGTTGTATTTAGGACAAATCCGAAATTTTTGCCAAAAGTAGTTTCTCCTTTTCACATTAACCAATCAGTGGAATTGCCAGTCTTCTTTCCACAGCCAGACTCAACTGCTGAAAGAGCTCTTCACACTCTTGATCTTAAAAGAGCTCTAATGTACTGTGTTGACAGAACAAAACAGTTTAGGAAAACTAAACAGCTTTTTGTTGCTTTCCAACAACCAAGGATTAGCTAGATATATTCATGCGTGTTACTTTACAGAAAAAAAGGCAACTTTTGATAACTCCTAAAGCGCATTCCACTAGGAAAAAAGGTGCTTCTATGGCAGTACTTAAGACCCCATTAGATCTGGCGCCGATGCTTCATCCAGCCATGTTTCTGTAAGAAAAGCTGCGTCTGGAGCATGTCCGTCCAGGAGTTGAGCAAACCTGTAGCAATGGTTACCTAGGGTCCTCGTATTCTTTAACAGGCAGGATATAGGTCCATCACTGTGGTTTTGTAATGGGGGAGAATGAGGTCCTTGGGTCTCACATTATACTGGGGGTCACATTTAATTTGGAGCCAATGCTAAAACTACATCCAGGGCCATTAAAGTGACTGAAATGGTGTCACAGTTGAAAGTAAGACCTCTAATAGGCTTATTGAGTTTCTCTAGGTCCAGAAGTACATTTCTGGAGTAAGACAGCCTAACTGATGGGCCAGGGGTCTTGGCGCGTGGTGCTGTACGGCGCAGACTGGCTTGCCATCTGGCGTGCGCCCGCTTTGCGGATGCTCTCCCTGGCCCACTAAGTAGCCCATCATAGACGGCTTGGCAGTGTGGCTACCAATGGGGCAAAACAAAGCACTAACCGGGGTCCAGCAACTCTGGTGGCACTGGCAGGCTCCCCTGCAGGGCAGAACTTACTGGTCAAGAAAAATACGAAAATAAAGCTGGTGAACATAAACCATAAGCGTAATAAAACTGGGCTGTCTTACCAAGGAGTGTGAAATTTAAAACGCGAGAGCCAGGCAACTCCCAATATGGCCACAGCAGTGTGCCAATCCAAGGAGAGAAAACCACCAGCCAGTGCATACAGAAGTGGATCTCAAATGTGGCCTAAAGGCTTCTGCACTGATGTGCTCCTCGGCCTCTCGTGACTCAAAAGACTTTCTTCGAAGAAAAACAACCTGAACACATCTCGACCCAACACTATATTGCAGGATTATGCAGAGCATCTGAATCTACAGCACCACATACCATGGAAAAATGCTTACAGGTCAAGTAAGATATTCCTTTCCTGACCGAGTTCTTAGTTCCACCGAGATGTTCTTTTTGTGGAGCACATCGGGCAGTCCACCTTAGGGGTGTGACTATCCTGTAGGTGCAACACTCGTACTGCATAAAAACTTTTCCACCTGTCCTGGTGAAAAATGGGCCTCAGGGCAGCGGGTGGTGTTCTCCAGGTTTGGAGGATGCCAGAATTGCATGTGAGAGGCGGCAGGGAGTTTGAAGCCTATGGCCTTGGTATGCAGATTCACTAGCCATCCTGTCCTGCTGGAGGTGATGACACCTTCTGCGGGGCAGGCTTTTTTCCTGCCCTCAGAGTGATTGCTGTCACCTGCAGGAGGTCAAACTTGTTTGTGGTGGCAAGCTGGTCGAGACCAGTTGGTCAGCACACTAAGACTAGTAGGTTTTCAGGGGCGCCTATAAAGTGCCCTTTGGGTCCACGTCATAATAATTCCTGTACTGGCATCAGTATGTATTTATTAAGGCGAGATGTTTGATGCCAATCAGGTAGCTGGGGAACTCTTAATGACCAGTGCCCAGTACATATACCTAAGATGGCTTCCCTGTTTACTTGTCCCATTTAGTAATTTAACTAGACAGTAGAGAGGCATATCTGCTCATGCAGATATGCCCTCACATGCAGCATAATGCACCCTGCCCTAGGGCCATATGACCTGCTGTAGGGGTGACTTGCATATATTGTATGCAGTGACTTGGGCATGGCACACACCGAGTGTGCCATGTACTATTTTCACACATGGTTTGCCTGCATTGGCAGTCAGCATTCAGTTTTTTTATGGGGTCCCTTAGGGTGGCATAATAAATGCTGCAGTCCTTAGAGACCCTCTTTAGTACTCATGCCCTAGGTACCAGCGGTACCATTTACTAGAGACTTACAGGGATGTTTAAGTGTGTGCCAATTGTACACAATTAGACCGTTTACCTTGTTTTTAGGGAAAGAGAACTGGCACTGGGGTTTGGTTAGCAGGGACCCAGTGCACATTAATGGAAGAACAGCAGTATCAGGGACAAAAAGTGGGGGTGACCATGACAAAAAGGGGCACTTTCCTACAGATTCGAAATTGTGAAACTTATTCTTTCAGAGGTGTGAGGCACACCTGACATAGATCTGCCATCTCTTATCAAAGCTTTCATGCTGTAGTTGGGAACCGTCTATTGTTTATCGTGAACGCTATGCCTAAGTAGGATCTTACTACCTCCCTAACAAGATCAATATATCCAACAGTTGAGCCACTACCTTCAAGCTCCCTACAAGCCTTTTCTCGTAAAGTTGCCTTTCTAGTACCAGTCGTTTCTTGTTGGCAAGCTATCAGTAGATAAACCATTCATTCAAATTCACAAAAACAAGGTAGTCTTGTGTACACTTCCAGGATTCTTCCAAAAAGTAACTTCACTGTTTCTTAGTAAAAGATTGAATTGCCAACATACTTTCCAAAACACTTTTGGCACGACAGAAAGGGCATTACATTGACTACGCTTCAAATATGGACTCATGCTACATTTCCAGAACCAAACCCTCACACCAAACAGTTATTATTTTCCTTTGTGTCCAAGCAACTGGGTAGGCTAATTCTAAAAGGGAACACAGGTAAACGGATTGCGCACTGCATTTAGGATTGCTATGCATCGTGGAAAAGCACAATTAATTGAATAGCACATGCTCATCCCACGTGCAGAAAGAAAGGGCCCACCCTGGGCTTACTAAGTAACGCACCTCTGGCAAATATTTGCAATGCTCCAACTTGGTCATCTGCACAACCATTCACTAAATATTTCTGTGTAGAATTTCTTGTAAGGACAAGAAGCTCAAATTTACCTAACAGTTTTAAAATATTCTATACTACAGTTTTATCTATTTTCAGTCTACCTCAACTTTAAGGGGCTGGGTCATTGCTTTTAAGTTGGTGTGTAGCATGTTCTCTACAACAATGCATGCTGCAAAAGAAAAATGTTACTTCGCTTTAGACTGCTGAAGACTTGCATTAGCCATCCTCCTCCCCCGTGGTTGTAAAGTAAAGGATGCACTAGGTTGCTTTAGTTAGCACTATTTTTTTTTTTTTTTTTTTTACTTCTCACATGCAAGCAGACACACCTACTTCAGTGAGGAAAATATCACCTTCTGAGGTGGAGTGCGCGTGCTGATGCGTTGTACTTTCCTGCTATGTGATAGAGACTGTTTAGATTTCAAGAAATTCATAAACAAGTTGGAAAATTCCAAACTCAACACTAGATTGCAGGATAGTGCACAGTATAGCATCTACTACAGTGAATTAACAAACAGTTAAGGGTAAGTCCCATTGCCTTTTTGCTGCTAAAAAGGATTTATCTTGTGTGCCATTTCTCACTACTATATTTTCTGAATCCAGAAACTAGCTTCGGGTCACGCATCTCAATGTAATCTATTGGTATGAATGTAAGTTTTTTTCTGCTTTTTGTTTGTCCACATCTTCTAGGCAGTGTTTTTTCTGTTGTATTTTTAGCCATCTTTTCATGGAGATTAGTGCATCTCTTGAAGCGGAAAGGAAAGCTTCCTATTTATAATCCAAGTTACTGCTCATGGGTTTTCTTCCACAGACTCTTCCCTCCTCCATCCCCCTTTACACATCCCAAGCCTTTGGGTTGAGTAAATGAAGGATATACTCCCAATTAACACTTCTGGATTTCTTTCCTCCTCCACCCCTCCGTTACTCCAGTCAGTCTAACTAACAAACTCTCATATCCGTGGCGCAAATTAACTCATAATAATACCAAAACTGTACTCATATTTCCTGATACTAATCCATCACTAATTCTTGTTGGTTTCCAGAGTAGCGTGCTACTCACCGAAAAGCGCTTCAACGCCTCGTCTGGGGTAGTAAGCGCTATATAAATACTATTACAATACAATACAATAAGTGGTATAGTAGGAGCTTTGCATGTCTCCTAGTTCAGCCTAAGCTGCTCTGCTATAGCTACCTTCTATCAGCCTAAGCTGCTAGAACACCTCTAATCTACTAATAAGGGATAACTGGACCTGGCACAAGGTGTAAGTACCACAAGGTACCCACTATAAGCCAGGCCAGCCTCCTACAGGGAAACATAAACCAAATACTCAAATAGTGGAATGCAAATGTCAGTTTCCCACCTAGGCAAGTGTAGTGTGGAGAGGGGCGCTGGGAGTGTCAGAAAATAACAAAGGTAAGTAATGGAGCCCACCCCAGAGCCCAGGAAAGCAGGAGTAAATCACAGTACATTTTGTGAAACACAAAAAGTCGTGATAGAAAATTATGCAAGAACCAGGAGAGACTGCAAGACACCAAAGATGGATTCCTGAACCTGAAGACCTGCGGAAGAAGGGGACGAAGTCCAAGAAGCACTGAAGACTCCAGGGAGAACAAGAGCCCCTGCTAACTCGGATGAAGGAGCAAAACAAGAACCACCGGTGAGAAGATAAAGTCAGTTATGCACCAAAGAAGACAGATGCAGGTTCCTGGTTGGTGCAGAAGATGTCCCACTATGGATGGATGATTGCAGTCTGGTTTGCGTCGCTGGATTCCGGCAACAAGCCTTGGCACACGCAAAGCTTGCGATTAGTGGAAAATGGCACTGCCCGGGACCAGGAGGGACCTGGTGGCCTCTACCCAGGAGGGGGAGGCAGAGGGAGATCTCATCAACTCTGAGAGCACTCAGAAGACCAGCCAGCGCACAAAGAAGTCCCACAGCACGGGGACAAAGAAGGTGCAAATGGACGGCCATGCAGCACGACACAGAGGGATCCCACGGTGCCGGAGAACCACCCAGTAAGCTGTTTATCACAGGATGGAGTGCTGTTGGTCTAAGCTGTGCTGTGCACGAAGAACTTCATGGAAGATCGCACACAAGCCTTGGCAACTGCAAGTCACGGAGGTGCACGGGGTACTGTCTTACGTGGGAAGGCAAGCGCTTACCTCCACCAAAGTTGGACAGCTGGACCTTGGGACTGTTAGGGTCACTTTAGTCCACCACCCGTGTTGCTGGATCCAGGCTCATCGTCTGGAGAGGGGACCCACACCACCGGTCGTCGCTGCAGAGAGGTGCCTGCTGAAGCAGGGAAGAGTCTCCGTCACTCCACGGGAGAGTCCTTCGGTTCTTCTGGTTTAGGCTGAAGACGGGCAGTCCTCAGAGGATGCATGACCTGGAAACTGTTGCAGTTGCTGGCAGGAGCTGAAGATACAATGTTGCAGAAGTCACCTTTGCTTATTTGTTGCAGTTTGTAGAATTCCTGCAAGGTTCAGCTGCGGTTCCGTCAGTAGAAGATGAAGTAAAGGATGCAGAGGGGTCCTGCTGGAGTCTTGCAATCAGAATCTGAAGAAACACCCAGAGAAGAGACCCTAAATAGCCTGAAAGGGGGATTTGTCACCTAACCAGGTAAGCACCTATCAGGGGAGGGCTCTGACGTCACCTGCTGGCACTGACCACTCAGATGCTCCCAGAGTGCCCCACCACCTTGGAATCCAAGATGGCAAAACCCAGGGACACTCTGGAGGAGGCCTAGGGTGGTGACGGACAAGGGAGTAGTCACTCCCCTTTCCTTTGTCCAGTTTCACGCCAGAGCAGGGACTGGAGGTCCCTGAACTGGTGTAGACTGGATTATGCAAGGAGGGTATCATCTGTGCCCTTCAATGCATTTTCAGAGGCTCTGGGAGGCTACCACTCCCATGCCTGTAACACCATTTCCAAAGGGAGAGGGTGTAAAAACCCTGTCCCAAAGGAAATGCTTTGTTCTGCCTTCCTGGGCTTGAGCTGCTCAAGCAACAGGAGGGCAGAAACCTATCTGTGAGGTGGCAGCAGCTGGGGCTGCCTGGAAAACCCCAGAAGGCTGGTATGGCAGTACTGGGGGTACACTGTGGAGCCCCCAGAGTGCATGGCATTGTAAAATCAATACTGGAATCCGTATTGGGTACAATTCCCACGTGTTAAAACACCGTACATGGCCATATTCGGAGTTACCATTGTGAAGCTGGACATAGGTATTGACCTATATCCAGTGCACACGTAAAGTGGCACCCCGCACTCACGAAGTCCGGGAAAATTGTCCTGGATGATGTGGGGCACCTCTGCTAGTGCAGGGGTTCCCTCACACACAGGTACTTTGCACCCAGCCTTCAGGGTTGGAAGGCCTGACATATAGGTGTCTTGTAAGTGACCGGGTGCAGTAAAAATGGCTGTGAAAGGGTGCATGCACCATTTCACGCAGGCTGCACTGGCAGTCCTGCAGAAACCTTTGCATGGGCTCCCTGAGGGTGGCAAAATTAATACTGCAGCCCATAGGGATCCCCTGGAACCCAAATGCCCTGGGGACCTAAGTACCATATACTAGGGACTTATAAGGGGGGTACCAGTATGCCAATTTGGGATGAAATACTGGTTTACCAGTATGTAGTGACAAATATGGGAAAAGAGAGAGCATAAGCACTGGGGTCCTGGTTAGCAGGATCCCAGTGACGCAGTCAAGCATACTGACACAGGCCACAAACCAAAAGCACTGGCATCCTGGCTAGCAGGATTCCAGCAACATAGTCAAACACACTGACAAACAGGCCACAAACCATAAGCACGGGGGTCCTGAGTAGCAGGGTCCCAGTGACACAGTCAAAACACACTGACAAACAGGCCAAATATGGGAGTAACCATGCAAGAAAGAGGCTACTTTCTCACAATAGGCATGTTTAGTATCATTCTCAGATTAATAAATCCTCACTGATGCCAGGGAGGGTTTTATTAATGACTGCACCCAGATGGGATGTTAGAGGTGCCCCCTGAAAACCTACCCAGCTACTGGGGTGTTCCCTGACTGGTTAAAACAATTGCAGCCACCCTAGACCGAGTTTTGGACCCCTAAAGTGAGAGCCAACACACTCGGAGGCCCAGAAGAAAGGCCTGCTCTGGGCGGAGGTGCTAACACCTTGTCCAGAGCAGGATGGACATTCCAGGGCGGGGAGCTTTAAAAGCCTGGCCTCCTTTGTAATGCAACCCAGGTCTCTCCAGATGGTAGAGCTGACCAACCCCCATGTCCTGACTCCACTTTTGGCAGCAGTACAGGATGGAAAATTAGATAATTAGGTGTGCCCACTTCATGCCAGTCCCATCTCTAAGGTGGATGAGCTGAAGTGGAAACTCAATTTTAAGTTCCGCCATCTTGTTTGGAAAGGAATTAGGCCACTAGGGTAAAGGTTATGCCCATTTCCCAGCAGAAGTGGTCATAAAAAGGGTGATGTCACCCTAAAGGTGGTCAGCCCATTGACTACCACCTGGCACTCCTTGTAAGGCCCCTAAATTGAGGCACTCCTGAAACCCTAAAACTCAGATTTCGACAACCTACAAAGCAAGGACAAAGAAGAGGCAGCTGACTCGGTACCAGCCCTACCTGCGTGCCTGCTAACCTCGCCGGACTCTGCTGAAGACGACTCGTCCTGCAGCTAAGCCTCCAAGAAATCCAGGAGCACTGCCTGCCATCTAAAAAGACTCAAGACTCCTGGGAGCAGCGGACCTGCGCAGCAACAAAGTAACAAGAAAGGACTGTGCAGCCTCAAGAACAGCAATGACCCGACATCTGAAGTGACCTTTGCACCTGACGTCCACGACCCGAGGCAAGGCAAACGAAAGATGCCAGCAAGGTTCCTCGGCTGTCCAGAGTCCGAGCCCACCGAGTGTCACATCTCCTGGATTCACACACGTCGCCTGCAGCTTCTGCACTTAGGTCCCCTCTTCTGCAGCCTGGTGGTGAGAGAAAATCAGACACTTTCATCAACCACTGCACCCGTTGCCCCTGTCGCGATCTGAGGTGGGTCACTGGTGCCAACGACGTCCCCTGCCCCCCTGAGCTCAAGTCCATCCTGGGTCAACCCTTGCTGGACTCCCCGATGACACCTGCAACCTCAGCATATAGGACCCCCTGACAGCTCCCAGATGAAGAAACCCAACGCCTAAGGACACCCCTGCACCTGTCGGCCCTGGAGAAAAAGACAGAAAATGCACCTACGTCCCTGAGCGTCCCAAGTCTTCCACTCAACTGTTGTCTTTGACTGGCTTCCTAGCCAGATACTGCAGCCTTTCTTCACAAGGTCCAACTTTCATAGAGAACCACTGGGCCCCTGACGTCTAACGGCACCCCTGCACCTGGCCACCTCAGTGCTGCCCGGTGTGATCTGCTGGTGTGGTTCTGATCAGTGCCCAGTAATTACCTTTGCTCCCTGAGCTCGACCTCGTAATTCGTTTTTAACCATGTGTTTGCTGAACATTGTTTTCCCCTATAGGATAATATTGAAAGAACTCTGAAAATTGCAGTGTTGTTTTCTGAAACTGCTAAGTATTTATGCTTAAATGTGTACTTGCCTGATTACAAAGTTCTTGGGTTTGAAAGACATAAAAAGAATTGTTTTTTTTTTTTAAATTAGTCTTCGATTGATTCTTTGAGTGTGTGTCTCATTTACTGCCTCTGTGAATACAACAAATGCTTAACACGACTCCTCGATAAGCCTAATTGCTCGCCCACACTACCACAAATAGAGCATTAGACCTATCTACTTTTGCCTCTGCAAACCAAATGGAGATCAGCTGCCCCACTGGACACTCTGCATGTTGTACTACTTTTTAGTGCACCATATGGAGAGCCAGCTTCGTACACTTACCCTGAGTAGGGTTGTGATTGCTGCTTGACCAAGGCTTACACCCCAGTCAAGCAGCAAGGCAACTTCTAACACAGCATTACCAGTGCGCCTCGGGTGTTCACAAAAGTGATGGTAGTGGTCACTGCCCATCTGTGGAGATTGGGAATACCAGTCTTCTCATACCTGGACAACTGGCGGCTAAAGTCAGGGTCACCTCAAATACTTGTAATTAACTCCAGACGATGGCCAATCTGTTGACAATGTTGGGTCTTTCCATCATGCCTCACTTAACTCCTTCACAGAGGACATTGCTTTTTTTTTAGCCTTTCCATTCACTTAGCGAATGCAGCACATTTACGCCACAATCCTGATTTTTCAACCTTCTACCTATGTCTCAGTGAAGCAGCTCTGAGGCTTCTTTGCCGTTTGCATCCTGCAGGTGGACCACGCAGGTGCCACATGCAACATCTCCAGTGGGACTTAGGCCCATATTTATACTCTGTTTGCGTCGAATTAGCATCATTTTTTTTTTTCAATGCTAATTCGAGGCAAAACTAACTCCATATTTATACTTTGGTGCTAGACTGGTCTAGTGGCAAAGTTATGGAGTTAGTCATTTTTTTACTGTGAAAACTTACCTTGCATCAATGAGGTGCAAGATAGGCGTTCCCGGGCAAAAAATGACTCAAAGGCCCTAACCCCTTATTTATCCTCCTGTGCACAAATGGTGAACAGGAGTTAGGCGGGCCTAAATAATGGTGCTAAGCCTGCTTAGCGCCATTATTTTACGCCTCGGCCAGGGCAAGTGTTAAGGGACCTGTGGACCCATTTCCATGGTGGCACACCCTGGAAAGAGTCCACAGGTGCCCTCCCCAAACCCTAGGTACACCCCCATCAGAGGGACGGTAGAGGATGTGGGACCCCATCCCAGGTAAGTGGAGGTAAGTACAGGGTAGTTTTTTGTTTAATTGTTTTAAAGTGCCACAGCGGGCCTTGAAATGGGCCCCCATACATGGCACTGGGTGCAATGACCATGCCCAGGGGACCCTTGTCCACTGTGCTGGCCATTGGGGTGGTGGGCATGACTCCTGTCTTTTATAAGACACGAGTCAGTTGGTATGGTAGGTTTAGTGTCAAGAAATAACGTTAATCTGGTTAGTCATTTTTTTTATTTTTTTACTCTAACCAGCATAACGTCATTTTTTAATGATAAACCCCCATCTCCCGTACCGCCACCTGGCTAACGTCATTCTCCATGACGTTAGCCCACCCTTTGCACCGGCTTGCACCATTCCATAAATAAGACACCCAGTGTGCGTCTGAGAATGGCACTAGTCAGCGGTAAACTTTTTCATGCAAAACTGCATTAGCGCAGTTTTGCGTGAAAAAGTATAAATCAGGGCCTTAGTCTCAATTTGGCTCAGCACCCGGATAACCTGTCAGAGCCCATCCAGGTGGTGGAGAAGACTGCAAAAGACCCGCAGTGGTGGTTGCTAGATCACATTTGGACCAGTGGCAGACCGCTTTCCATACCACGGCCACGGCAATTTTTCATGACAGAAGCATTGTTACGAGGGGGTGGCAGAGGTTTCTGGGAGACTTTCAGATCAGTGGATTCAGGTCTCCGGCAGAAGCTCGTCTCCTCATCAGCCTGTTGGAGATGTACGCGATACGCGTTCCACTGAAAGCGTTCTATCACACTGCAACCGGCGTAGGTCCTCACACAGACACTACTACTGCCTGGTGGTACTGCAACAAACAGGGTCCTCAGTTTGTGCCCGGAGGTTTTCCACTTCCTGAAGTGGCTGAATTGGCATCCAAAGCTTCTGGTCTTGAGCACCTGTCCTCGGTTCCAGCTGCCTATTTGGTAGGACCTCCTGTTGCAGCAGCAGAGCTGGGTCCGGAGCCTGCACACCCTGCATCTCCATGGTTGGAAATTGAGCCGCAGCAGTTGATGGTTTTTGATCTTCTTCCCAAAATGGTGGCTTGTCATACTGGCAGCCAGGCGTCCCTCCACCAAAGCTGTTTAAACAGGACTGTTGGAGAAGTTTGCTCTATGGTGTTTCTCCCACAACACTCAGCCTTTATAGGCACAGTTAGCTGATGTACTGTTATTTTGTTGGGTGCTGCATTTGAACCAATGCATAGTTGTTCCCTACGTCTTTTGATATTGAAAACAAAATTCCTCATTACGATTACCTCAGCTCGTTGCGTGAGCCACCTACAAGCTCTGTCTGTGCGACAACTGTAGACCAACGTCTACCCGGGCAAACTAGTTAATCGGCAAAAACTGCCTTTCACCCAAAAGTGTCTTTGCACTTTAATTTGTCAGTCCACCACCCTACCAGTCTTCTTTGCTCTGCCTCACCCTTCCAAGGAGGAAGAAAGACTCCATCATCGCAACCAAAAGAGGGCCCTCAGATTCCGCATTGACTGCACCGGGGACATCCAGTGGACGGTCACCATTTTGTGGATTTCTCTGGGTTGAAAAAGCACAAAGAAGACCATCTCCAGGAGGATTGTCGGGTATCAAGAGCTGTTATGGTCTGGCCGAGAAGGAGCCTCTAGAAGGCTGGAGCGCTCATTGCAGCAGATCGAAGGCTGCTACCACTGCACTGGTGCATGGTGTGCCAGTCATGGGCATCTTCTAGGCTGCTATGTGGGCATCGGTCCACACATTCGCAAAGCAATGGATGGTTAGACCCGGCAGTACGGGGGTTTTACCCAGACTTTCCTGCTGGAGTTTCTGGTTTGTTATTACACAGAGCCACTACCTAGGGAGGTACTACGGAAAACTGGGCCCTTGTTGCAGTACCCCCCAGTTTTTGCTTGGTTTCTGAATGCAAGTTGGATTGGAGCGCACTAGGAACCTACTAACCAGGTCCCCAGTGCCAGTTTTCTTCCCCTAAAATGGATACAAATATTGTCACAATTGACAACACCTTTAGCTGCCACTAGGTCTGTAGTAAATGATATTTAGGTACCCAGGACATGGGGTACTAAAGGTAGGCCCCTGAGGGCAGCAGCACAGATTCTGCCCCCCTCCTTGGCCATGCTTCCAGATGCACCCTCCAGTGTCATCGCAGGCTGAGTATCCTGGTGCAATCTTAAAGTGCAAACTTGACATGGCACACAGCCTGTCCCCTGTCCACTACACACTGCATGCAATATAGGTAAGGTACCCCTCTGGCAGGCTTTCTAGCCCTAAGGCAGGGTGCACTGTACTGCATGTGTGGGCGTAGATGCATGGGCAATATGCCCCTATTTTACATGTATGTTCTGGACACTGGTCAGTACAAGTTTCACAACTACAAGATGGCCACTCTGAACGTTGGGTTGTTTGGTATCAAACAACTCAGAATGATAAATGCAAACTGGTAGCAGTATTGGATTTATTGCAAAACCGCCTTAGAGGTTCCCCCGCAAAAGCTAACTACTCTGGCATGGTTCCTGGTCAGTCACAACCAGCCTGCCACCTCCAGACAAGATTCTGGAACCCAGGGATGAGAGTCTGGGCATACTGGGTCCAGAGAACAAAGCCTTTCCTGGGCAGGTGTTACACCTCCTCTCCCAGGAATGTGCACAACTATGAGCTTCAAAGGGCATGCTGCCCTTGAAACTCTCCCCCCCGTGCTAGCAGCAGATGACCACCCCCGGTGCAAACCCCACCTTCTGGCGGGAGCAACAGCGGGAAAATGCACAAAACACAGGAGTGGCGGCCACCCCAGCTTGCGGCACTTCTAAGGAGTTGCATGGGAGGTGACCTCTCTGTTTCATTTTCCTCCATCTTGCATGGTAGGAAAATAGCCTGTCAGAGATAAGGAAGTGACCTGTGCCCACACAAAGTGGACACATAGTGGGTGTAGCCACCTTAAGGTAGATGATCTCTTGGTCCCTTCTAGGAACTCCCCTAAACACCCACTAAATGTAGTATTTAGTGGGCACCCCTAGACCTACAAATCAGATTCCAAGGTCACAAGAAGACCAGCAACAAAAAAGACCCAAGGCTCGATAATTGCATTCCTGCTGCTCAGAGAAAAAAGTGCCAAACCCTGTCTGCTGCACCCAGGACTCGACAACTGCTGCTGAGGGGTTGCTCAGACATCGGACAGACTCTAAAAGTCCCCAGAGGACTGCCACTCTTTTGAAAATCAGACCAAGATCTTCCTCCAGAGTGAAGGCATCACTCTTTTGCGACAAAGACTAGTGAAGTTCAGTTCACTGACTGGCTGCTGACCAAGGAATCAGACCCCACAGCTGGACCAAATTTCACCCGAAAGACCCAGAAGACAAACCCTGGAAGTTTGCCACTGCACCCTCCAGTGGCTGAACCGTGCAATAGCCAAGGGTAATGGTCACTCAACATCTGACACCAAGAAGAAAAGTCCACTCTGGACTCTCAAAGGACCAGGAGCAAGCCCCAGTCGAGGGACTTCAGAACTTGTAAGAACCACCCCACAGAGTGGCCCCGCTGACCTGCAATCCACCCTCAAAGTGATCTGCCTCCTGCTTCCATAGGCACATTTATGCACAGCTCCTAGCTCACCTATCTGCTCTGCACCCGGCCTTCTTGGGCCCTGCACCGAAGAACCAGCTGTGCTATAAAAGTTTCCCATCTCTTGCGACCTCTACATTCCAAGGGGACCTATTGGACTCACCTTGAAGTCCACCTGTGCATTGCTTTTCCAAGTTGTCCCCCGCAGTGTTCCTGCACCAGCTCCAAGGACTTTTCAGCAGTTGCTCCCACCGAAACCGGGATCCGCCCAAACTTCCCTGGCTAGTCCACAGGATATCCATCAGAAGAAAAAGTTACTGAACTTGGGTGATGCTCTTTCTGGTAGAGACTCTATCTAATCACAGATTTCTCACTAACGCATCCTCCTCCCCATTCTGTGGAACGGACTCCGCTGGTCCATGCTACATCTTCACAATCTGACTTCTAAGGGCCCTGCATCCAATGACACGGACAGACATCAGAAGGAGACTGCTGTGGAAGCGCTGAGGTGGCAGTGGTACCACTTCGGGGTGGGATGGCACAAATGCAGAGCCACACGACCCCACCTACCAGCACATGAGAGAATTGCTTTAAAAAAATCTGGATCTAGTCTGGCGCTTGGAGTTATTCAGAAGATGAAGGATCTGCAGTTAGATAGGGCACCCACCAGAAAGAGCGGTACCAAAAGTAGGTAACTTGTTCTTAAAATACTGATGGTTGTCCTCGGAACCAACCCAAAGTTCTCTCTGAAGTTATTTACCACTCTCATCTCAACGAAACCAGAGAGCTCCCGGTCTGTCCTGTATGGTGCAGATATATTAGCCAGACAGCAAGCAGTGGTGGTGCAGACAGTCCTATGGCCTCACTTCAGACATCTACGTCATCCACACGCTAGCCACTGCTTGAGGGGAGTCCTGCACGACAGCCTAAGCAGAGCATGTTTATCTAGAGCCACACACGCTGCAAAACTGAAAATGTCACCCTGCAAGCATCTGTTTGTACCCAGTAGTGATGTAGATTGACTTGCGCCCAGCTTCCTCCCTGGACATGTGGCTCTATTTGCAGATCTCATCTTTACTAATCAATTTCCTGTTCACACTACATGTGCACCATACTGGTTTCACTTCCCATTCTATAGTACTCTCACCCGCTGTGCTAAAAACGACCATAGTATGCAGTCAGTGCCCAGGCAGGCTGCCAGCTAAGGGTGAGTCACAGTGCATTCTGTGACTCGAAAGACTTGCCTTGAAGAAAAACATCTTGCAAACGTCCGAGCTCAACACTAGTTGGCAGGAGTATGCAGAGCATGTGAATCTACAGCACTACAAGCATATGCTTGTAGGTTAAGTAACATTATCCTTCTGGTGGACTTGCTACCTGCAGGTTCCTCACAGATCCAGCCACCTCCCTATTCAGAAGGATGGTCATAGGCTACATTAAAAAAATGTCTCCAACTTAGATTTTTGCACTAAACAGCCTCAAATTGGTAATTCCCTCATCTCTGCCTCTCAGGGCATGGAAAAAGTGGATGTGAAACTGATGTCAGTGCACTGGGATGGGCAATTTATCGTGCCAATTCTCGCCTTCCTCGTGCACTCCATTTGAACCAATGCATAGTTGTTCCCTACGTCTTTTGATATGGAAAACAACATTCCTCATTACGATTACCTCAGCTCACTGCAGGATGGTACTGCAGCATTGATTCTGGTGCTGAGTTGGAGCTAGGACACCCTACCAGCACTGGAGTGCTTTGAAAAGATCTCCTACGGGATTACTCAACAGGTGAGGAATCTGCAGGAAGCTAGAGTATCTACTAGAAAGATCATTACAGAAGGTAATTAAGTGGTGTTCTTCTTTTTCTTCTGATACTTCTAACTGCAAATTCCTCACCTTGTGAATAAGACTGGCATGGGCAACAGCCAGTAGTGGCATGGGCAACAGTCAAGAGTGGCATGGACAGGCAAATAGCTAAGACTGGCATGGACAGGCAAACAACCAAGACTGGCATGGACGGGCAAACAGCCAAAAGTGGCATGGGCAGGCAACAGCCAAGACTGACATGGACAGGCAAACAGTCAAGAGTGGCATGGACAGGCAAACAGCTAAGACTGGCATGGGCAGGCAAACAGCCAAGACTGGCATGGACAGGCAAACAGCCAAGAGTGGCATGGGCAGGCAAACAGCCAAGACTGGCATGGATGTCCTGACAGTACCATTTGAGAGGGGTTGGCTATAAGCCCCTGATATAGAGCTATATTGTTACTGTGCACCATTGGCTCCACCCCACCCCATACCTACACACACTGCAGTAGAAGCTGACAATACATCCCCATGGCCACTGTCCCTGCTCCAAGCCGAAGCATCCTGGGAGCGTGATAGACACAGTGGGATGCACTGATTGGGCCTGGGCTTGGCTTTGCCAATGAGCTTAACTGGACTATCTCTATGCAGCTAATGCACAACCCCATGCGCCTGCCTACCAAGGAGGGCCAGGCCCGGCATCAGATGGCTTGGTTGGGCCTCACTGAGCTGGAAAACCTTTAGCATGTTGACATGTCCCTCACACAAGACTTGTGGTCCCGGTCTGAATGCACAGCGCTTGACACTTTACTGTATTACCGCCTCCACGCTGCCTTATGAGCCCTGCATCCCCCCTTGCCTTATGAGCCCACGAGTCTGACAGCCCCAGAGAATGTACTGGCCTCTCCCTCTCAAAAGCAACTGGTCGCAGGGCTGTACAGGGCTATGCAGGACATGGAGCCAGTGGTCCCGGCTGGAGTGCCTGTGCTCTGGCGTGATGGCCTGGGTCCTACATTGACTGATGAGCTAACTACAGACTGCGACTAACTCATGTCAAGTTTCTGCATTGACTATACTGTGTCATAGCCCGGTGGGGCTTTGCAAAATGGGTTTAAGGGCTGATACGTGCTGTATCCATTGTGGGAGGTTGGTCGCTGATTTCCTGCATGTGGCATGGAGATGCGACCGGCTGATGGTGTGGCGGGCTAGAGTGGCTTGCTTTGCTGGGACATGTAAAGGAAGCTCCTGCCACCCCCCCGCAAACGTATTACTATGATGCTGCTTCTGAATAAGTCCTAGAATATACCAGTGTGAAAGGAAAGTGTCACCTCCAAAGACCCCAGGGCTCAAGCCCTGTAGGGACAGTCGCGTCAGATGTGTGTGACAGATCCCCACCAGGTATGCCGTTTGTTTTGAGGTCAGAACACAACTTCAAGGCCTCTAGTGAATGCACCCAGATGAACCGAAGGCCACCCAGGGCCATCGGCCGAAGCTTTACATGACCAGCTGTAGGAGGCTGGCCTGGCGTGTGCTGGGCACCTATGGTACTTACACCCTAAACCAGGTCCAGGTACCCCCTGTCCGTGAAGTGTAGGCAGTACCTAGAAGCCAGGCTCTCTAGAGGTAGCTGTGGGTGAGCAGCCAACGCTTATCTAAGAGACATGCAAAGTTGATACAATTCCACTGTAGCCACACAGTAACTTACACAGAAGAAAGAAAACACTTGGTTGTACAAAAATAAAGATACTTTGTTTTTGGAACACAGGCCCTGATTTATACTTTTTGCCGCAAACCTACGTTAGCGCAGGTTTGCGGCAGAAAGTATTGCCGGTGCAAAGGGTGGGCTAGTGTCAACAAATTTGACGTTAGCTGGGTGGGGAGAGATGAGTGTTTAGCACCAAAAACTGACGCTAGGCTGGTTAGACTAAAAAAAAAAAAGACTAACCGGATTCGCGTAATTTTATGGCGCTAAACCTACCATGCCACATGACTCCTGCCTTAGAAAAGGTAGGAGTACTGCCCAGCACCCCAATGGCCAGCACAGGGGACAAGGGTCCCCTGGGCATGGCCACTGCACCCTGTGCCATGTATGGGGGCCCATTTCAGGGCCCCCTATAGCACTTTAAAAAATAAAATAAAATACTTACCTGTACTTACCTGGGATGGGGTCCCCCGTCCTCCGCTGTCCCTCTGGTGTGGGTGTCCCTGGGGCCTGGGGAGGGCACTTGTGGGCTTATTCCATGGTGTTCCACCATGGCAATAGGCCCACAGGTCCCCTAACGCCTGCCTTGACCCAAGTGTTAAAAAATGGGGCAGAGCAAGCTTTGCCCCATTTTTTGAACTCCCTCATAAATATGGCGTTAAGGCCATAGAGTCATTTTTTGCACGGGAACCCCTACCTTGCATCTCATTAAGGCAAGATAGGTTTCCACATCCAAAAAATTACTTTAACTCCATAAATTTGGCGCTAGACGGGTCTAGCGCCTAAGTATAAATATGGAGTTAGTTTTGCACTGAATTAGAGTAAAAGTAAAAAAAATTACACTAATTCGGTGCAAACAGAGTATAAATATGCCCCATAGTATCAGAAAATACTAGCGAGGCAACCCTCCAATAGGAGGTCAGTAAATATATACACACTAGTAAACAGTAAGAGGCATAATAAGGATAGAAAACAGTGTAAAATAGAAATAAGCAATAGTAGCCCTAGGGGGACCCCAAACCATATACAAAGAAATTGGAATACGAACACAGGGCCCCCACCTAGGTAAGTAAATCGTGTAGAGGGGAGCTGGGAGTACTAGGAAACCACACAGGTAAGTAATGAGGTACCCCCAGCGACCAGGAATGCAGGAGTAAAACACTGGGTTTCCCCAAAACCACTCCAAAGGATGAAAAGAAGAAAATGAAGACACTCAGAACAGCCTGCAAGGAACCAGCAGTGAACAACCAAAGATGGAGACCTGTGGAGAGAGGGGACAATGTCCAGAAGTGTCTGTGGAGTCCAGGGGTGTAGGAGATACTACTCACCCAGGGGTACCTTTTGGGGTTGGTCAACAAAGAAGGAAGACAGGTCAGTACTGCAGCACAGAAGCAGGAGAAGAGTTCATGATGCTTGCAGAAGGTGTAACACGCTGGAAGCTGGATTGCAGATGGGTGTCAGTGAAGGATTTCCAGCAACAAGCCTTGGCAAAGGCAAATTTGTGGTTGGAGGAAAAGAGGTCCTGCCGGGGACCAGCAAGGCCCAGGAGGGGGGAGTCACAGGGGACCCTCTGCGTCACAGAAGGCCCACAGGAGCAGAGGCAGCACCCACAAGTGTCCCACAGGACGGGGACACAGAATTTGCTGAAGCAACCCATGCAGCACTACAGAAGTTGCTCCCACGTCGCCGGAGGACCACGCAGATGCCCAGAAGTTGCAGGAGGGAGTGCTGGGGGCTGGAACTAGACATTGGCTGAAGTTCCCTATGGAGATGAAGCAAAGTCACTGGGGTCCTGGTTAGCAGGATCCCAGTGAACACAGTCAAACACACTGACAAACAGGCAAAAAGTGGGGGTAACTAAGTTAGAAAGAGGCTACTTTCCTACATCCGCCATCTGGAGAGACCTGGGTTGCATTACAAAGGCGGCTAGACTTTTGAAGCTTCCCTCCCTGGAATGTTCATCCTGCCTGGAGGAGGCGTCAACATCTACGCACAGTGCAGGCTTTTTTCACTCACCTCCAAGAGATAAGGCTTTCACCTTAGGGGGCCAGAAATGTGGCGAAGGTGGCTGAACTGGTCAGGAACAGTCGGTCAACACACTAGTAGCTGGTAGGTTTTCAGGGGTCATCTCTAAGGTGCCCTCTGGGTGCATGTATTGGTAAATCGAAAACTGGCTTCAGTGTGGATTCACCAATACGAGAGGTTTGAGTCCAAACATACCTATCTTCCGTGAAGCCATCATGTAGCTGGGGAACTCATAGTGAACAGTGACCAGCACGTGTATTTAAAATGGCTTCCCTCGTCACTTACTATGTCTGAGAATGGAGAAAGACATAGCAGGGGCATATCTGCTTGTGCAGATATGCCCTCACAATGTAATATAACGCACCCAACCTTTGGGCTGCAAGGCCTGCTAGAGGGGTGACTTGCATATATTACATGCAGTGTTTAGGGGGACACCGCGCACGGGCTGTGTGCCATGTTGTGTTTTCACTTTTCTCTGCATCAAGACACGCAGCCTGCAATGGAAGCCTGTCATCTGCTTGGTGAGGGGCCGCTTAGGGTGGCACAATTTGTGCTGCAGCCCTTAGGGACCCTCTTTAGTACCCAAAGGGTACCAGTTACTAGGGACTTACAGAGGGTGCTAAAGATTTTGCCAATCAGGGAAACGACTGTAGTTTGGGGGAAACAGATCTGGCACTGGGCACCCGGTTAGCAGAAACCCAGTGCACTTTCAGTCAAAATTACATCAGAAACCAGGCAAAAAGTGGGGGCTAACCATGCCAAAAAGTTTGCTTTTGTATACCAACCATTGGAAAACACCACACTGTGACCTTTCGGTGTTGAAAGGGGCTCCTGTTCCCACAGCAGATCACTGTTGCGATCAAAGTCATTGGGTAAGTCTAAAAAGAAGTCCTAGCGGGGCGCAGCCCCTTCCCACCACTCTCGAAACTCCAGAGATGGCGAGAGAGTGTCAACGTGCCTCTCAGTCTCGCTTGAATCTCATTCACCTTCAGAGATGATTCAGACCCTTGCCCCACGGCACCCTGAATTTCCAAGCCCATCAGCCACGTCACAGCAAAAATAATAATTCTGTGAATCCCCCCAAGTATCGACATTGATGCCATGGGCGCCAGAGTAAAGACAGCAACCAATTGTGCTCTCTGACTCAGAGTTGAACTTGACTACCTTGCCGAAGCTGAACTCTGATCACTCGAGGCTGCAGCCTTCCAGCAGCCCATCAGCCTCTGACACCTTGCCCTTACCTCCAGGAAGTGCTCGAGTTCTCCACAGTCTTTTTGGAATGGTCTCAGATAATGACCTACATAATGAAAGGGAGGAGTTTGTACCTCAATAGACAGATGAAAGTTGGTATGAGGAATCACAAGGTGCTAATGGTCTGGACACTTCTCCAGACTCCGGATTGGCCTTTCCCCTTGCCCTGCTACTGAGAACAGTGCTTCCCCTGTTGTGGAAATGCAGAGGATGGCAAAGATACTTGCCCTTCAACTTCCAACCATAGAAGCCAGAACAAATGTCCCGGCCGGGTCCTTGAGACGGGCCAGAGACGCACAGAGCCTCTACTGATTTTTAATGAGGCCCTAACAGATACCTTACTAGTGGCATGGGCAAAGCCATGCTCGGAGCCTCCAGTAAACCAGAAAATTGCTCAGTGCCATCACCCAGCTCTTCTGATGCAACACCCGACGCACGAAAGCTTGGTGGTGCAAATACCTTTCACAAAGAGACTTCTAACTGTAGCTTCTTCACCATTGAATATTTCCCAGGTATCATACCGGATGCAGGAAATCTTCAGCAGTACCCCTGTGTGCAGGTAGGTGGTGCTAATGGCTCCGTCTCAATGTTGCGTCGAATGTGATGTGTATGGCACAATATAGGCAACATCAAATCCAAAAGACGCGTAGCTGGATCTACCACTTGTCTCTCTTGAAACTGTTCTTTTGACTTTTCTAAAACTTTCAGTGTGCAAGGGACGACATCACCTCCAAAATCTATGGGGTTCAACCATGTGGAAACTGTTGCAAACATGTCTATGACTGACCTATATATGGTTTGCCTGTGGTCGGACCGTGACTCCAAGGTTTGCAGTTATTGTTCTTTGATTCACAACAAGGCCATCTGGGATCGGGGAAGTGAAGCGAAGCTCATTTGAGAAACCCACAGGGCTTCATGTAGTGACCGGTTGAGCTCAAAGGACAAGTCACGGTCCTTTCCCGAGGCCTATCGCATAACAGATCATCATTGTGATATAAATCTTCCGGTAAGTCCAAAAAAAAACTGCAAGGAATCCAAGCAGGACTCAGCCCCTTCTTGTCATTCTCTATCTCCTGTGATGGTTTGAGGGTGTCACTGTGCCTGGAGGTCTTGCTCCCGAAGCCATTCTACTTTGGAGTTGATTCCAACCCTTGTTCCGCAACATCCAGAATCAACAGATTAGGGAGTTCCGCAACGTCATGCTACGGCTATTTGGCACATTACTGACTCCTTCTGCTGCACCTGCAGGCCCCAAGAAGCCGAGAGGCCTCCCAACTGGGATTCTGTTGGCACGTTTGATCTCTGCACCAACTGAGCCTTCTGGGCTCATTTTCAGATCTGAACTGCCCGTGGTACTTGTTTCCCCCCTGGAGCCACACCGCATGCCGGAACACGACTCGGCTATCCTGGCTCCATCAGCTCTGGACAACAACAGCCAACCCATAGTGATGTCCGATGCAGAGACAGCACTGCCCCAACCGAGACAGTGCACAAGTTTGACTGCACTTGGTGTGCCAGTCTTCTGACTGATGCGGTGCTTCTGCCCTTCGGCAGAGCTCATGTCCACACTAGTTGTTTGGCACATACTCGGATAACCGTGACTGAGGTTGGGGATGAACTTGACCAGTCCTATCAGTAGGACAACTATGAGGACCTCCATAACCCATTGGATCCCTCCCCAGAAATTGGTTTGGTTCCGCCTCTCGGCCCTGCCACAAAGAAACCGTGTCCTTTTTCATGGTTATGCGGAGAGTGGATGAGGTCTTAGATCTTCACCTTGCTTCTCAGGAAGTGAAGACCACAGTTGTGATGGCTTCAGCGAGGCCAAACAAGTTCTGAGCCCCTTCTTCCCTTTAACAAGGCTCTTGCATACAGGCTCTCAGTGGATCCGATTTATACCCTACTGAGGCACCCCTGTAACTGGCAGGTTGTCATGGGCCATCGCCCTGCACCGGCTGATCCAGATTTCCTCCCTAGGTGCCCTGCTCCCAAGAGTCTAGTGATACAGGCCTCAGCCGCCAAAATCCTTCCAAATTTGTTACCCACTAATCCCTCTGGCAGGAAATGGAAACAAACAGAGACCCTGGGGGGGGGGGGAAAAAGTCTCTTCTTCCAGAAGTTTGGCTCTTCATTCTGTTTACATCAGATGTTTCCTGGGCTGTTCCTCTCATGCTTTTTGGGACTTGGTGGCCCAGGTTCTACCCATGATCCGGGAGGAAGCCCATACTATGCTTTCACATTACCCAGAAAAGTATGCGACGACTGCGTCGAACCGGAGCCGAGGAGCATACGTTTTAAGGTAACTCATAAGATTGGAAACTTTAGTAGTCGTTCTTTCTACAAATTTCCATTCTGCAGAAGATAATGGTAGATTCTAAATTTACTGAAAGGTGATCGCTAGGGAAATGTGGAAACACTATGTATGTCATAACTGATATGTGTCTGTGAATAAAACACAAATGAGCAGATCCATCAGTATTTCACACAACACACCTTGCTGCGCTGTGTGAAAGCGAGAAGATAGGAATGCTCATATTTAACGTTTTATGGCGCATTCCCACCTCTCCTTGCGCTGGTGCACTTTTGCCTAGTGCCAATGAAGGCACTCTTGCAAGGGTGCTGGTGTTGCAGGTAGGATTGTTTATATGCAGGAAAAGAAACCTTCCTACATTTTGATGCATTTCCTGGTCTACCACTCATGGTAAATCTGAGAATGCACTAGAATCCATAGGTGGATGCGTGGGAACACCCACACCCCGCCCGTGGAACGCGTCCCGGGGGCACAGTAACACAAAGCAGCGACTCGCGCGGACCTGCGTTACTCCAGATTTACCAAGCAATGTAGGGCCACGCAAGGTGGCCTTGCGTGGCTTGGTAAATCGCATCTAGGTTTCACATCCCCCTGCGTGCCCTTGCTTGGTGCCAGCGTAGAACAAAAAACTTTGGTAAGGCTGCCCCAAAGTTGTTAAAGAAAATGCGTATGTGTGTGGTGACATGATCGCCTTTGTTGAAGATCTGTATGTATAAATATATGCATGAGCTGCTGACTCCCTCGTTGTTTAGAGGAAGAAGTTTGTTCTTGTTGAAATCTATTGTGTGGATAAATATTTATCAGTGATACCTTATGACGACAGAGCACTTCATCTCTTTCCTGGATGATGCCCTGCAGAAAAGGTTTCGATATTTCTCAGAAACAGAGAATCTAACGTTTGTTGTTAACCCCAATGTTTCGAAGCAGGTATTACTGCTGTGTACGTACGTATGTATGTATCAATGCATGTATGTATCCATGCATGCAGTATTTGTATAGGCTGAACTTAGCCAAAAAGAAATGCAGAGCTGTTAAGGTCAAGGGAAAGGATACAGTCAACAAGAGATTGGCGAAGACTGTTACTGCACTCAGTTTTATCAGACATCCTCATTGTTTGATTATTGGTGGAAATCAGGCAAAAGAGTTTGTGTACATCCTGGATGCCTCATAAGTTGTATCTCAACATTAGATAGCTTCTTGGGAAGCCAATAGCTGGAGCACCTTTTTGATAAAGGCAGTCGCGTGTGTTCTAGGTGTTCTTGACAAACGGGTTAAATTTGCGCCATTTAAGCCATATGATACGCCTAAATAGAAGTTCTGCTTCCCTTGTTGTCTTGGACACATTCAGTAAGGCACCTCTTCAAACTGGGTCATCTTAATGCTAGGCCTCCAAGGTTAAGATTTTCTTCGTTAAGATTTTCTTACCATTGGATTTATTTGACCCTTGACTCTCCTTGGGCCAAATCTCACTCATTGTTGGGTCTAATACTGTGTCCCCATCTTTACATTGCCCCAAACTCACTACTGGCTTACTCCCACAATTGGCTTCCTCAGCACTGAGGTACTCGCAACGTTAACCAGTGCATTCAAAAGGCAAAAATGACTGGAACCGCTGGGAAGATGGACAGGGGTCAAAGAGGTCGCTTTGCGACTCTAACCAGTAATTAGTGGGTGGAAGTAACGCAGAGCCTCTGAGGAGACCAGGAACTAAAGAGATTCCAGCAATGGCTCTTCACAACTTCCACTCCCTGACATCAAAAACATATCTGTAGTTTAAAAAAAACTAAAAGCAAATTACTAAGTGACATGCCAACAAAAATATCAGTGAATTGACCTTTTCGAAACAGAGGCAAGCTATCAAAAAGGCCTCTATTGTCTTAAACTTCGTAGTGAATTCCACTAAAGGAAGCAAATGTTTTCAGAAAAAATATTTATCTGAGACTTCTAGCTGCATTTTCCTTACCTTAGAATTTCCCCCGATGTCAGGCTGGATCTAGAAGATTTTCCGTGAGCAGTACCCCTGCTCACCAGTAGGTGGTGTTGACTCCGCATGCGTCATCTGCGTCAGAAATGAAATCCGTGGCACCAATATAGGCCCCACCAGGCGTGCTGACGTCAGTTAATTTTTTTCTAAATCAGCCAGCGCCGATCAGGAGAAAGCTACCCCATCAGTTACTTTTTGACTGAGGTTTTTTCCTAGGTTTTGTGGACTCTTTTTTGAGGTTTTTTCCCCCTGGTGTGGGAGGGATGCCCTCCAAGGCCAGCTTCAAGCCCTGTGGCGCCTGTCACTGACAGATGTCTCTGATGGAGCCATCTCTTATATGCCTGTGGTGCCTCAAGCGCAACCACAACCTGAAGTTGTGTCTGGACTGCCGTGCCATGAACCCAAAGGCCTGGATGGAGTGATCCCTCAAGCTCCTGGCAGCTTGGAGTGCGACGCCATGATGTTTGAGGCCTTGGTCGAGTGGAAGGACCCAGTAGCAGTCACAGACTCAGAGACCCTTGTCGCACTCCAAGTCATCAGTTCACTTGGGTAAGTCCTGCCAAAAGAAGGAGGAGTTGAAGAGGAATTCGACTGTGTGTCCGTCGGCCAACGAGGTGCCGGAGAGTTGCCATTCAAGGCCTGGCTCTGCGGTACAGCCAACTTAAGGAGTTCTATGAGGCCATGTGCCTCATTTTTGGGCAGGCCCACTCATCAAGTGTGCCTTTGAGCCCCTAAGGATTCGTCAGGTTCCCCTTCTAGCTCTGCGCCTGCAGCTCCAGCAGGGCCCCAAGGATCCTTTCCTGGATCCGGGCTGACGCCGGTCGTGTCAGCATGATCTTCCCTATGCCTGTCCCGATGCCAACACTCCTGGTGCTACCCCGGTCTAACCGCCAACTCTGATACAGAGCCAGAGGGGTGTCCAAATGACACCATTTCTGGAGCCATGCCTTCCAGGTCGAGGCCTGAGGCCTACTCCTATGGGCTAGGATTTGGTGAGGAATGGAAGGGGTTACTGGGCCCTCAAGAATACCAGCCCCTAGAAGATCCCAATGTGGACTGGTTTGAGGAATTTAGTGAAGCCAGTGGACTGGATATTTCTCCAAATACTAGTATTCTTTCTCGCCCAACTGTGGCTACAGAGGACAAAGCTTCTTTTGCAATCGTGGTACAAAGGGCAACTGAGGTCCTTGACTTTCAATTGCCTTCGGTGGCAGTCAAGACTAATGTCTTGACAGAGGTGCTGCAACGAGGAGTTTTCCCCCTCAGAATTGCTATTCCCGTTTAACAAAGCCTTCACTGAGTCAATTCTGGGGACCTGGTTCAAACTCAGCACAGGGGCTCCTGTGAATCGGACGATTGCCATCGCCGCCGACCCGCACAAGGAGACCCAAACTTCCTCACCGAACACCCAAACCCAGAGAGCTTGGTGATCCAGGCCTCTACAACTTACGTAATTTCCAGCACATTGCCTACACCCTTCACCCCCTGGACAGGGACTCCAAGAGGCTGGACACTTTGGGGGGAAGATGATGTCTTTTTCCTCCGTCCTGGCGTTCTGTGAACACTGCATGCCTTTTGGACCGAGTCTCCACGCTCTGTGAGACATGATTGTGCAGGTGCTGCTAACTGTTCCAAGTAGGCTCAGGCCGCGCTCTCTTAAGCTGGGGCCAAAGGGAGGGATGCAGCGAAGTTCACCATCTGTTGTGGACTTGACACGACCGACTCACTGGGCAGAGCAGCTTCGTCGACAGTGGTCTTAAGGCTCCATGCCTTGTTGGGGATGACTGTTTTTTCGGGTGAAGTCCAGTCACTCCTGATGGACCAGCCCTTCGATAGCTCCCGTTTCTTTCTTCTGAGACAAGGTTGATTTAACACTTGAGTGCTTTAAGGACAGTTGGGCCACGGCCAGGTCCTCGGGCCTTTGATTGGCCCTACGTCCCCACAATCCACCTGTTGCTCCTTTCATGTCTATTGAAAGGATGTCCCGCTGAGTCAATGTAGGAATCTGGCTTTCTATGTAGTGTGGAAAGCTAGGCACTCTGTGCAGAGTCCAGGAAACCATGTGTTGGTTTACAAAGGCAAAAACTGGACCACCTACTGCTCTAATTTTTAAGGTAGCTTGGTCAAGGCTAATTTTGGAGAAGTGCAAAGCATTGTTGTACTACAGTATCAATAAAGCAAGACATACACCCAAAGGAATTACTCAATACCAATTTACAAAAATTCTTCAGATTTTTATAAAATTTTTAAGACCAACATCATCAAAATCAGGTAAGTACTTTTTAAAGTTATGAGCTTTCAAAGTTTAACAAAAACAGTCTCTTTGTGCGTAATTTGCATAGTTACGAACCATAGGAATCAATGGAGAAATACTTTAAAATGCATATAAAATCAGGCAATGTGTTTACCAATGCCTCCTTTTGTAGGTATGTGAAGGTCGTCAGTGGGCATAATGGACCCGTTGGAGAGGTACCAGGTTTTGGCGGGAGCGCTGCAGAAAGCACTTGGAGCTGGTGCCAGGCCACTGCGGGGGACCACTTGGAAAAGCACTGCACATGTGGACTTAAAGGTAAGTTTGGCGAGTCCCCTTGGAGTGTCGAGGTCACAAGGGGCGGAGGACCCTTAGGGCACAGAAGGATCTTCGGTGCAGGGCATAGGGCAGCTGGTGAGCCAGGAGCTGTGCGCAGAAGTGCCCTTGGAAGCAGGAGGTAGGTCGCGTTGAGAGCCGCTTTTTGGTCAGCAGGGGCACTCTGGTGGGAGGTCCTGAAGTTTTCTGAAGTCCCTTGACTGAGGCTTCCTCCTGGTACTTTTTCAGTCCAGAGTGGACTGTCCAAGGTTAGGTGACAGGTACTGGGGGCTATTGCACGGGTTGGCCATTGGAGGGCGCAGTGCCACCTAGCTTGACACACTTGCATGGTTCGTCGAGTGGAGATTGGTCCGGCTACAGCATCCAGTTCCTTGGTCAGCAGCCCGTCAGTGAAGTGGACTTCACTGGGTCTTTGCTCTTTGTTGCAGGCGAGTGATGCCTTCACTCTGGAGGGAGATATTTGGCGATTTTCAAAGTGTGGAGGTCCTCTGGGGGTTTGTAGAGTCCGTCCGATGTCCAAGCAACCCCTCAGTGGTGATTGTCGAGTCCTGGGTGCAGCAGGCAGGGTTTGGCACCTTTTTCTTGGTACTTCAGTTCTCGAGCCTTGGGTCTTCTTTGTTGCTGGTCTTCTTTTGTCCTTGGAATCTGACTCTCTGGTCTAGTCTGATCTGTATTTAGTGGGCATGCAGGGCAGTACCTAAGTAGTGACCAATGGGTCATCTACCTTAAGGTGGCAACACCCACTAAGTGACCACTTCCTGTGGGCAGAGGTCACTTCCCTATACCCGATTGGCTATTTTCCTTCCATGCAAGATGGAGGAAAATTAAGTGGAGGGGTCACCTCGCAAGCAACACCTTAGGGGTGGTGATAGCTGGGGCTGACCACTCCTCCTGTCCTTTGTGTGTTTTCCCGCAGTTGCTCCTGCCAAACGTGGGGTTTTGCAACAGGGGCAGCCATCTGCTGCTAGCCACAGGCTTTAGGTTCGAGTTTTTAAGGGTGGTAAGCCCTTTGAAGCTTGCAAGCAGGATAGTGCATATTCCAGAGGGAGGAGGTGTTTGCACCTCCACCCAGGAAGGGCTTTGTTCTGGGACCCACAGAGCAGGATCTCTCACCCCAGGGTTCTAGAATCTTGTCTGGTGGTGGCAGGCTGGTTGTTACTGGCCAGCAACCATGTCAGGGTAGTTAGCTTTTGCAGGGGGCACCTCTATGTGATCCTTGGGTGCATTTTGTAATAAATCCAATACTGGTACCAGTTTGGATTTATCATTCTGAGTTGTTTGATACCAAACAACCCAGGGTTCAGATTAGCTATCATGTAGCTGTGAAACTCGTACTGACCAGTGTCCAGCACATGGATTTAAAATGGCTGCTCTGTTCACTCACTATGTCCCAGGTTTGTCAAGGACACAGTAGGGACACATTGCTCATGCATCTATGCCCACACAGACAAGATGGTGCACCCTGCCTTAGGGCTAGAATTCCTGCCCGAGGGGTGGCTTATCTATACTGCATGGGTTAGGCAGCCAGCAGTCAAGTCAATCCACCACCTCTCCGGCAGCTGCAGCCTTCAAACCCTCCTAATTTGCCCTCATGCGTTCATGTGCATCCAGTTGGCAGCGGGATATGCCATCACCTGCCCCACTGCCAGTCCATAACATCAGACAGGTGGGTTTTGCAAATCGGCCGAAGGGGCTACTCCCTCCCGGACCACCCGTTGCCCCCATGCCACCATCTTACAACAGGCTCACGGAGGACAATCTCTCCCTTCTAAGCCAGGAACTCACAGCTCTCTTGACCAAGAGAGCCATAGAGAGGGTGCAGAAGCCAGAAGTAGGTCGGAGTTGTTATTCCCGCTACTTTCTGGTGCCGAAATAGGATGGAGGCCTTTGCCCTATGGCCCCTCAACTACTTCCTCAAGGAGAAGTTAAAAATACTTACATTAGCTCAAGTCCTGTCTGCCCTGGATCTAGGAGACTGGATGGTAGAATTGCACTTCCAGCACACATATTTACATATCTCCATCCTGCCTGCTCACAGGCATTACATACAGTTCAGTAGGCCATGTGCTTTTACAGTTTGCTGTGCTCCCCTTTGGCCTTACCAGTGCTCCTCTGGTGTTCGCCAAGGTGATGGTTGTGGATGCAGCTCATCTGCAGGGATCAGGGGTGTCAGTCTTACCCTATCTCTACAACTGGCTGTAGAAAGCAGGCTCGCCCCAGGCTGTCATCTCCACCTTCAGACTACGATGGACCTCCTGCATTCATTGGGGTTCACTATAAACGTGCAAAAGTCACACCTGACTCCCTCTCAGATGCTCCCTTTCGAAGGAGCTGTTCTGGACACAGTGCCGTTTTCAGCTTATAATCATGGACTGCGAGTCCAGGATATTCGGACTATGATACTGATGTTTCAGCCTCTCTCCTGGATTTCGGTGAGGCAAACTTTGAGGCTGTTGGGAGTTATGGACTCCAGCATTCTGGTGGTAACACATGCCAGATGGCATATGCAGGCTTTGCAGTGGGACCTAAAGTTCCAGTGGGCACAGTATCAGGAGAATCTCTCCAAAGTGGTCCAGATTGCATAGGGAACTGCCAAAGACCTGCAGTGGTGGCTATTGAACCAAGACTGGGTCAGCAGCAGACCCCTCTCCGTTCCCCAATCAGATGTTACAGTAGTGACAGATTTGTCACTTGGGATGGGGCATCCATCTGGGAGAGGTGGAGATCCGAGGACTCTAGTCTCTGGCGGAATCCGAACTACACAAACTTTCTGGAGCTCCGAGCGATCCGACTGGTACTGAAAGCCTTTCTGCCATCCATCAAGGGGAGGTTAGTGCAGGTGTTCACGGACAACACCATTGCCATGTGGTACTGCAACAAACAGGGCAGGTGGGGTAATGGACCCTTTGTCAAGAGGCTCTACGTCTCTGAACTTGGCTGGAACATAAGGGCATATCCCTAGTGGTTCAACACCTGACAGGTTCTCTGAACACCAGGTCGGATGAACTCAGCGAAGATGCCTAGCAGATCACAAATGGCATCTCCACCTGGAGGTGGTGCAAGGTCTCTTTCAGCAGTGAAGGAAGCCTTGGCTAGATTTGTTCGTTGTCAGCAGTTTTGCGTGCTAGAGTTTCCAAGGCGGCTCTCGCTCAGAGACGCTTTTCATTTTGAGTGAAGCTCAGGCCTCCTGCATGCCTTTCCGCCCATACCATTCCTGCCCAGAGTTTGCAAAAAGATTAAGAACGACCCGGCCAAAGTCATTGTTGTGGGTTTGGACTGCGCATGGAGAGTCTGGTCTTCTAAGCTACTGAGCATGGCCATCGATCTTCCGATCAGCCTGCCCCTTCGGGAGGATCTTTTATCACAGTGGTGTTGTAAGGTTGCTTTAGCTAAGTATACAAGCAAATTATTTAGTCTTTTTTTAGCTTAACCCTGCAGCTTGTGCCCTTTCCTCTAGCTACATGGCATTTTATTAATTTTTACTTTAGCAAAAGCTTTGCTTAGTGGAAGCTGTTTTTATTGTTTTATCAGTGGCCCTTTCGCACAGACTTTTACTATTCTTTTCTTCCATGGCATATTCACTGTGCTTTCTCCATGGCTGACCATGATAACCTTATTAGTGAACACTGGCACAAACTGTTCATGTCCCACACCTTTATACAATGAAAAATGTGTGTTGTTATGGCAGGGCAGTTACTCAGAGCATCTAGTATTTTATTATAAATCACCTGTTTGCCCACTTTACGTTAGTGGGGATTTCCAGCTATTGCCATCGTATGCCGCACGGCGACTTTGCAGTTTCTGCTGAGATGGATGCCTCCTCTCCCCATATGTGGGAGGACTCACAGTAGACCAACAGACCTCTTTTTTACCTACAACCACAAGTATGGGTTCCTTCCAGGGAGGCCTGATGGGCAGATTAGGGCTTACACTGCCATGCTCTTATCTACAATATTAGTACTGCAGATAGGGATTCTAGAAACGTTATTGTGACAGTATGGTGGGACTATTCCTATGTTTCACTTTCCTTGTCACTGCCTTGTTTTTATTATGTTTTATCATCCTTATACATGCCGTTTTACATAGAATGCAGTTGATTCAATAACACTTATTGAACCTTGGCCTGCTTCTGTCTTTGCCTGTACGAGACGTGTGACTGAGAAAAAGGAAAGATCTATGTAGGAAGTTGGCTCTGTATATACTATTTCAAAGTAAGAAATAGTGTGCACAGAGTCCAAGGGTTCCCCTTAGAGGTAAGATAGTGGCAAAAATAGATAATTCTAATGCCCTATTTTGTGGTAGTGTGGTCGAGCAGTAGGCTTATCAGAGGGTAGTGTTAAGCATTTGTTGTACACACACAGGCAATAAATGAGGAACACACACTCAAAGACTTACTCCAGGCCAATAGGTTTTTATATTGAAAAATATATTTTCTTAGTTTATTTTAAGAACCACACGTTCACAATTTACAAGTAATACATCAAATGAAAGGTATTTCACTCAGGTATTCTAGGAACTTTGAATAATCACAATAGCATGTACAGTTTTGACAAAAATGGCAATAAGCTATTTTAAAAGTGGACACAGTGCAAAAATCAACAGTTCCTGGGGGAGGTAAGTAATTGTTAAGTTCACAGGTAAAAACACTTACAGGGTTCAAGGTTGGGTCCAAGGTAGCCCACCGTTGGGGTTTCAAGGCAACCCCAAAGTTACCACACCAGCAGCTCAGGGCCGGTCAGGTGCAGAGGTCAAAGAGGTGCCCAAAACACATAGGCTTCAATGGAAACAGGGGTGCCCCGGTTCCAGTCTGCCAGCAGGTAAGTACCCGAGTCCTCGGAGGGCAGACCAGGGGGTTTTGTAGGACACCGGGGGGGACACAAGCAGGCATAGAAAGTACACCCTCTGTGGCACAGGGGCGGCCGGGTGCAGAGTGCAAACAGGCATCGGATTTTGTGTAGAAAGCAATGGGGAGACCCGGGGGTCTCTTCAACGATGCGGGCAGGCACAGGGGGGGCTCCTCGGGGTAGCCACCACCTGGGCTAGGCAGTGGGTTGCCTGGGGGTCGCTCCTGCACTGGAGTTCGGTTCCTTCAGGTCCTGGGGGCTGCAGGTGCAGTGTTGGTTCCAGGCGTCGGGTCCCTTGTTACAGGCAGTCGCGGTCAGGGTGAGCCTCTGGATTTCCTCTGCAGGCGTCGCTGTAGGGGATCAGGGGGGTCAACTCTGGTTACTCATGGGCTCGCAGTCTCCAGGGAGTCCTCCCTGAGGTGTTTGTTTTCCGCAGGTCGAGCCGGGGGCGTCGGGTGCAGAGTGGAAAGTCTCACGCTTCCGGCAGGAAACGTGGGGTCTTTAAAGTTGCTTCTTTGTTGCAGAAAGTTGCAGTTTGTTGAACAGGGCCTTCCTCTGAGTTGCCACCCTCAGAGGGGTTGGCCTTTTCAAACTCTGCCAAAAGCTCCTGGAGCTGTATTTTGGTAGGTTTGGGGCCCATTGTTATTTTCTTTATTTTACAGAGTGACCTTAGCTCCCTCATCTTAAGATGGAGGTAAGGTGTGGTGTCGAGTTCCACCACAGTCACATCTGTGCTAGACATTTTGCTTCTAAAAGTTGGAATACTTTTTAAGAATCTACAACTGGTTCTAGAATCTAATTCAAACTTTTACAAACTTTTAAACTCTAAAAGAAATGCTAAACAGGATCTAACACAAGGCCCTAGCAGGTCTTTTAAGAATTTAGAAAACTTTTCAAATTGCAAAAATCAATTTCTAATGACAATTTTGGAATTTGTCGTGTGATCAGGTATTGGCTGAGTAGTCCAGCAAATGCAAAGTCTTGTATCCCACCGCTGCCACCAATGTAGGAAGTTGGCTCTGTATGTGCTATTTCAAAGTAAGGAATAGCATGCACAGAGTCCAAGGGTTCCCCTTAGAGGTAAAATAGTGGTAAAAATAGATAATACTAATGCTCTATTTTGTGGTAGTGTGGTCGAGCAGTAGGCTTATCCAAGGAGTAGTGTTAAGCATTTGCTGTACATACACATAGACAATAAATGAGGTACACACACTCAGAGACAAATCCAGCCAATAGGTTTTTGTATAGAAAAATATCTTTTCTTAGTTTATTTTAAGAACCACAGGTTCATATTCTACATGTAATATCTCATTCGAAAGGTATTGCAGGTAAGTACTTTAGGAACTTTAAATCATAAAAATTGCATGTATACTTTTCCAGTTATTGACAAATAGCTGTTTTAAAAGTGGACACTTAGTGCAATTTTCACAGTTCCTGGGGGAGGTAAGTTTTTGTTAATTTTACCAGGTAAGTAAGACACTTACAGGGTTCAGTTCTTGGTCCAAGGTAGCCCACCGTTGGGGGTTCAGAGCAACCCCAAAGTCACCACACCAGCAGCTCAGGGCCGGTCAGGTGCAGAGTTCAAAGTGGTGCCCAAAACACATAGGCTAGAATGGAGAGAAGGGGGTGCCCCGGTTCCGGTCTGCTTGCAGGTAAGTACCCGCGTCTTCGGAGGGCAGACCAGGGGGGTTTTGTAGGGCACCGGGGGGGACACAAGCCCACACAGAAATTTCACCCTCAGCGGCGCGGGGGCGGCCGGGTGCAGTGTAGAAACAAGCGTCGGGTTCGCAATGTTAGTCTATGAGAGATCTCGGGATCTCTTCAGCGCTGCAGGCAGGCAAGGGGGGGGTTCCTCGGGGAAACCTCCACTTGGGCAAGGGAGAGGGACTCCTGGGGGTCACTTCTCCAGTGAAAGTCCGGTCCTTCAGGTCCTGGGGGCTGCGGGTGCAGGGTCTCTCCCAGGCGTCGGGACTTTGGATTCAAAGAGTCGCGGTCAGGGGAAGCCTCGGGATTCCCTCTGCAGGCGGCGCTGTGGGGGCTCAGGGGGGACAGGTTTTGGTACTCACAGTATCAGAGTAGTCCTGGGGTCCCTCCTGAGGTGTTGGGTCTCCACCAGCCGAGTCGGGGTCGCCGGGTGCAGTGTTGCAAGTCTCACGCTTCTTGCGGGGAGCTTGCAGGGTTCTTTCAAGGCTGCTGGAAACAAAGTTGCAGCCTTTCTTGGAGCAGGTCCGCTGTCCTCGGGAGTTTCTTGTCTTTTCGAAGCAGGGGCAGTCCTCAGAGGATGTCGAGGTCGCTGGTCCCTTTTGAAGGCGTCGCTGGAGCAGGATCTTTGGAAGGCAGGAGACAGGCCGGTGAGTTTCTGGAGCCAAGGCAGTTGTCGTCTTCTGGTCTTCCTCTGCAGGGGTTTTCAGCTAGGCAGTCCTTCTTCTTGTAGTTGCAGGAATTTAATTTTCTAGGGTTCAGGGTAGCCCTTAAATACTAAATTTAAGGGCGTGTTTAGGTCTGGGGGGTTAGTAGCCAATGGCTACTAGCCCTGAGGGTGGGTACACCCTCTTTGTGCCTCCTCCCAAGGGGAGGGGGTCACAATCCTAACCCTATTGGGGGAATCCTCCATCTGCAAGATGGAGGATTTCTAAAAGTCAGAGTCACCTCAGCTCAGGACACCTTAGGGGCTGTCCTGACTGGCCAGTGACGACTCCTTGTTGCTTTCTTTGTTCCCTCCAGCCTTGCCGCCAAAAGTGGGGGCCGTGGCCGGAGGGGGCGGGCAACTCCACTAAGCTGGAGTGCCCTGCTGGGCTGTGACAAAGGGGTGAGCCTTTGAGGCTCACCGCCAGGTGTCACAGCTCCTGCCTGGGGGAGGTGTTAGCATCTCCACCCAGTGCAGGCTTTGTTACTGGCCTCAGAGTGACAAAGGCACTCTCCCCATGGGGCCAGCAACATGTCTCTAGTGTGGCAGGCTGCTGGAACTAGTCAGCCTACACAGACAGTCGGTTAAGTTTCAGGGGGCACCTCTAAGGTGCCCTCTGTGGTGTATTTTACAATAAAATGTACACTGGCATCAGTGTGCATTTATTGTGCTGAGAAGTTTGATACCAAACTTCCCAGTTTTCAGTGTAGCCATTATGGTGCTGTGGAGTTCGTGTTTGACAGACTCCCAGACCATATACTCTTATGGCTACCCTGCACTTACAATGTCTAAGGTTTTGTTTAGACACTGTAGGGGTACCATGCTCATGCACTGGTACCCTCACCTATGGTATAGTGCACCCTGCCTTAGGGCTGTAAGGCCTGCTAGAGGGGTGTCTTACCTATACTGCATAGGCAGTGAGAGGCTGGCATGGCACCCTGAGGGGAGTGCCATGTCGACTTACTCGTTTTGTCCTCACTAGCACACACAAGCTGGCAAGCAGTGTGTCTGTGCTGAGTGAGAGGTCTCCAGGGTGGCATAAGACATGCTGCAGCCCTTAGAGACCTTCCTTGGCATCAGGGCCCTTGGTACTAGAAGTACCAGTTACAAGGGACTTATCTGGATGCCAGGGTCTGCCAATTGTGGATACAAAAGTACAGGTTAGGGAAAGAACACTGGTGCTGGGGCCTGGTTAGCAGGCCTCAGCACACTTTCAGTTTTAAACATAGCATCAGCAAAGGCAAAAAGTCAGGGGGCAACCATGCCAAGGAGGCATTTCCTTACAGCAGGGCAGCCCTCTGAGGCTTCAGAGGTCGCTGGTCCCTGTTGGATGCGTCACTGTTGCACTTTTCGTCGAAGTAGGGAGACAGGCTGGTGGGGCTGGGGCCAAATCAGTTGTCGTCTCCGTCTTCACTGCAGGGCCTCATGTGAGTACTCCTTCTTCTTCTTTAAGTTGCAGGAATCTATCTTCCTCGGTTCTGGGGGCCCCTAAATACTGAATTTAGGGGTGTGTTTAGGTCTGGGAGGGCAGTAGCCAATGGCTACTGTCTTTGAGGGTGGCTACACCCTCTTTGTGCCTCCACCCTGTGGGGAGGGGGGCACATCCCTAATCCTATTGGGGGAATCCTCCTTCTACAAGATGGAGGATTTCTAAAAGTAAGAGTCATCTCAGCTCAGGACACCTTAGGGGCTGTCCTGACTGGTGGGTGACTCCTCCTCGTTTTTCTAATTATCTCCTCCAGCCTTGCCGCCAAAAGTGGGGGCTGTAGCCAGAGGGGCAGGCATCTCCACTAGCTGGGATGCCCTGTGGCGCTGTAACAAAGGGGGTGGGCCTTTGAGGCTCACCGCCAGGTGTTACAGTTCTTGCAGGGGGAAGTGAGAAGCACCTCCACCCAGTACAGGCTTTGTTCCTGGCCACAGAATGACAAAGGCACTCTCCCCATGTGGCCAGCAATATGTCGGGTGTGTGGCAGGCTGCTAAAACTAGTCAGCCCACACTGGAAGTCGGGTATGTTTTCAGGGGGCATCTCTAAGATGCCCTCTGGGTGTATTTTACAATAAAGTGCACACTGGCATCAGTGTGCATTTATTGTGCTGAGAAGTTTGATACCAAACTTCCCAGTTTTCAGTGTAGCCATTATGGTGATGTGGAGTTCGTGTTTGACAGCCTCCCAGATCATATACTCTTATGGCTACCTTGCACTTACAATGTCTAAGGTTTTGCTTAGACACTGTAGAGGCATAGTGCTCATGCACATATACCCTCACCTGTGGTATAGTGCACCCTGCCTTAGGGCTGTAAGACCTGCTAGAGGCGTGAGTTACCTATGCCACAGGCAGTATGAGGTTAGCATGGCACTCTGAGGGGAGTGCCATGTCAACTTAGTCATTTTCTCCTCACCAGCACACACAAGCTGTGAAGCAATGTGTATGTGCTGAGTGAGGGGTCCCTAGGGTGGCATAAGACATGCTGCAGCCCTAAGAGACCTTCCCTGGCATCAGGGCCCTTGGTACCAGGGGTACCAGTTACAAGGGACTTACCCGAGTGCCAGAGTTGTGGCAATTGTGGAGACAAAGGTACAGTTTAGGGAAAGAACACTGGTGCTGGGGCCTGGTTAGCAGGGTACCAGCACACTTTCAAATCATAACTTGGCATCAGCAGTGGCAAAAGGTCAGGGGGTAACCATGCCAAGGAAGCATTTACTTACAATCTGTTCCACCATGGTTTCCCAGCGAAATCAAAGATGCCATGCAAAGGGCTGCCACAAATCACTTTTACCCTTGGGTTCTGGTGAGGTGCTCCAAGCTGGCCGGAAGGGTTAGGCCGACAGTTGTCACACAGTGCAAGATCAGACTCAGTCTCCCATGCTCGGTGGTGCTGCTGCCCAAATCCAGCAGTCCTGTTACCATAATGGGAGTCACTTTATGACAGTAGCAGGGAAGGGTCCTCCACCTGAACCTGTCCAGTCTCGGTCTTCTTGCGTGGAGATCGAGTGATGGTAGTTGACAACCTTTGACCTTTCTCCTGAAGTCTGTTATGTCATCTTAGCGGCCAGGCGGCCCTCCACTAGGATTGTATACATCTATTGATGGAAAAAGTTTGTGGCATGGTGCACAGAAAAACAAGTTGATCCCCTTTCTATTCCTCTTTCTCAGGTTCTCCTTTAAATAATTGCTCTTGCACTGTGCATTCTCAAGGGCTACCTTTCTGCCATTTCTGCCATTTCTTCCTTTTTGTGGTTTCCTAACCAGCCATCCCTCTTCAAGTCCCCAATTGTAAATGTATTTCTAAAGGGTCTTGTACATCTTTCACCCTTCCCCATTTATCATGCCCCAGTGGGACCTTTATCTTGTGCTAACATTCTTGATGTGTGCTCCTTTCAAGCCTCTACATAACTGTCCCCTCAGGCTCCTTACAATCACAACGATTATCCTTTTGTGATTACGTTTGCCCAAAGAATGAGTGAGCTTTAGGCCTGGTCATTCAAGCCTCCTTACCTCACCGTCTATCCTGACAAACTGGTGCTTTGTGGTCACCCAACTTCAACTGGGCCAATCCATCACCCTGCCTACATTTTACTCTCCTCCATATCCATCTAAAGAGAGGCACAACTCCACCGTCTGGATGCAAAAAGAGCATTGTTGTTCTACCTTGATTGAACAAAAGAGTTCCGGGTGGACAACCAACTTTTTGTGGCGCATACTGGAGCACAGAAAGGTTATGCCATGCAGAAGCAGACCATCTCCAGATGCGTTGTAGTATGCATTAAGATCTACTGCACACTGGAAAAAAAAGCAACGATCTAGGGGTTGCAAGCTCATTCCACCACAGCTAAAGCTGCAACCAGTGTGTTAGCACGTCCTGGATTCCTGCCAGGCAGCAACGTGGGCCTCTTTGCACACGTTCACAAAGCACTACTTCCTGGACAGTCCGGTCTGTAGGGATGGGCACTTTGACCATTCAGTCCTGCAGGACTTTCTTGTTTGAGATTCAATCAATCAGGATTTGTAGAGTGCGGCGGCATCACCCACGAGGGTCTCAAGGTGCTGGGAGAGCATGCTGCATGTTCTACTGTTGGTTGAACATCCAGGTCTTGAGATCCTTCCTGAACTGCTGGAGTGAAGGTGAGGCTCTGAGGTGCACGGGCGGTTTTTCCAGGTCTTAGCCGTCAGGTGGGTGAATGATCAGCCTCTACTGTTTGTCCGGCAGATGCGTCAGGTGGCTGCTAGTGAGAGGCATTCAGAATGGAGTTTCCTGGTAGGTTGAAGAAAGTTCATTAGATTGTTGTGATACGCCGGCCCTTAGTTGTGTAGTGCCTTGTAAAGGTGGGTGAGCAGCTTGAACTGGCATCTCTTCACGACTGGTGGCTGCTGGAGTTTCTTGAGGTGTGGGGTGATGAGAGTCCACCTGAGGAGGTAGAGGATGAGTCTGGCTGTTAAATTGTGAATAGTCATGAGTTGGGCGGTTATTCCTACGTAAAGGGAGTTGCGTAGTCTAATCTGCTGATGACGAGAGCTTGTGTGACAGTTCATCTGGTGTTGGGTAGGAGCCATCTGAAGACTAAAGTAGGAGAGCTCTGCTTTCCTACTAGGCTACCTTCTGCCTCTCTCCTCCTTTTGTTTTGCTCTCTGCTCTGCTTCACTACTGTCTCTTAGTGCTCCTTTTCCTAGTTTCTCTCTCCCTCCGCTCTCCCTCTCTCTCTCTCCGCCACTGCTGCCCCGCCCCCTTTTTTGGCTCTGCACCGTTTTTCATCCCCCTCCCACCTCCCAGCTGTCCTCTCCTCCCTACTTAATGTCGGCCGCTGCGTGGTAGGCTGAGCAATATCACTGACCTGGTCAGTGCACTGCTCTGCCTCCCGTGGCTCCACCCTGTAAGTAGAGCCCTTTCCCTGGCTCCTCTGAACTCCTGACCCCTGTCAGGAGTTTGAGGCCCTCCTCCACCCGCAGGCTTCTGCCTCCGCCTCATCCCTGATGTCTAGTGGGAGAGCTCTGCTTTCCTACCAGGCTAACTTCTGCCTCTCCTCCTTTTGATTTGCTCTCTGCTGTGCTTCACTACTGTCCCTTAGGGCTCCTTTTCCTTGTTTCTCTTTCACTCCGCTTTCTCTCTCACTTTCGCTCTCCCCACCGCTGCTGCCCCGCAGCTTCGCCCCCTTTTTGTGCCGTTTCTTTGTTCTCCTCCCACCTGTCCTCTCCTCCCCCCACCTCCCTACTTAATGGTGGCCGCTGGTGTGCCAAAGGATAGCCCGTCTGCGCTTGGACCATGCCCAGTGCCAGAACCCCTGGCACCCGTCCCCCCCCACCGCCGCCACGCACGTCTTCACTACAACGCCGCCACCCTCCGCACCCTCAACACCGGCCGCTCTCCTGCCTGCCTTCAAGCCTCCCGGCAGACCACCTGTGGGCCCTTCTCTTGCCGGAATGGCTCCTTCACCACCCTCCATGCCAATGACCCACCCACCAAGGCAGGATGCAACCATCTCAGATGTATCCTCCTCAACACCCGCTCTGTCCACAACCATGCAGTAGAGCTATGGAATCTACTCGACTCAACCTCCCCAGATGTCGCCTTCCTGACCGAAACCTGGATGAAACCCTGAGGAGGCATCGCCATCATCCACAAGAAGACCCTCAGGATCATGACCAACAGCGAAGACACCCTCAGCACCGCTGAACACCTGCACTTCCAAATCCACACTGACCCAAAGACCACCCTCCGAGGGACCCTCGTCTACAGGCCCACCAGCCCATGACAGCAGTTCAGCGTCTCCATTAACAACATTATCAGCACACATGCTCTCGCATCCACTGATCCACTGATTACATACTCCTCGTGGACTTAAACTTCCACCTCGAGAACACCAACAACACCACAACCTCTCCAACCTCAGCCTCAAACACCTCGTCACAACACCAACCCACTCCGCAGGACACACACTCGACCCTATTTTTTCTGCCAGCAATCACGGCTCTTTCAGCCACACCACCGAACTCCACTGGACAGAGCACCGCTGCATCAACTTCTCCTTCAAGAAACCCACAACACACCACCACCCACAACAGACCCCCCCCCCCCCACCGCAGTTGGAACAAGGTCACCGAAGACCAACCTATTGCAACCCTCTCCCAGAACCCACCCATCGACACTGCCGACACTGATGCAGCTGCCCGCAACTTCAGGCAATGAGTCAACACCTGTGCCAATACTCTCGCCCCAATCAAGAATCCCTCCAACAGACACACTGACAGAAAGGCCTTCTGGTTTACCGCCGACCTCCACGAATTTAAGCAAAGCTGCCGAAGACTCAAAAGAAAGTGTCACCAAGATCAGACTCTGGACAACCTCACAGCCTTAAAAAACGGCATCAGCAGACACTACCAACTCATCCAAGCTGCCAAGAGAACCGCCTTCAAAGACCGAATCAACAACGCACACAGCCATAAGGAGCTCTTCAACATCGTGAAGGAACTCTCCAACCCCAGCTCCAACGCCATCCCGCCATCCCAAGACCTCTGCGACTCCCTAGCCTCCTACTTCCACTGCAAGAATGCAGACATCCACGACAGCTTCAGCATCCAGACCCCACCGGCAACCACCTACACCACAGATTCACCTCTGACCAACCTCCTGCTCTCATGGACCCCCGTCAATGACAACGACACCATCAAAATCATGAACACGATCCACTCCGGCTCTCCGTCTGACCCCTGTCCTTACCACATTCTCAACAACGCAAGCTCCGCCATCGCACCCCAACTACGGAAGATCATCAACAGCTCCTTCGAGTCCGCCACCTTCCCAGAGAGCTGGAAACACGCCGAGATCAACGCCCTCCTCAAAAAACCCAAGGCGGACCCAAAGGACCTCAAGAACTTTCGGCCTATCTCCCTGCTCCCCTTCCCGGCAAACGTCATCGAGAAGGCTATCAACAGACAACTAACCTGCTTCCTCGAGGAGAACCGCACCCTGGACCCTTCCCAATCCGGATCCCGCAGCAACCACAGCACCGAAACCGCCCTCATTGCCGCCACCGATGACATCAGACCCATACTAGACAGCAGCGATACTGCGGCCCTCATCCTTCTGGACCTCTCGACCGCGTTCAACACCGTCTGCCATCACACCCTACGCTCACGCCTCAGCAATGCTGGAATCCGCGACAGAGCCCTGGACTGGGTCACCTCCTTTCTCACCGGCAGAACCCGGAGAATTTGCCTCCCCCCCATTCCGCTCGGAGGCCACCAAAATCATCTGTGGCGTACCACAGGGTTAGTCCCTCAGCCCAACCCTCTTCAACATCTACATGGCCCCGCTCGCTAACATCGCCTGATCCTACAACCTCAACATCATCTCATATGCCGACACCCAGCTGATCCTCTCCCTCACCAAGAACTCCGCCAAGACCAACTTCCACGAAGGAATGAAGGCCATCGCCGAATGGATGAAGAGCAGCTGCCTCAAACTCAACTCAGACAAGACGGAAGTCCTCATTTTCGGCTCCACCCCCTCCCCATGGGATGACTCCTGGTGGCCTGCCACTCTCGGAACTGCTCCGACTGCCACCGACCACGCACACAACCTAGGATTCATCTTGGACCCCTCACTATCCATGACCCAGCAAGTCAATGCCATCTCTTCCGCCTGCTTCAACACCCTCTGCATGCTCTGAAAGATCTACAAATGGATACCCACCGAAACCAGAAAAACAGTCACCCAAGCCCTCGTAAGCAGCAAGCTGGACTACGGCAATGCCATCTACGCAGGAACCAGGGCCAAACTTCATAAGAGGCTGCAACGCATCCAGAATGCCTCCGCACGCCTCATCCTGGACATCCCCCGCCACTGCCACATCACTGACCACCTGAAAAACCTGCACTGGCTCCCAGTCAACAAGAGAATCACCTTCAAACTCCTCCCCCATGCTCACAAAGCACTACACAACACCGGACCAGAATACATCAACAGACGACTCTCCTTCTACACCCTGACCCGGCATCTCCGCCGACCTCGCCCTCGCAACCGTCCCACGTGTCTGCAGAACTACAACCGGCGGTAGATCATTCTTGCACCTCGCCGCCAAAACATGGAACACTCTTCCCACCCACCTGCGCCAGACCAAAGACCTCCTTACCTTCAGGACACTTTTCAAGACCTGGCTGTTCGAGCAGTAGCAGCACCATCTCCCCCCCCCCCTTCCTGTGCCTTGAGACCCTCACCGGTGAGTAGTGCGCTTTACAAATTTATGATTGATTGATTGACCAGCTGTTGACCCACAGACTCACCTCCGGGGATGGTACTGCTTGGGTATCTATTCTAAGGTAAGAAATTTGAAGCTAGAAGTCTTGATCAAATGAACAAGTTACTTACCTCTGGTAATGCCTTATCTGGTAGAGACTATATCTAGATGCAGATTCCTTACCAAGCCTGCAAACAGATTTCTAGGGACATTGCTGTTCTCTTTTAGGGCCCTAGTTTACCACACCAGTGGACAGTGCTCTTCATGGCTCCACATTTTAGGCGTGGAAAGTCATGAAAAGAAACTGACGTCCGTGGACCAAAGTGGCTGCTATACTGGTGCTGCAGATGTCATTTCTGGCGCAGGATGCATGTGAAGCTGATCAATGCCACCTAGTGGCGCACAGGGGTACTGCTCACGAAAAATCTTCTGGATCAGGACTGACACCTATAGAAATTCTAAGGTAAGGAATCTGCAGCTAGATATAGTCTCTACCAGATAAGGCATTATTGAAGGTAAGTAACTTGTTAGATAAAGAAAAACCGATGACATACAGACGCCAAGGCGTTGAGATCCTAGCTCCACAAGGGGAAAACCTGAACTGACTGCACACTGAGTTCTACGATGCTGCAGCAGTCTGCTACCCTACAGTAAAATTCTTTTTTAATGAGGCTTTTAACGATTTCTCTCTTTCCTGCATTTTCTTTCCTTTTAGGAAGAGAAGAGTTTAGCTTTTTAAATGCATTGACATTCTCTGTAAGTGGAACTGTAGTTTAAGAAATAAAGACAGGAAATTATGAATTTAGATAGGCGATGAAAAAAATCATTTATTTTAGCAAGAGCAGTTTCTCTTTGAAATATGCGTTTTTGGTCTCTCCCAAAGAGTGGAGAAAGATATTCAGTGCTTATAAATGGTTTGAAGGATGTATTATGGAGAACCCAGAATCTAGGGTAGCCAATAAAACCAGCGGCAATGTACAATCGCCCAACACCGCAAGACCTTTATCTGAGTTTTATAAATTAATATCAGGAAATCTATGTACTTAAATAGTTACAACAAAAACAAAACTGAAGTTACTGTGTCTTCTATACAAGAACGTGTGCAAGCAGTCCCTGTACTAGGAAGGAGAAGAAATGAGGCCTCACATCACCGGAGTATCAAATGCGGCCTGTAGGAACCCCTGTGGGGCCTCAGCCTGGAGTGGATGCAAGGTCAGGCTGAGTAACTGCATCTCCCAGCGTGGTAGTCAGCATGATAGTGGAGGTTAATGTTCTTAGTTGCATCTTGGGGCAGGTCGGATGTAGAGGTCCATCTGTGAGTGGAGAAGAGGATGTCAGCTTGGTGGAGGTGGTGCTGAGAAGGTGCTTGTCAGCCTGCCACCGTGAGGGGGGGTCCATCTGTGGCTGTAGAGGAAGGGATCAGCTTAGAAGGGCTGAGAGATGGTGCTCGTCTTCCAGCCTTTGTTTAACTGAGCAGTTCTAAGTAGGTAACGGGGACCTTTCCTTTCTGGTTCCCTCTTTCCCCTACCAGCCAATCTGGATCCATGCCGGGGAGACTGTACACAGTGATCAGCTGCAAGAAGAGGAGGCAAAAGAAAGACATCAGAGCTCAACGTTCAAATATTTGTCTTTTTGACAAAACCAAGTTAGTTTTTTTGTTGTTGAAGAAAAGTAAGTTACTTGGAATCCTAGTTCTTTATAGACTAGTTATGGCTTTGTGCAGCATCCCAAAGCACGCCACAACATAATATCTCAATTTAATTTCAGTTCTATAGAGCTTCTGCCTAGCTGGCGAACTGCTTTTATTTTCTCGTCAATGTTCCTTTCCAAAATTATAGTCGAGCAAGAATTACACCACACTACATGAGGACACAACAGCTCCCAATCAGACTGTAAAATCCACAGGGCTAAACCATCTGTACACCCTGGTACTCTGAGGAGCTCAGAACATCCAAAGTGTATAGTAAAAACCTTGAACAAGAATAGAAAAGGACCACAATGTAGAACCAACAGAGGTCTATCACACTGCCACTAAAAAAAAAAGACATCACTCGCTTTGATCTGCTTGCACCTGTTTTTTTTTTTTTTTTGCAAGTAAGGTTGAAAATGGCAAGAACCATCCAGAGAGATATTCTTCATTCTCAAGAGCTTTCTCTCTCCATATATTGTTTATAACACTATTTAAACCCAAGACCTGTGTGATATTTTAGGCATCTTTTTTATAGACAAAGTTCTGACACATGGTTTTCCTTTGATTTTGGTTACACTCGTACCCCTCTCCTGGATCTTCCTGGGGCTACGGCCAGCATAAGGACAGTCCACTGCCTCACATCATGATCTTGTAGCACTTATGTAGTGCAACTATGCAATAGATCACAAGCCAATGTGCGTCTCCTATCTAACTTAAAACGTGTGTATAATGCCCTTGCCTGAAGGTCATGTTTAGATGCAGGTATTCTCACAAAGTATACGCCTCTCTCTCTGATTACGTATGTCTTTAAGACAACGGAGGGTCAGGTAAACCATTGATTAACCTTGTATCTGGAAATTAATAATTGACTTGGCTAGGATCAGTCTGGGTTTAGATCATTTCAGTGCTCCAAGACTGCCCTTTGGCCCTTGCTGAGGATAAATGAGACATCTAAGACCAGGGTGGGTCGACTGCCTTGATCCTATTGTACCTCTCCGCAACCTCTGACACAACTGCCCACCTGAGGCTCCTGCAGAGGGTTAAAAAGATCGGAATCTCGGACAAGGCCCTGGCTTCAATCTCATCTTTTCCCACCAGCACATCCAACTTGCTTATTCTACCCCCTTTTGTCTTGGAGAAGTTCAGTCCTCCTTGTGCTGGGCCTCAGGGATCCTCGCTGAGCCTCACATCGACGTTCCCTGAGGCACAGCACAAAGGACTCCCGATTAGATGCTACTGTTTCTCTTGCATGACGTATGAAGATGGCACCCAGATTATAGTTTTCCATCACTGATAAACTGGAGGAAACACAGAACAGTTTCTTTGCATGCATGCTGGCCATCCTGGAATGGATGAATTCTTGTTTCCTCAAATTTAGTGCTAAAACTCAGAACAAAGAAACAACATTTTATTTTTGGGCGCAGATAGCTAAGCAGTGCCCCACAGAGTAGTCAGAATAATTTGGGCATTTATTCCACCCTATCCTTTTGGCAAAAAATAGGGGGATACTTTGACTCTGATCTGCTTTTTGACACCCAAATCATCTTGGAGGCCTCTAAAATCTTCAAGATGTTGCAAGGCATCAGGAAATGTCTTCCTCACCCGCCCATCTCTGCTAGGAAAATCCCTTTTTGGCACCGATCTCTAGACTACGCTAATGCCCTATATGTAAGACTGGCGTAATTTCTTCTGGATAGGCTGCAGATTGTTCAGAAAGCTAATGTCGGTGTCATTCTGAATCTTTCCTGTAGGACTTTTTTCAAATCTTCACTCCTTACCGTCCACTGGCTGCCAATTAGTCAGATGTGCTTTCAGTTATCTGCTTGGCCTTTAAAGCTATGGCAAGCGGTGGTCCTGCTCAGCTGGAGTGAGACTTGTGCAAGTCCCTGAACGCAGGTTCTACCGCAGGACACGGCGATCTATCACACTGCCACGCTACGCGCCGCTTGAGACTGATTTCCAATTATTCGTTTTTAATTCAGAAAGTCCCCCAAGACATGGCTATTTCAACAGCTGGAATGTGCTTTTGCAGTCTAATTAATTTGCCTTAGCTGCAGAATACCACTTTATCAGGGGTACTTGCATGCTTTAGAAATGCTATCAATTTGTTCGGTGTAAAGAAATGGCTCCCTGTTGCAGTTACCCCCCACTTTTTGCCTGATACTGATGCTGACTTGACTGAGAAGAGTGCTGGGACCCTGCTAACCAGGCCCCAGCACCAGTGTTCCTTCACCTAAAATGTACCATTGTATCCACAATTGGCACACCCTGGCATTCAGATAAGTCCCTTCTAACTGGTACTTCTAGTACCAAGGGCCCTGATGCCAAGGAAGGTCTCTAAGGGCTGCAGCATGTCTTATGCCACCCTAGAGACCCCTCACTCAGCACAGACACACTGCTTACAAGCCTGTGTGTGCTGGTGAGAACAAAATGAGTAAGTCGACATGGCACTCCCCTCAGGGTGCCATGCCAGCCTCTCACTGCCTATGCAGTATAGGTAAGACACCCCTCTAGCAGGCCTTACAGCCCTAAGGCAGGGTGCACTATACCATAGGTGAGGGTACCAGTGCATGAGCATGGTACCCCTACAGTGTCTAAACAAAACCTTAGACATTGTAAGTGCAGGGTAGCCATAAGAGTATATGGTCTGGGAGTCTGTCAAACACGAACTCCACAGCACCATAATGGCTACACTGAAAACTGGGAAGTTTGGTATCAAACTTCTCAGCACAATAAATGCACACTGATGCCAGTGTACATTTTATTGTAAAATACACCCCAGAGGGCACCTTAGAGGTGCCCCCTGAAACTTAACCGACTATCTGTGTAGGCTGACTAGTTTTAGCAGCCTGCCACAAACCGAGACATGTTGCTGGCCCCATGGGGAGAGTGCCTTTGTCACTCTGAGGCCAGTAACAAAGCCTGCACTGGGTGGAGATGCTAACACCTCCCCCAGGCAGGAATTGTCACACCTGGCGGTGAGCCTCAAAGACTCACCTCCTTTGTGCCAACCCAGCAGGACACTCCAGCTAGTGGAGTTGCCCGCCCCCTCCGGCCAGGCCCCCCTTTTTGGCGGCAAGGCCGGAGAAAATAATGAGAAAAACAAGGAGGAGTCACTGGCCAGTCAGGACAGCCCCTAAGGTGTCCTGAGCTGAAGTGACTCTAACTTTTAGAAATCCTCCATCTTGCAGATGGAGGATTCCCCCAATAGGGTTAGGATTGTGACCCCCTCCCCTTGGGAGGAGGCACAAAGAGGGTGTACCCACCCTCAGGGCTAGTAGCCATTGGCTACTAACCCCCCAGACCTAAACACGCCCTTAAATTTAGTATTTAAGGGCTACCCTGAACCCTAGAAAATTAGATTCCTGCAACTACAAGAAGGACTGCCTAGCTGAAACCCCTGCAGCGGAAGACCAGAAGACGACAACTGCCTTGGCTCCAGAAACTCACCGGCCTGTCTCCTGCCTTCCAAAGATCCTGCTCCAGCGACGCCTTCCAAGGGGACCAGCGACCTCGACATCCTCTGAGGACTGCCCCTGCTTCGAAAAGACAAGAAACTCCCGAGGACAGCGGACCTGCTCCAAGAAAAGCTGCAACTTTGTTTCCAGCAGCTTTAAAGAACCCTGCAAGCTCCCCGCAAGAAGCGTGAGACTTGCAACACTGCACCCGGCGACCCCGACTCGGCTGGTGGCGATCCAACACCTCAGGAGGGACCCCAGGACTACTCTGATACTGTGAGTACCAAAACCTGTCCCCCCTGAGCCCCCACAGCGCCGCCTGCAGAGGGAATCCCGAGGCTTCCCCTGACCGCGACTCTTTGAACCTAAAGTCCCGACGCCTGGGAGAGACCCTGCACCCGCAGCCCCCAGGACCTGAAGGACCGGACTTTCACTGGAGAAGTGGCCCCCAGGAGTCCCTCTCCCTTACCCAAGTGGAGGTTTCCCCGAGGAATCCCCCCCTTGCCTGCCTGCAGCGCTGAAGAGATCCCGAGATCTCTCATAGACTAACATTGCGAACCAGACGCCTGTTCCTACACTGCACCCGGCCGCCCCCGCGCTGCTGAGGGTGAAATTTCTGTGTGGACTTGTGTCCCCCCCGGTGCCCTACAAAACCCCCCTGGTCTGCCCTCCGAAGACGCGGGTACTTACCTGCAAGCAGACCGGAACCGGGGCACCCCCTTCTCTCCATTCTAGCCTATGTGTTTTGGGCACCACTTTGAACTCTGCACCTGACCGGCCCTGAGCTGCTGGTGTGGTGACTTTGGGGTTGCTCTGAACCCCCAACGGTGGGCTACCTTGGACCAAGAACTGAACCCTGTAAGTGTCTTACTTACCTGGTAAAACTAACCAAAACTTACCTCCCCTAGGAACTGTGAAAATTGCACTAAGTGTCCACTTTTAAAACAGCTATTTGTCAACAACTTGAAAAGTATACATGCAATTTTGATGATTTGAAGTTCCTAAAGTACTTACCTGCAATACCTTTCGAATGAGATATTACATGTAGAATTTGAACCTGTGGTTCTTAAAATAAACTAAGAAAAGATATTTTTCTATATAAAAACCTATTGGCTGGATTTGTCTCTGAGTGTGTGTACCTCATTTATTGTCTATGTGTATGTACAACAAATGCTTAACACTACTCCTTGGATAAGCCTACTGCTCGACCACACTACCACAAAATAGAGCATTAGTATTATCTATTTTTACCACTATTTTACCTCTAAGGGGAACCCTTGGACTCTGTGCATGCTATTCCTTACTTTGAAATAGCACATACAGAGCCAACTTCCTACATTGGTGGATCAGCGGTGGGGTACAAGACTTTGCATTTGCTGGACTACTCAGCCAATACCTGATCACACGACAAATTCCAAAATTGTCATTAGAAATTGATTTTTGCAATTTGAAAAGTTTTCTAAATTCTTAAAAGACCTGCTAGGGCCTTGTGTTAGATCCTGTTTAGCATTTCTTTTAGAGTTTAAAAGTTTGTAAAAGTTTGAATTAGACTCTAGAACCAGTTGTAGATTCTTAAAAAGTATTCCAACTTTTAGAAGCAAAATGTCTAGCACAGATGTGACTGTGGTGGAACTCGACACCACACCTTACCTCCATCTTAAGATGAGGGAGCTAAGGTCACTCTGTAAAATAAAGAAAATAACAATGGGCCCCAAACCTACCAAAATACAGCTCCAGGAGCTTTTGGCAGAGTTTGAAAAGGCCAACCCCTCTGAGGGTGGCAACTCAGAGGAAGAGGATAGTGACTTGGAGGACAATTCCCCCCTACCAGTCCTATCTAGGGAGAACAGGGTCCCTCAAACCCTGACTCCAAAAATAATAGTCAGAGATGCTGGTTCCCTCACAGGAGAGACCAACACCTCTGAAATCACTGAGGATAACCCCAGTGAAGAGGACATCCAGTTAGCCAGGATGGCCAAAAGATTGGCTTTGGAAAGACAGATCCTAGCCATAGAAAGGGAAAGAAAAGAGATGGGCCTAGGTCCCATCGATGGTGGCAGCAACTTAAATAGGGTCAGAGGTTCTCCTGACATCCTAAAAATCCCCAAAGGGATTGTAACAAAATATGAAGATGGTGATGACATCACCAAATGGTTCACAGCTTTTGAGAGGGCTTGTGTAACCAGAAAAGTAAACAGATCTCACTGGGGTGCTCTCCTTTGGGAAATGTTCACTGGAAAGTGTAGGGATAGACTCCTCACACTCTCTGGAAAAGATGCAGAATCTTATGACCTCATGAAGGGTACCCTGATTGAGGGCTTTGGATTCTCCACTGAGGAGTATAGAATTAGATTCAGGGGGGCTCAAAAATCCTCGAGCCAGACCTGGGTTGATTTTGTAGACTACTCAGTAAAAACACTAGATGGTTGGTTAACTGGAAATGAAGTGTGTGACTATGTTGGGCTTTATAATTTGTTTATGAAAGAACACATTTTAAGTAACTGCTTCAATGAAAAGTTGCATCAGTATCTGGTAGACCTAGGTCCAATTTCTCCCCAAGAATTGGGAAAGAAGGCAGACCACTGGGTCAAGACTAGGGTAACCAAAACTTCCACTGGGGGTGACCAAAAGAAAGGGGTTACAAAAACTCCCCAGGAGAAAGTGGGTGACACTAGAAACAAAGAAAAAGAGTCCTCTGTAGGCCCCCAAAAACCAGAACAGGTGGGTGGGCCCCAAGACACAACCCAAAACAAAGGTGGGTACCAGGGTAAGAACTGGGATGCCACTAAGGCATGGTGCCACAACTGTAAACAGTCTGGGCACCACACCAAGGACACTTCTTGTCCCAAAAACAAACCCCAGAACAAGATTCCAGGGGTAACCAGTGTAGCCATGGGAGATGACTCCTCAGATGAGGAGGTCTTCCTAGCCTTCAACTGGAAACAGGGCCCAACAGGTGAGTTGGAGATTCCAGAGGGAAGTAGACACTTCCACCACCTACTGGTGAATGGAATCCCAACCACTGCCCTGAGAGACACTTGTGCCAGTCACACTATTGTGCATGACAGGCTGGTGCTCTCAAACCAGTACATCCCAGGTGAGACTGCCAGGGTAAGAGTTAACCTAGATAGGGTCACTAAGAGGCCTGTGGCTTTAGTGCCCATAGAAGTGGGTGGCACTCTTAGCTGGAGAAGGGTAGTAGTCAGTACAGACCTCCCCCTCGATTGTCTCCTTGGAAATGACTACCCAGAGGTTAGTCAGAGCCCAAGAGAGAAACTGGTACAGTGCCAGTCCTCTCCCAAGGATTCTGGAAGTCCTGCCTCTGCAGTAAATGCAAGCAGGCCCCAGAAGAAGAAGAAAAGAAAACAGAGTAGGAAGGGTGGACAACCTTTAGCCAAGGTTACAGCAAGCCAAGGAGATTCTGCTCCAGTAGGGGAGAACTCCAAAAATGGCCCTGATAAAGTCCAACCTGACCCACAAGAAGTCCTGGCTAGTCAGGCAACTGTTAAACCTGAGTGGGTGGCTCCTCAGCTAACAGAAGAAAGAGTGGAAGAAGGGTGTTTACTACAAGATGTGGTAACCCCCCACTCCAATACAGCAGACAGGCAACCTGAACCCAAAGAAGCCTGTAACTTAGCCCCTTCCCTTTTAGGTGAAGAGCTAAAGGTGTGGTTCTGGGCACTGACAGCTGTCAGTGGCCTCTGCTGGGTGTTAGCCTTTATGGCTGCACTATCCTTAGCATGGTGGTCTGACCCCATGCCAAATAGCAAGTTAGGCCCCCTGACCCTATTGGTCATGGTGGGGTTACTCCAGCTCTGGGTAACCTCTCTGGGTAAGCTAGGGGTAACCCTGGCCAAGATAAAGTTAGCAGAGGTGGATACCTCTAAGACCAAAATAGAAAGAATGGGTGGAGACATTGAAGAGGCAGACAAGAGGCAATTCAGACTAGGTCCTATCACTGTGGAAGTAGGTCAGTTCCCCAAAGGGAATGACCTGAACAGAAGGATGTAAGGCAGAGTAGGCCCTGCAACTAACCAGCCTATTTCTCCTACTCTTCCTCGCCTGACAGACTAGGAAGACTCTCCCAGCTTGGGCTGAGTCTCCTGGCCTGTGGGCTGGGGGGGGCTTGTGTAAAGAAATGGCTCCCTGTTGCAGTTACCCCCCACTTTTTGCCTGATACTGATGCTGACTTGACTGAGAAGAGTGCTGGGACCCTGCTAACCAGGCCCCAGCACCAGTGTTCCTTCACCTAAAATGTACCATTGTATCCACAATTGGCACACCCTGGCATTCAGATAAGTCCCTTCTAACTGGTACTTCTAGTACCAAGGGCCCTGATGCCAAGGAAGGTCTCTAAGGGCTGCAGCATGTCTTATGCCACCCTAGAGACCCCTCACTCAGCACAGACACACTGCTTACAAGCCTGTGTGTGCTGGTGAGAACAAAATGAGTAAGTCGACATGGCACTCCCCTCAGGGTGCCATGCCAGCCTCTCACTGCCTATGCAGTATAGGTAAGACACCCCTCTAGCAGGCCTTACAGCCCTAAGGCAGGGTGCACTATACCATAGGTGAGGGTACCAGTGCATGAGCATGGTACCCCTACAGTGTCTAAACAAAACCTTAGACATTGTAAGTGCAGGGTAGCCATAAGAGTATATGGTCTGGGAGTCTGTCAAACACGAACTCCACAGCACCATAATGGCTACACTGAAAACTGGGAAGTTTGGTATCAAACTTCTCAGCACAATAAATGCACACTGATGCCAGTGTACATTTTATTGTAAAATACACCCCAGAGGGCACCTTAGAGGTGCCCCCTGAAACTTAACCGACTATCTGTGTAGGCTGACTAGTTTTAGCAGCCTGCCACAAACCGAGACATGTTGCTGGCCCCATGGGGAGAGTGCCTTTGTCACTCTGAGGCCAGTAACAAAGCCTGCACTGGGTGGAGATGCTAACACCTCCCCCAGGCAGGAATTGTCACACCTGGCGGTGAGCCTCAAAGGCTCACCTCCTTTGTGCCAACCCAGCAGGACACTCCAGCTAGTGGAGTTGCCCGCCCCCTCCGGCCAGGCCCCCCTTTTTGGCGGCAAGGCCGGAGAAAATAATGAGAAAAACAAGGAGGAGTCACTGGCCAGTCAGGACAGCCCCTAAGGTGTCCTGAGCTGAAGTGACTCTAACTTTTAGAAATCCTCCATCTTGCAGATGGAGGATTCCCCCAATAGGGTTAGGATTGTGACCCCCTCCCCTTGGGAGGAGGCACAAAGAGGGTGTACCCACCCTCAGGGCTAGTAGCCATTGGCTACTAACCCCCCAGACCTAAACACGCCCTTAAATTTAGTATTTAAGGGCTACCCTGAACCCTAGAAAATTAGATTCCTGCAACTACAAGAAGAAGGACTGCCTAGCTGAAACCCCTGCAGCGGAAGACCAGAAGACGACAACTGCCTTGGCTCCAGAAACTCACCGGCCTGTCTCCTGCCTTCCAAAGATCCTGCTCCAGCGACGCCTTCCAAGGGGACCAGCGACCTCGACATCCTCTGAGGACTGCCCCTGCTTCGAAAAGACAAGAAACTCCAGAGGACAGCGGACCTGCTCCAAGAAAAGCTGCAACTTTGTTTCCAGCAGCTTTAAAGAACCCTGCAAGCTCCCCGCAAGAAGCGTGAGACTTGCAACACTGCACCCGGCGACCCCGACTCGGCTGGTGGCGATCCAACACCTCAGGAGGGACCCCAGGACTACTCTGATACTGTGAGTACCAAAACCTGTCCCCCCTGAGCCCCCACAGCGCCGCCTGCAGAGGGAATCCCGAGGCTTCCCCTGACCGCGACTCTTTGAACCTAAAGTCCCGACGCCTGGGAGAGACCCTGCACCCGCAGCCCCCAGGACCTGAAGGACCGGACTTTCACTGGAGAAGTGGCCCCCAGGAGTCCCTCTCCCTTACCCAAGTGGAGGTTTCCCCGAGGAATCCCCCCCTTGCCTGCCTGCAGCGCTGAAGAGATCCCGAGATCTCTCATAGACTAACATTGCGAACCCGACGCCTGTTCCTACACTGCACCCGGCCGCCCCCGCGCTGCTGAGGGTGAAATTTCTGTGTGGACTTGTGTCCCCCCCGGTGCCCTACAAAACCCCCCTGGTCTGCCCTCCGAAGACGCGGGTACTTACCTGCAAGCAGACCGGAACCGGGGCACCCCCTTCTCTCCATTCTAGCCTATGTGTTTTGGGCACCACTTTGAACTCTGCACCTGACCGGCCCTGAGCTGCTGGTGTGGTGACTTTGGGGTTGCTCTGAACCCCCAACGGTGGGCTACCTTGGACCAAGAACTGAACCCTGTAAGTGTCTTACTTACCTGGTAAAACTAACCAAAACTTACCTCCCCTAGGAACTGTGAAAATTGCACTAAGTGTCCACTTTTAAAACAGCTATTTGTCAACAACTTGAAAAGTATACATGCAATTTTGATGATTTGAAGTTCCTAAAGTACTTACCTGCAATACCTTTCGAATGAGATATTACATGTAGAATTTGAACCTGTGGTTCTTAAAATAAACTAAGAAAAGATATTTTTCTATATAAAAACCTATTGGCTGGATTTGTCTCTGAGTGTGTGTACCTCATTTATTGTCTATGTGTATGTACAACAAATGCTTAACACTACTCCTTGGATAAGCCTACTGCTCGACCACACTACCACAAAATAGAGCATTAGTATTATCTATTTTTACCACTATTTTACCTCTAAGGGGAACCCTTGGACTCTGTGCATGCTATTCCTTACTTTGAAATAGCACATACAGAGCCAACTTCCTACATTCGGTAAAACTACATCTGATTTGTCTATTTTTTTAAATTAAAGAAAAGCCAATACAATATTGTACATTTAAAAGTACATCTGTAAATATATGTTTTGAGTACTCCGGATCCCGCCTATGGAAGGTACTATAGAAAATATTGACGGCATAAGGGATAAAGTATTTCTGACGGATACTCTTCCTGGAGACTCCCCATCTTTAGACGTTTTCCCAGCACCATTCTTAGGCAGCACAAGGAATGTCATAATCTACCTGAGGAGCACTGCACAGTGGGCTTGTGTTAGGCCTGCGGTTCAAATGACTTCAGTGCTGGTGAATTAAACTAAGAAGTCACTGCATAAGAGGGTTAGAAATCCCATCCTTGAGGCCTTGGAGACACCCCAGATTTCTTATCTGTGGCATTTCAATACAACCTGTAGGAGGCAGGCTCAGTTCATGGTGTACACCTATGGTGGGGCACCCTATACCGAGTCCAGGCAACCCTTAGTGATAGTGAATTGGTGTCCAGATAGCAGAAGCTCTCTAGGGGTAGCTGAGGCGACCAGCTGAAGCTTATCCAGGAGGAGTGTAAAGCAGTTGCAATACCACAATAGTCAGTCAGTAACTCACTCACGAGAAAGAACCACACAAGTGTTACAAAAATAAAGGTTTTTTTTATTTCAGCACTATTACTAGACTAGCATTGGCATATCTGCCTTTGGAGATGACTACACACAATTTATACACAAAATAACCAACAGAAATGGAATAAAATACACACAGCCCTATGAGAGGGCCAAACCGAATACTAAATAAGTTGAATGTGAAACAGTGAACCCAACTAAGATAAATGTGGTAGTTAGCTGGGGGCAGATAGCAACGCCAGCGGTAAGTACAGTAAGGCTCTGATTTAAGAAAGGTGGCACTGCACCCAGCGTAGCTCCACTCTTCTTGTGTCCCTTAGCGCCCCCCTAATGCCACCACATGCGTGCGGTATCTAAGATACGGCGCACCATGGCGGAGGTTGGAGCAACTAGCGTTTTTTGACGCTAATCCTGCAAAGCCCACTGAGGCCCATTAAACCAATGGCATGCCTCCTTTTAACGCCTGCTCTGAGCAGGGGCTAAACATGCCAAAATAAATGAAGGAAAGAAATCTCTTAGATTTCTTTGCGCCATTTTTTTGGCCCCTAACAGGGGAACGCCCCCTGTGCATACATTATCCCTGGCGCAGGCACAATGTAGTGCAAAGGGTTACAAAGTGGCAGAATGCATGAAGACAACGTATGAACTGCTTAATATTCTAGAAACCCACTGCCTTGCCTCCAAACAGCAAACCTCGTCAATACATTTGAGATAAACAAAACTTACTACGGTAACACCTACACCTACAACGTTACACTTTTTTTCTACTCTAAAAACTTTGCTACACGCACAATCATCTGCTGTTACACATGCAACACTCTATCTTGACTGTGAACTGGTACCTGGGTCTATACCTGAGGAGGTATGTTGTCTCTTATAAAATCGAGACATCAAAAATAGTTTTGCTTCATATTGTGGAGCAAAACATTCTTCTGGTTTGGTGGCCCCTCAGATGTTCTACACCCTCCTCTGTAGCAAAACGTTCTGGGGCACGAGTTTTAAGGTTTTGTAAGCTCCTGCTGCAATGAGACCTGGTTAGATGCAGATCCTTGGAACTGGGTATCGCTTGACAAAGGATAATTCAAGGCAGAACTGGAGTACGTTGCCAGAGGGTGTGCACATCAAAGGACAGTGATGGTGGGAATGGATCTGAAAGAACCCTGGAAGCATCATATCAGTTCTGAGGGGTGGCCTGGCCCATTCAGGCCTTTTTGGTGGGTTGTGGCTCCAGTCACTGTTTCTCGCCGAGTGCGCTGAAATGTGCTTTTTGAGATGCCTCGGCTTAATCGACAAACACGATGTTTCACTGCAGTCTCCGGCGGAGCAGCTCCTGACATAGATTACGCTCCTCAACAGTGCTGATGCCAAGAACCAAACACCACCACTATTACTCATACCTGCCTGGCATTTTAAAATTACTGAAAAGATATTTATCGAAGACCTGCCAAGGAGAGTGAAAAAACAGCAGGATCGGTCATCTTTCTTTCAAACGTCGCTGAGAGGAGCAAACTCCTGCTTCCAAACCCCGTGTGGAGAAGGGGAAAGGTTACGGTGGACTGCGCCCTGTGTGCAGGGATCCTCGCCACGCAGAGCACAATACCTGGCGTTGGGCAGCCCTCGGACTCTGAAGGAGCTGCGGCCTTAGAGGGACAGTGTCAAGGCGTAAGGACACTGCTGCCGGCCTACTCCCTTTCCTGGACTGTTTCCATTTTAAATGGAGGAGCTAGACGCGCTCTCCGGCCCAGTTACCCAGTTAAGCTGTTCCAACTCTAACTGGAGTTATTAAAAAGCAAGAAAATGTTGCCTTTAGAAAGGAATCAGTTTCCTTTAAAACTGTTTCGGTTTGAAAAAAAAAAGTTGTCTGGGCCCCCTCACAGATGTGGAAATATTCTGATGCCTATTTATAAACATACCATGATGAAGAAGCCAAATAGACGCCGGTAGCAAGTGAGAGCACGAAAAAGAGACGAAAACGTCTCCTAGTTATGTTGATCTCAGAGCACTGTGTCCAAAGCCATGCCTTACGCCATACACGTGTGATACTCCAAGCACTGCCGGGGGCCGCATGCGGCCCCCCCTCACCTTTGCATGCGGCCCGGGCAAGCATTCATTTACGAGTTGATCAACGTTAAAGAAAGCAATTACCTACGGTGTCCTGCTCAGCTGAACTTAAGGTCCATCTTGCAACAACCGTGTAAAAATATGAAACAAATCTCTTTAAAAACTCGAAAAATGTATTTCATTAACATGCAGAACCCTAGTAGTGGATCACACCAGATCAGTTAATTTTTTTTTTAAGTGATTAGTTTCAAATGTGAATTTAGAAACATTCATGCCCCCCACCCTCCCACCTTTGCAACAATGCCAATGGTGAACTAAGAGGCAAATAAGATAATATTTGACCCATTTTAGGGGCCTGGGTTGTTGTTATACATGGACACCATCATAGTTTATTAAATCAAGCACAAAAGAAGGTTTGTACAGTGCACATTCTGAAGCCAAGCATTTCATGGTTGTCCTATACGTGATAATGAAGAAAAAGGGGTAAAGTGAAATAAAACAATTGCCTAGGATCACACAGTTTGCTCAAGTTGAGAACTCGGGATTGGTCCCAGGTTTTCTGGTTGAACATTGTACAGTTCAGCCACTAGATGTGCATGCTCTGCGTCCCTTACACAGCCCACACACCCGAACCGCCACACTGCTGTCACCAATCCAGCCCTCAGACCCACCACAGACACAGCTTATGGTCCCTTGGCAAAATGTTGGCGAGTATCCATGCCATACACCATATATGGGACATCAAATGATGATAGCGTGTGCTGCTAGCGTAAGCCAGAGACTTGAAAGTACATCCTACAAGGATGAAGCGAGGTATGTCAGTGCCCTAGTGTCTCAAATACCAACCTCGTCAGACTTCAGCGACAGCTCACTGGAGTCGGCAGCCTCGTAGTCATACAGGACGCGAGCTTTGCGGGTGCCGCTGGCAGGAGGCCTCACGTCACTGGGGGACAGGCTTCCCTCGACAACTGGTCCCGAGGCCACAGGTACGCTGCTTGTGCCTGGGGATGTGCTGAGAGGAGAGGACACGGACTCTGAATTCACCACCAACGTGGCAGGAAATCTAGTAAAAGAAGGAAAAAGGCCAATGTTTCAGGACTTGGAACTTACTGATCAGTGAGCCAACAATGGAGAGATGAAAGGTAGCGGGGAGGTCAATACAGAGGGCTTGGTGGTCAACACAACTTGGTGACAAAGTAACACACGTGAGAGACAGATGACTACAACCAAAAGCATGCACAGCCCATGCTTCTGAAACTGGTCTAATAAAAGGACAGGAAAACCTCCAGGCCTAGTTATCCCCAGATTAGTTGGAGCATGGTCATGGCAAGGTTCACTGCATTCTCCAGCATCCTCACACTGCACCATAACTCAGAGGAAATTGGTTACTTAGACACTGGTCATCTGATCCTTGAGGCACTTCCTGAGAGGGTTAAGGACAGTTCATGTATTTGTGTATTCCAGGCTGAGTGCTACTGATTTTATTTTATAGCTGGATTTATCTGTGTGGCTTTGAAGATTATTTTATAAGTCAATAAAAGCTTTCTCATGACTGGGCATCTGGGAGAGGTCCATAAGAACGAGTTACTTACCTTCGGTAACGACTTTTCTGGTGGATACATTAGCTACCTGTGGATTCCTCACCTGATGAATACTCCCATGGCGCCAGCATTCGACGAATACTCCCATGGCGCCAGCATTCGACGGAAATCTTCTTACTAGTCTCTGCACGTCGACGAGGACGTCACTCTAGCCCACGCGACGCCGTCTGACGTCATACAGGCAATAAGAGGTCCTCGCCGACGTGCCTATGACAGTACCAACATTTTTTACGTGCATGAGAATAATAATAACCCAATGCAATGAAAGAGCAAAGCAACATCTCTTAATATTGTAAATCACACAACATTGCAATAAAATAGCTGTAGATTTAATATAACCTTCTTTTTTTTTTTTTTTTTTAACAAATAAATATATTTATACATACGAATCATGTATATACCCAATATATATATAGATTTATATATAAATATACACATATATACAAATATCATACATGCAAAATGTATTGCAACTTTGAAGACCAAAAGGAGCACACTCAAGGATTGCTTGGAGAGACCAAAAAGGCAACGGGGAGGCGGGTGGGACCGTGAGGAATCCACAGGTAGCTAATGTATCCACCAGAAAAGTCGTTACCGAAGGTAAGTAACTCGTTCTTCTGATGGATACAACTACCTGTGGATTCCTCACCTGATGAATAGAGTCCCAAAGCAGTACCACGCCCGGCGGTGGGTGCCTAAATGGTCAAACCAAGAAATCCTGCAGCACTGACCGTGCAAAATGACCGTCCCTTCTGACCTCAGAGTCCAAACAGTAATGTTTCACAAAAGTGTGAAGGGACGACCAAGTTGCGGCCTTGCAGATGTCGACCACAGGAACACCCCTGGCCAAGGCCGAAGAGGCCGACTTAGCTCTGGTGGAGTGAGCTCTAATGCCCTCAGGCGGATCCTTCTTTGCCAAAGAGTAACAGATTTTAATGCAAAGAACAACCCACCTGGAGAGTGTTCTCTTGTGGACTGCCTTTCCTCTCCTCTTGCCCACGTATCCGACAAACAGCTGATCCTCCAGCCTGATATCCTTCATTCTGTCGATATAGAAGCTCAACGCCCTTTTTGGGTCCAGGCGATGTAGTCTTTCTTCCTCCTTTGAAGGATGAGGCGGAGGATAAAACGTGGACAAAGTCATTGTCTGAGCCAAATGGAAGGGTGAAACAACCTTCGGAAGGAAAGCAGCCTTGGTCCTCAACACCACCTTATCCCCATAAAACGTTATATAAGGGGGTTTAACCGATAAGGCCTGCAACTCACTCACTCTCCTTGCAGATGTTATAGCTACCAGGAATACTGTTTTAATAACCAAATACCTTAAGGGGCAAGAATGCATAGGCTCAAAAGGGGACCCCATAAGGAAAGTCAGGACCAAGGACAAATCCCATTGAGGCATAACGAATGGTTTTGGAGGATATTGATTCAGAAGACCTTTCAAGAATCTGAGAACAATAGGGGATTTAAATAACGATGGTTGGTCTGGAAGACAAATGAAGGCTGACAAGGCCGACAAATAACCCTTAATGGTAGCTACTGCACAACCTTTCTGCGCTAGAGACAGTGCAAAAGACAAAACATGTGACAGATGAGCATGTAAGGGATCAATCTGTCTCTCTCCACACCACATAACAAATTTAGACCACCTATTAGCGTAGATAGATTTAGTGGAGTGTCGCCTGGCCGCTAAGATAACATCCACTACATCAGGCGGGAGAGAGAAGGAACTCAGGTTGCCCCGTTCAATCTCCAAGCATGTAGGTGCAGACTCTGGAGGTTGGGGTGTAAAACCTGCCCCTGCGACTGTGAGAGGAGGTCTGCCCTGAGAGGGAGACGGAGCGGAGGGCACAGTGAGAGTTGGAGAAGGTCGGAGTACCATACCCTCCTTGGCCAATCCGGAGCTATTAAGATGACTTGGGCCCGGTCTTGGCGAATTTTCCTCAACACTCGAGGAATCAAGGGTATGGGGGGAAACGCGTAAAGCAACTGGTCGCACCAGGTTATCTGAAACGCGTCCCCCAACGCTCCCTGCATCGGATACTGGAGGCTGCAGAATAACGGGCAATGCGCGTTCTCCCGAGTGGCAAACAGATCTATCCGAGGAAACCCCCACATCTGGAAGATTAAACAGACTTGATCTGGATGGAGACGCCACTCGTGGTCTGCCGAGAATTGGCGACTGAGACTGTCCGCACGTACATTCAAGACCCCGGCCAGATGATTTGCCACCAAGCAAATCTGATGGTCCTTTGCCCAGGACCATAGCCGAAGAGCTTCTCTGCAGAGAAGGTACGACCCTACTCCTCCCTGTTTGTTTATGTACCACATCGTGGTAGTATTGTCCGTCAGGACCTGTACCGACTGACCACGAAGGGATGGGAGGAAGGCCTTGAGAGCCAAACGTACAGCCCGTAACTCCAACAGATTGATATGAAACACCTGTTCCTCTGGAGACCAAAGCCCTTTGATCTCCAGATCCCCCAGATGAGCTCCCCATCCTAGGGTGGAGGCATCCGTTATTACCGTGGCCACTGGTGGCGACTGCGCGAACGGCTTTCCCTGTGAAAGATTGTTGCCCGCAATCCACCACTTCAATTCCACAGCAGCATCTCTGGAGATCTTGACAGTACCTTCTAAATCTCCCTTGTGTTGAGACCACTGCCTTCGGAGGCACCACTGAAGAGCCCTCATGTGCCAGCGAGCATGCGTGACCAACAGAATGCAGGAGGCGAACAGACCGAGCAGACGAAGGACCTTGAGGACTGGAACTACCGCTCCATTTCGAAACATTGGAACCAATTCCTGAATATCTTGAATCCGCTGAGGCGGAGGAAAGGCTCGACTCAATGTTGTATCCAGTACTGCCCCTATGAACAGGAGGCGCTGAGAGGGCTCCAGGTGAGATTTGGGCACGTTCACCGAAAAGCCCAGGTCGAACAACAACTGGGTTGTTGACTGCAGATGATGCGACACAAGCTCCGGGGACTTGGCTTTGATCAACCAGTCGTCCAAGTAAGGGAATACTGCTATCCCCTTCCTTCTGAGCTCCGCCGCAACCACGGACATCACCTTTGTGAAGACTCGAGGTGCTGAAGTAAGACCAAACGGGAGGACCGCAAACTGATAGTGCTGCGACCCTACCACAAACCGGAGATACTTCCTGTGCGACTTGAGTATCGGGATATGAAAGTAAGCATCCTGCAAGTCGACAGACACCATCCAATCCTCCTTGTTCAACGCCAAAAGCACCTGTGCTAGGGTCAGCATCTTGAACTTTTCCTGTTTGAGGAACCAATTCAAGATCCTCAGATCCAGGATTGGTCTCAACTGACCATCCTTTTTGGGAATCAGGAAGTATCTTGAGTAACAACCTCGACCCTTTTCCTGCTCTGGGACCAACTCTACCGCGCCCTTTGAAAGGAGGACTTGAACCTCCTGTTCTAGCAACAGGAGGTGTTCTTCTGAACAATAAGATGGGCGGGGCGGGGCGGGATGAGGGGCGGGAACTCCCGAAAGGGAAGGGCGTAGCCTTTTCCCACAATGCCGAGAACCCAAGTGTCCGTTGTGATAGACTTCCACTTGTGGAGAAAATGCTGTAATCTTCCCCCTACAGGAGAGGAGTGAGTGGGAAACGGTGGAAGCCTAAGGCTGCTTCCCCTGCTGCACCCCTCCAGAGGACGAGGAAGAGGCAGAGTGCTGTTGAGAGGCTCCTCTGGTACGGACCCCACCCCTCCCCCTCCCTCTAAATGACCTATAGGGGAGGGAAGAGGCGGGTTGCTGGAACCTCCCCCGAAAGGAAGAGGAATAAGAGCCACGCCCAAATCCCCGAAACCTCCTGAAAATTCTAGAAGAGGCAGAGGAAGAAGGAGCTTGCAGTCCTAACGATTTGGCTGTGGCTCTGCTCTCCTTAAATCGTTCCAAGGCTGAATCTGCCTTGGCTCCAAACAGTCTGTCCCCATCAAACGGGAGGTCCAGCAGGGTCGACTGCACATCCGCAGAGAACCCTGAGCTTCGGAGCCAGGCCTGTCTTCTTGCCACCACAGCCGTGCCCATCGCCCTGGCCACTGAGTCGGTCGTGTCCAGCCCAGACTGGATAATCTGGGTCGCGGCAGCCTGGGCGTCCGAGACCACATCCAAGAGACCCTGGGGAAGCTCCGTAAATGAAGACGAAATATCATCCATCAGCGCATGGATGTACCTCCCCAGAATGCACGTTGCGTTGGTGGCCTTCAACGCCAAACTGCATGACGAAAATATTTTCTTGGACTGCGCATCCAGTTTCTTGGAGTCTCTGTCTCCAGGCACCGTCGGGTAGGAACCAGGCGCTGACTTTGAGGAACAGGAGGCTTGCACCACCAAGCTCTCCGGCGTAGGGTGTCTAGAGAGAAAGCCAGGGTCAGATGGTGCAGCTCGATACCTCCTGGCCACAGCCCTATGAACGGCCGAGGAAGACACCGGCTTCTTCCACACCTCCAACACCGGATCCAGCAAAGCCTCATTAAATGGCAAGAGAGGCTCAGCTGCAGCAGAGGCCGGATGCAATACTTCTGTCAGCAAATTCTGCTTTGCCTCTGCCACCGGCAAAGGCAGGTCCAAAAAGCTCGCTGCCTTCCTCACCACAGCATGAAAGGAAGCAGCCTCCTCCGTATATTCCCCTGGAGATGAAAGGTCCCACTCAGGGGAAGTGTCCAGCCCACTGGCTGTATCCAGACCATGCAGTCCGTCTCCAGAGTCCTCAATCTCTCCCTCCTCTAGGACTCGCTGGTACTCTTGCTCTTCTAAAAGACGGAGAGCACGCCTCCTCGAATGAAGTCTCTCCTCGATACGCGGAGTCGACATGGCCTCCGCCGACGTCGAAGAACGGCGCCGATCTCCAGAAGCATCTGACGCCGCGTCCGGCGCCACAGGCAGCTTCGGCGCCGAGGCAGGAGCCGGAGGACGAGGTCTTGGAGCCGATGGACCAACCGGGCAAAATCCTGACTTCGACGGAGGGGCAACCTCCGGGGCCGAAACATCCGAAGCCACCGGAGCGGCCACCGACGCCGGCACCGGCGCCGAGCCCACATTCCCAAAAGGGAGAAAGGGCATAAAGGGTGCCGGCCGAAGAGGCGCAGGATCACCTAACGAAAAGGCCAAGGGCCCCGAAGGACCAGCCGGAGCAGCTCCTGGAGCCATCTGCTGAAAGATGGTATACATCGCATTAAGAAACGCGGTACTATCGGCTCCAGGAGTGGGAAAAGCCGGATACTGGGGTGCCTGGATCGAGGGCGACCCCGACGCCGGCCTCGACGTCTGCGACGCCGGAGAAAACACAAGAGGCTGCACCACCTCAATCACTGACGCCTGACCAGGCGAAGTCGGTGACGCCGGAGAGGGCAACGGCGTCGATGGATGCGGCGTGACCGTGGGGCTGACCTCCCAAGTCCTCCGACGCCGAGCCGAAGGTGACCTCGAACGAGACTCCTTGCTGGAGTGACGTCGTGAGTCTCTACGGCGCCGGGAATCTCGATGACGCCGGTGAGACCTTGGCGAAGAAGACTTCTTATGATGTTTCTCCTTCTTCTTTGACTTTGCCATGAATAACTTGGCCTCACGCTCTTTGAGGGCCTTCGGATTCATGTGTTGACATGAATCGCAAGTCGAGACGTCGTGGTCGGAGCTCAAACACCATAGACAGTCGGAGTGAGGATCTGTAACTGACATCTTGCCCCCACACTCTCGACAGGGCTTGAAACCCGACTTCCTCTGAGACATTGTTACCGCAGAGAAGACTACGCAGCAGACAATACACTGTAACCACAAAGGTAACAGTAGCTCCCTCGAAGATAACCGTTTCGAATGCACGGAAAAAAGGGAACTGTCATCGGCACGTCGGCGAGGACCTCTTATTGCCTGTATGACGTCAGACGGCGTCGCGTGGGCTAGAGTGACGTCCTCGTCGACGTGCAGAGACTAGTAAGAAGATTTCCGTCGAATGCTGGCGCCATGGGAGTATTCGTCGAATGCTGGCGCCATGGGAGTATTCATCAGGTGAGGAATCCACAGGTAGTTGTATCCATCAGAAGTCTCAATTACTGGGACTCTGCAGATGTCCTGCAGTGCAGGTGATGCTCAAAAAAGGCATGTTACTCTTTTTTTTAATTGCAAAGTTCCTTGATCTTGAAGTGGGAAGCCTTATCCAGCCCGGTGGGGGCGCAGCATAGAAATGCAGCCGATACAGGTTTCTCTCCCGGAGGAACCTTTTCAAGTCTTACTGGTCCCAAGGCACGGGCGGAACCGAAGAGATAAAGTGATCAAGGATAACTCCACGAGGAGGAGAAATGGAATCACCTCGAGTGTGATTACTGGGCAGATGTCTTTAAAATAGAGTTGGCGACGGAGAAGCTGATGTTCAGGATGTGGGGGGGGGGGGTCAACAGCAGCCGGCAGTAACCTGGGCATCTGCCTCTTGATTAAAGGGCCTCGTGCTACGGAGTCCAGACAATTAGGACTTACCGGCTACTTCAGTCTGTTGATCTGCAAATCCAAGTCAATGCTCGCAGCAGAAGGGACACATTCTACAAACAAAGAGTGATTAATAGTGTCGCGGACAGATACTCCGTCAGAAACATGATGGATAGCCCGTCGTCAGTATTACAACTGCATTAGGATATCATTTACTTGCAGTGAGGCGGACAGGATTTCTGTCACGTTTCATTTGCTGGAGTGCTACCTCAAATGTCAGAATTTTTTATTTGATGAAGGTTTTATATTAAAGTTTAATTCATTTGAAGTGAGGTGCGCTTCCACCCTACTGTTTAAATGGCACACTGCAATCAATGCAACAATCACTGTGAGGGGCCGAACAGCCAGAGCTGGGGTTTACCCTGGGTGGCACTGTGTACTTATAAACAGTACAAGTTACAGCACATGAGCCTCTTAGTGGAGAGTGACGGGTAATGCTTGTGCCCTCGCTGGTTTACAGCCTATCCCTCCAGCAGATCAGTTTGGTACAGCGTGAACTGTCCAAAGTTAAAGTTCTCCACATAATGTACCCTTTAGTCACCAGCTCCAGTTGGCAGGATGTGCTACCACTGGCTTGCTGTGCCACTCATGGTGCCACCCAGAGGGAGGGATTGCACCAACACTGCTTTGGCCTGGCTGATATTTCAGCATCTGGGAGACAAGTGCACACCTCTGCTTGATGAAGACAGCGCGAGCACCGGTGAAAGACAGGCTATACTAAGCTCACTCCAATCACGGTCAATTGATTATTCCCCGACGACATACCTCAACCCAAACAAAAACCCACCCATCAAACAAAGCAAAGCGCCCACCACGGGTCGCAGCAGCAATTAAAACAGGTTGAAGCAACTGCCAATTGTAGTTGTTTCGGGGTAACAATAGGAGACGAATGCAATGTCCATGAGCACCGAGCAATCAAAGGTGGCCCTGGTTCTTGGCATGGTACAGGGGTGCCACGGTGTCAAGGCCTCACCACTCAGCCCGGCGGTGCAGATCTGTCCCTGGCTTCCCGCAGGCTGCTTTCAGCTCCTCCTGACAGTTCCTCACAGTTCTCCTTTTCCAGGCAGATTGTGGTTAGGTAGAGCAAATATTGTCCAAACTTGCAATCTACCTATCCGAAGGTTGCAGCGTACCTTTCTATCGTGTCATTCCTCAACCCCACGAGAACTTGGTGACACTCTTTTTCGAATTCACCACTAAAAGTGCTTCAATTTGTGTCTCTTTGTACACGCAGGCCAGTAGTATGGCCCCAGTAATATTGGACCACTAATTATCTAACCAGGGTGTGGTTTTATCACTAACTAAATTCACCCCAAGTCGGTCGAATCTGTTCACACTTCCTAACCAACTCTCCATCCTTGCCCTGCAACATTTTCCTGGCGTATAGCAAACCATTGGTTGAATGACTAAGGGCCTCATTACAACTTCGGCGGTCTTGGTCAAAGATCGTTGAAGCTGGAGGCGCCAGTATAGCGCCAGTGCTGGCCGTATATCTGGCTCCCTATTAGGACTTTTCCACTGGGCCAGCGGATGGTAACAGTGTTACGGTCCGCTGGCCCAGCAGAAATGTCACATCAACATTGCAGCCGGCTCGTAATAGAGACGACGGCAATGCTGATGTGCAGCATGTGCAGTAGCACCTGCCACGCATTTCACTGCCCAGAAATCGGGCAGTGAAATGCGCAATGGGGCTGTGCCTGGGGGCCCCTGCACTGCCCATGCCAGGTGCATGGGCATTGCAGGGGCACCCCAAGTCCTCCTAACCGCCAGCCTTTCCATGGCGGTGTTTACTGCCAAGGACAGGCTGGTGGTTGGGGACTCATAATCCCCAGCGCAGCGGTGTTTGCACCGCTGCCATGGGGATTATGACCGCCAGTATAGTGGAGGGGGCGGCGGTAAGGCCGTGGCTATTGCACCACGGTCATAACAGATGTCGGAACACCGCCAGCTTACTGCCGGCCGCCAGGGTCGTAATGAAGCCCTAAGTCTTAGATGTAATGTGTCTTTATTCACTGACTCAGTTCTGTTGCCCTGGAAGAAGGCCACTGTAACTCTCCTTTTGAAGAACGATTTGGCGGACTATTGTCCAACTTTTTTGCTAACTTCAGTGGCTAAAAGAATAAGTTACTTACCTTTGTTAACAACCTTTCTGGTGGACACTCATTCCGCCTGCAGATTCCTCACCTACTGAATATTTCCAGGTGCCAAACTTGCTCCTGAAACTTTTGCATAGCTCTCTCGTGCCACAGGGGTTCTGGCTCCATCTCAGCACCGGAAACAACACCTTTGTGATGTCACTTGAGCCGTAACTTACATCAATTCCACATCCGTTTTTCCGTGCCCTTAGAGGCAGAGGCAAAGAATGACAATTTCAGGTCAAGTCCCTAAAACTGACAGTTCCTTCTTGGCAGGGGCATAGTACGTCCTTATGTAGAGAATTATCCATCTGGATAAGGACCTCTTTTGAGCTGCCTTGTCTTTCACACCTCCTATGTACCCCCAAAGAGTTGGTCAACAAACTTACTGCTCTTCTGGGGCCCACCCGGAGTAATCTTTACTCCTCCTTGGTGGTACGACGTGGAGGGTAGAAAGCAGGAAGTGTAATGGATTGCCAGAAATAGAAAGGGGTCCCCACTTTGAGAAGGAAAGCCATACTTCGTTCTGAGGGCCAATTTCTCTGGGAAGACGTGTGTGTAGGTGGGACAAATGCTTGGAGCTAGCAACTCACTGACATGACTAGCTGAGCAAATGGCCACAAAAAACTGTTCAAAATCAACAATTTGAACTTTCAACCGTGGAGGTGCTCAAAGGGAGTACCCACCAAGGAAGTCAAAATAAGATTCAAGTACCACTGGGGCACAACAAAAGGGTTTGATGGAAACACGTTAGCCATTCACTTCAAAAACCTTTTCGTGATCGGGGATTTCAACAGGTATAGATGGTCTGGAAGACTGAGAAATGCACACAGTTCTGTCATTTATCCCTTGACAGTGGCCATCACGCCGCTCTGTTGGACCAGCAAAAGGACCTTTGCTTGACGAGCCTACATTAGATCCACAATCTGTTGTGCACACCAACCCACAAATCTATTCCACCATCTCGGTGGCAGGGCAATGAGTAGACAAAATTACAACCACCACCTCTGGTGTTAGCTGGAGAGAGCTCAGGTGCCCCCGCACTTAGTCTTCAGGCTTGAACGTGGAGGCTCTGGAGGTTGGGGGCAGCATTTACTCCTCTGAGTGGAAGAGGAAGTCTGCTGTGAGAAGAAAAAGAAGAGCCTGAGGGGGAGAGTGGGGATCACACAGAGGTACAAGAGGTCCACATCGTGCACCCTTCAACCATTCTGGGACTATAAAGACGGCTTTGTTCTGGCCAAGCCTAATCTTCCTCAGCACCTGAACAATCAATATGTTAAAATGCTTAGACGCGTATGAAATGCGTCCTCCCCACAGAAGGTACTGGAGGGCACAAAACTGCAGCCAATGTCGTGAGTGGCAAAGAAATTCACTTGAGGGGTCCCTCATACGGCAAAGATGGTCTCTACCCCCTCTGGATGGAAACGGCACTTCTGGTCCGCAAGATGACACCAACTGAGGCGGTCAGGCCCTTGTGTTCACAGAGCAGGCCAGATGATTTGCGAAGGACCAGACCCAGAGTCTCAACAGAGTAGGTGAGACCCACTCATCCAGGATTATTGACACATTGAAGTTGGTTTGCTAGTCGGGATCTGGACAAACTAACGGGGAGAGAGGAGAACCAATGACACTCTTGAGATGTCATGCACTATTGTATCATTCAGGTACATGTTGGCTGAGCACTGTCTACTTTGGGTGTGGACTATGAACTGTTAATTTAAATTTTCTAGTTAAGATGAAAAGGTAAAAAAAAGTTATATAAAAATAATCTGGACAAACTGGCCAAAAAGGGAGGAAAGATTTGAGCACAAGCTGAATCGCCCTCTGTTCGATGAGGTTCATTTGAAATGCCTGCTCTTTTGAAACCAGAGGCTTCTGATCTCTAGCTCTTCCAGATGAGCAGTCCACCTGAGAGTGGATACATCCATCACCACCCAGTCACGGCTGGTGGGTGGAGGGCTGTAGAAGCACATCCCTTGAGTCAGCTGCTCCTCAATGACTACAACACCAGAGCCGCTTCGGTGTCCTGTGAGACTGCAATGGTGTCCAACAGATCTCTCCTGTGCTGGACCACCTTCCTGCGGCAACACTGGAGAGCCCTCATATGCCAGCATTTGTATGTAACGAGGAGGATAGAGGAAGCCAGCAGGTTAGCAGTTGGAGGACCGTCAGGACTGGAACTTGAGCTCCCTCACAAAACATCCGAATCATTATTGCGATTGTCCAGGATCCCTTGAGGAGAAGGGAAAGCACAGAATATGAAGAGGACCACAAACTGGTAGTGTGCAGACCCTACCATGAAGCGCAGGCACCTCCTGAGCAAGTGCAGGATGGGTACACTGAAGCATGTGCCCTGGCAGTCGAGTGACACCGTCGTCCCATCTCCTGCTCTCGAGTCCACAGCATCATTTGAAGACCGCCGTCCTTACTAAGACCAGGTACTACCAAGAAAAAAAAATTCTGTTCCCAAATTCCTGCTCTGGAACAAACTTCATCTCTCATTTCCGCGGCGGAGCAGGGAAGAGGCTGGCATACTCGCTTTACTACACTCTGTAGGTTCTATTGGTTGGATATTATGGCGTTCAAGGCCTGTGGGAAGAAGGATACCTGTCCTCCCACTGGAAAGACATACTCCTTCAAGGGCCAGCTAAAGTGGCTTTCTGGGGGGTGCAGGGGAAGAAATGAAGAGGAGGAGAATGAGTACTGCCGGGTCTGATGGCCCCTACCTTTACCTCTGCACTGACACAGCAGCTTTTCTTGGGGAGGCTGGCTGTTGTCAGAAGCTGAAGCCCCTCGAGAGCCTTCACAACTTCAAAATTGTCATTAGTCTCTAGTTAAAGACCAGAGGCCTACTGATTGAACTGTCACACTCCTCACTTTAACCCTCTCAGGGGCAGTATAGGCTTTGCCCCCAGGAAGACGTGCTCCATCAAGAGGCAAGTCCATTAGTGTTGCCTGGAGGTCTCTGGAGAAGCCGGTGGACCAGAGCCAAGCATGTATCTGGAAGTTTACTGAGCAGCCGTAGCCCTAGCCGCTGAACTGGCAGTAGCCAGCTTGTGTACATTTATTTGTCTAGTGGAGTCCTGCCCGTCACAAATTACCTCCTCAAAATGTTTTTTGAGGTGCTCTGATAGGTTTGGCATCACCATTCCTACCACGTGCCACAAAGCGTCGGTATATCACCCTAACAAACAAGCAGAAATTGGCCAAATTGGCCACTGAGTAAACTGTCTTCTCAGCTGCTTCAAAATCTATTGATTCCCAGCTGGACAGGCTGCATGGAAAGCACCAGGACTTTGCTTAGTACAATAAAAGGCCTGTCCCACCAGCCTCTCCAGAAAGGGGTGGCCTGACAATAAAGTGGGGTCCTCCGGCTGCAGGTCGGTATTGGCTGGCTATAAAACAGATTACTGATGGGGCTGATGTGGGCTTCTCCCGGGTTGCCTTTACTGGATGCACGAGGGCCTCATCAATAGGCAACCGAGGTCCTGAAGAAGATGAAGATGGATGCAAGTCCTCTGTCACAAAAATCAGTCTGGCCTCCAATGGGTACCGGACGCTCTGGTGTATCAGTAGGCTTCGTGGTCACAGCATGAAAAGAGGCAGTCTGTGGGGGACCAGCCCTGGGGGACACTGCATTCCTACCTTGGGGGAGCGTCTAATCCCCTTGCACTTTGCAGTCTGCTCTGTCAGAACAGGGAGGTGGCACAAGCTAAATATTTCAAGGCTTTCATGTACGCTGTGCTGGACAATGTCCAGCATCTTAGCAAAATTAGGGCCGAACATGTTGCGAGTCGTGGGTTTTAGGAGCTAGGGCTGCAGAATTCTGGTTCCCCACACACGGGTTGAAGGACTTAGTTCAGTGCACCATCACTGAGGAGGGAAGTCCAGTTTAACCGCAGGCCCACATTCCTGCAAGTGTGGTGGTGGGGTTTCTGACTTACAAACAGTCCCAGAGAGGGTTCAAGGACCCAATAGTGATCCAAACCCAATGTTGTTCTTGGAATAGCACAATCAAGCATAGCACTAAGAAAGGCGCTATAAATGTACGTTTATTTCGATAGTTTCACTCTGTTGCTTAGTACATGAATGATAACTACAGAGAATATAATCAAAAGGGCACTAGTGCACGTGCTAACAGCGAGAATACAATGAATAATTATACCATTTTTTTTAGAATGTTCCTAGCAACTTCCCACGCTACTCCCATGTGCTACACGGTGAGAGCACGGGATAGCTAACTTCCCTCTAGAGTTTCTTGGGGGTCCTGTGCCCTGCACACCTCGTTACAGCGTATTAGCTAGGTGTATCAGACTTCAGCCAGCAGTGTGTGGTCCTTCAGAAAGAAAACACATGATCAGTTGGGCTCAGCTCCTATCATCACTTGACGACTCTTGGCATAAGAGCGGACGCCCCGGCAGTCTAACAGGACTGCTCGTGATAACCTCGTGCAATGGTGTCTCCGACTCAGTGGTCAATTTCAAGGAGTTTACGTACAATATTGACCACTGACTTTTAGACTACATTCAAAAATCTAGTGGGACTATTCCAAAATCTGAGTTGTAACTGATCCGAACCAGTGTGATGAAAACTCAGACTATATGTTTACCTTTCATATCTACTGTTAAACCTGGAGATGTAAATATCCAGGACTTTGTGGCAGACATCTGTCAACCTGATGTTATACCAAATCAGTGTTTAGATGAAAATGACACTTTCACAAGTTCTGCAAAAGATAATGACTTGTGGAATGTGGACCAAGGGCAGACAGGCTAACTTAACGTTTTCACAATGGAGTCTGACTTGGGAGTTCACGACAATGTAATGTATGAAGTATTGCGCTGCTCCTCTCTATACCTTTTCTCCTCCACTGACCATCTTTTTCAGACCTCTGCAAGACAGACTTTGATACCAGCTGCTCTGCAGATGGCACTGGAGTCAGCTGTGTTGGTGTCGGCTTCTGTGGCGCCAGCGTACGCTCCTATATCGCTGATGATGGGAGGTCAACCAAGAGTGGTTCCAGTCTGAAGGAAGATTTCCATGTTGAATGGAGGGGATATATGGCACCTGTGTCAGTGTCTTGAATAGTGCTGTCAGAGAAGGAGCCGTAAGGGTCCAGGGACTAAAGCCAGCGTCACTGCCGATGGAAGCTCCTTGTTGGAGAAATCTACACCAGTTTTGGCTCCAAGGACCATTCTGCAGGGGGGTGTACAGCACTGTGAGAACTTACCCCTCAGCGTCAAGCAGAGTCTCTGCAATTCATCACTCTGCTTCCACTTTTTCTTAAGCTTTCTCCCCTTCACCCTAGAAGACTGACGAAGGAGAGGGGCAGGACTCAAGGGGAGTTCTCAAGTTTGGAGCATGACTGTCGTGGTCACAGGCCATGCATTCTTTGCCCTCACGCTCTTCCATGGCTTTGAGGTGCATGAAGCCACGCTTCTCACAATCTCAGTCATGCCTCAACCCCAACCACCGCAGACATACTTCCTGGGGATCCAAAATGGACAGTCACAGCAGGATTTGAACCTTGACTTTTTCAGTTTAAGAAACATTACCCAAGCACAGCCTGGAAAATATCTGAAAGAAACAAATCTCAGTGAAATTCACTTATGTGAAAAAGTGTACGTAGAAGAAGCTCCGGAACCGTGTTAAACAGCATGGAAAAAAGGGAACTACCAATGGTGCACAAGATGGCACTTTATGGTGCAGTGACGTCACTGTGGAGTTGCTTCTGGCACAAAGATGGAGCCGGCGGCCCCTACTAGCCTAGGACAGCTATGAAAAAAGTTTCTGCATCCAGTCTGGCACATGGAGATATTCAACAGATGAAGAACCTGCAAGTAGAAGTATCCAAAAGAAAAAGAGTTCTTCGTCAATAATGAAGTTTTTCCTTCCCTGAAATCAATCATCTTATGGATTCAGAGTAAGCTGGTTTCCATCAAAGTTATGGTACAAAATCCATTTTTTTTCCCACCCATGATAATCTCAGTCTTTCCTTAGAGACAAGTATCGCGGCCATCTTTTTTCTACTGAACTTATCATCGGCCCCTGACACAGTGTCTCACCCCTTTCTCCTAAAGTAAATGTGGGCGATGGAATTGAGAGACTGTGCCCCGCATGTCTCAGAGCAAGCAGTTCAGCTCCCTCCTACTTCTCAGTGTTTCGCCTTCTAACTAGAGGAGTTCCTTCACCTGCATCGGATACTGCTTGTTCACCTGATTAAGGAGCATTGATCCATTTGTTTTGCGGATGACACAACTGTTAATAAATACATACCTGCAATTAGATACTTCCCCATTCAAAAGGTTTTAAAGCCTATTTACATGATGTTGGTTCTTGGCTGATTTGAGGTTGACCACAGAGAAGAGCAATATTTTATTTTCAATGGTTACAATTCCAGCTCCATTTGATCAGACTCCTGGTGACCTCTTTCTTTGGGAACTCCATTCCCCTTGGTGGAAGTGGCCCACAACCATGCCACACAAGAGCCTGGCCCATACCCTGTACCCATCACACAGAACTGGAGAAGAGCCTGCCCATACCCTGTACCCATCACACAGAACTGGAGAACAGCCTTCCCCAGGACTCGTTACATGCACACTGCCAGCAGAAACGCACCCCACACCGTGCACCTATTCCAACCATGCCACGCAAGAGCCTGGCCCATACCCTGTACCCATCACACAGACTGGAGAAGAGCCTGCCCATACCCTGTACCCATCACACAGAACTGGAGAAGAGCCTGCCCCTGGACTCGTTACATAGACACTGCCAGCAGAAACGCACCCCAAGCCGTGCACCTATTCCAACCACGCCACACAAGAGCCGGGCCCATACCCTGTACCCATCACGCAGAACTGGAGAAGAGCCTGCCCATACCCTGTACCCATCACAGAGAACTGGAGAAGAGCCTGCCCCTGGACACGTTACATAGACACTGCCAGCAGAAACGCACCCCACGCCGTGCACCTATTCCAACCATGCCACGCGAGAGCCTGGCCCATACCCTGTACCCATCACACAGAACTGGAGAACAGCCTTCCCCAGGACTCGTTACATGCACACTGCCAGCAGAAACGCACCCCACACCGTGCACCTATTCCAACCATGCCACGCAAGAGCCTGGCCCATACCCTGTACCCATCACACAGACTGGAGAAGAGCCTGCCCATACCCTGTACCCATCACACAGAACTGGAGAAGAGCCTGCCCCTGGACTCGTTACATAGACACTGCCAGCAGAAACGCACCCCAAGCCGTGCACCTATTCCAACCACGCCACACAAGAGCCGGGCCCATACCCTGTACCCATCACACAGAACTGGAGAAGCGCCTGCCCATACCCTGTAACCATCACACAGACTGGAGAAGAGCCTGCCCATACCCTGTACCCATCACGCAGAACTGGAGAAGAGCCTGCCCATACCCTGTACCCATCACAGAGAACTGGAGAAGAGCCTGCCCCTGGACTCGTTACATAGACACTGCCAGCAGAAACGCACCCCACGCCGTGCACCTATTCCAACCATGCCACGCGAGAGCCTGGCCCATAACCTGTTCCCATCACACAGAACTGGAGAAGAGCCTGCCCCTGGACTCGTTACATAGACACTGCCAGCAGAAACGCACCCCAAGCCGTGCACCTATTCCAACCACGCCACACAAGAGCCGGGCCCATACCCTGTACCCATCACACAGAACTGGAGAAGCGCCTGCCCATACCCTGTAACCATCACACAGACTGGAGAAGAGCCTACCCATACCCTGTACCCATCACGCAGAACTGGAGAAGAGCCTGCCCATACCCTGTACCCATCACAGAGAACTGGAGAAGAGCCTGCCCCTGGACTCGTTACATAGACACTGCCAGCAGAAACGCACCCCACGCTGTGCACCTATTCCAACCATGCCACGCGAGAGCCTGGCCCATACCATGTACCCATCACACAGAACTGGAGAAGAGCCTGCCCCTGGACTCGTTACATAGACACTGCCAGCAGAAACGCACCCCACGCCGTGCACCTATTCCAACCATGCCACACGAGAGCCTGGCCCATACCTTGTACCCATCACACAGAACTGGAGAAGAGCCTGCCCCTGGAATCGTTACATAGACACGCGAGAGCCTGGCCCATACCATGTACCCATCACACAGAACTGGAGAAGAGCCTGCCCCTGGACTCGTTACATAGACACTGCCAGCAGAAACGCACCCCACGCTGTGCACCTATTCCAACCATGCCACGCGAGAGCCTGGCCCATACCATGTACCCATCACACAGAACTGGAGAAGAGCCTGCCCCTGGACTCGTTACATAGACACTGCCAGCAGAAACGCACCCCACGCCGTGCACCTATTCCAACCATGCCACACGAGAGCCTGGCCCATACCCTGTACCCATCACACAGAACTGGAGAAGAGCCTGCCCATACCCTGTACCCATCACACAGAACTGGAGAACAGCCTTCCCCAGGACTCGTTACATGCACACTGCCAGCAGAAACGCACCCCACACCGTGCACCTATTCCAACCATGCCACGCAAGAGCCTGGCCCATACCCTGTACCCATCACACAGACTGGAGAAGAGCCTGCCCATACCCTGTACCCATCACACAGAACTGGAGAAGAGCCTGCCCCTGGACTCGTTACATAGACACTGCCAGCAGAAACGCACCCCAAGCCGTGCACCTATTCCAACCACGCCACACAAGAGCCGGGCCCATACCCTGTACCCATCACACAGAACTGGAGAAGCGCCTGCCCATACCCTGTAACCATCACACAGACTGGAGAAGAGCCTGCCCATACCCTGTACCCATCACGCAGAACTGGAGAAGAGCCTGCCCATACACTGTATCCATCACAGAGAACTGGAGAAGAGCCTGCCCCTGGACTCGTTACATAGACACTGCCAGCAGAAACGCACCCCACGCCGTGCACCTATTCCAACCATGCCACGCGAGAGCCTGGCCCATAACCTGTTCCCATCACACAGAACTGGAGAAGAGCCTGCCCCTGGACTCGTTACATAGACACTGCCAGCAGAAACGCACCCCAAGCCGTGCACCTATTCCAACCACGCCACACAAGAGCCGGGCCCATACCCTGTACCCATCACACAGAACTGGAGAAGCGCCTGCCCATACCCTGTAACCATCACACAGACTGGAGAAGAGCCTGCCCATACCCTGTACCCATCACGCAGAACTGGAGAAGAGCCTGCCCATACCCTGTACCCATCACAGAGAACTGGAGAAGAGCCTGCCCCTGGACTCGTTACATAGAAACTGCCAGAAGAAACGCACCCCACGCCGTGCACCTATTCCAACCATGCCACGCGAGAGCCTGGCCCATACCCTGTACCCATCACACAGAACTGGAGAAGAGCCTGCCCCTGGACTCGTTACATAGACACTGCCAGCAGAAACGCACCCCACGCTGTGCACCTATTCCAACCATGCCACGCGAGAGCCTGGCCCATACCATGTACCCATCACACAGAACTGGAGAAGAGCCTGCCCCTGGACTCGTTACATAGACACTGCCAGCAGAAACGCACCCCACGCCGTGCACCTATTCCAACCATGCCACACGAGAGCCTGGCCCATACCCTGTACCCATCACACAGAACTGGAGAAGAGCCTGCCCCTGGAATCGTTACATAGACACTGCCAGCAGAAACGCACCCCACACCGTGCACCTATTCCCACCCTGCCGACAGAGAGCCTTCCAGTGGCATGTGCCAGTCACACTCACTAGCACACGGCGTGCAACAGCGTCTCTTGAGGGGCAATCCTCACAAAGAGGCAAGTTAATGAAGTGTATACTTACATTTCTCCTCTAGCGCTGCGCTCGTGCCAAGAGATGGAAGGAAAGGGTGTGGTTAATTAATGAACACACCAGGAGTATTCAGAAAACACTTTCTATGGCCTTCTCAAAGCCACTACAATGAATGAACTCACATAGAAGGAACAGCAACAGATATGTGTGTGTTGATAAGAGCAGACATGCCTGTGCCTTCGTCATTCTAGCAGCTGAAATTTGATACCAAACACATCAATGTAACAGTAAGTGACGAACAACACTGCTAAATACAGCTTCTGCAATGTGCCGTAGAACAGAAACAAACATTTGCCCACCCTTGCCTCTTCATTCCTTTATCAGGCAATTTCACCACAATCACAGCGACGGTCTCATGAACCATATCTGAATTAAAAAAAATAATAAAAAATAGAGTATTACGTATTATGAATATGTTTGGGAAACTGTGTGGGTAAAATAGAATCTGCTAAAACATATTCATCTGAACTATAAATATCTAGTCCTTGTAAGTGGCCCAAACAGAGCTTGTTGTCCCTTGAGACAGAGCCCATCAGCCTGCCGCATCCATGTTTACTCAGGATGTACAATACAAGGGCTTGTTATAGTTACCACTAGCCGGCCACCACTGGAGTACTGCGCCACTAAGCAGCAAGTCTTGCATGAATTAAATGTTATAGTGGACATTGCAACCCAGCCCTGTGAACAAGGCAAATATTCAATGAGCTGAAAATTCTGAATAAACTTATGTGCACTTCTGACACAAGCAATTGTTTTCCCAAAAAACTCCTCCTGGTCTTAAGAGGCCAATCTCTCCCACATCTTCTGAGCCCAAAGACTTCAGATTCTCAAAACCCAATGTTGTCCACATTACCTGAACCCAAAACCAAGCACAACTTTGGTACTCAAAGATCACAATTTTCAAGAACTACAAGCCTTTAACTTGATCAGAACCCAATATCCTCTAAGACACCAGCGTGCTGGAGCCTCAGCGTTCCACAGGCTCTTCTAAGCCCGCCTCATGCCGATCTCAAAGGCAGTCTCAGAGGACCCAGTACATTGCGCATTCTAAAAAACAAAATCCTTCATGTTCCCACAGCAGAATACATGCAAGTGCCTTGAACCCCGTATTCACTCGGCCCAGCATTATCAAAAGTCCTTAAACTAGAGTGCGTGGAAGCATTATGAATGACCGGCAGTCTTTGAACATTAAATGGGGTACACTGCATCATCAGTACCTGCCCAGCTGCTTCTGCAGGTCCACCATATACTGGTAACACTGTGCGTAGTAGGTGGCTTGAGCTTCCACAAACTCATGGAGACAGCGAAGGTGATTCACCTAGGGCAGGGAACAAAAGGACAGGATCAACTCACTGCATGTCACGGTAGAGGTAGTGGTGGATGGGGCCATCTCAGGATCAGGTGAGGGAGAGTGGGTGTAACATCTCAGGATCAGGTGAAGGTGGCTGGGGGTCTAGTATCTTAAGTGGAAGAGATCTAACATCTCAGCATTAGGTGAAGGCAGGTGGGGTCGAACATCTCACTATCAGCTGAAGGTATGTGGGCATCTAACCTCTCAGGATCTTGTCAAGGAGGATGGGGTCCAACACCTCAGGGAAAGGAGGGTAGAGGCTAACTTCTCAGAATCAGGTGGGTGAAGTCTAACACCTCAGAATGAGAGAAAGACCAGTAGGTCTTAACAATTCAGGATCACATGAAGGTCGGAGGGGGACTAACATTTTAGGATCTGGTAAAGGTGGGTGAGGTCTAAAATCTTAGATGAGCATGAACATGGGTGGGGTTCTGCATCTCAGAATCATGAGAAGGTGGGTGAGATCAAGCGTCTCAGGATACAGTGACGGTGGTTGGGGTGTAAAAATTCATGATCAAGTGAGGTGGGCTCTAACATGTCAGCATGCTCACATCTCAGGATCAGGTGAAGGTGGGTGCGGACTAACATCTCAGCATCACATGAAGGTGGTTGGTACCTAACATCTCGGATTAAGATGAAGGTGGAAGGTCCCATGGTGGCACTACCTCTGCTACGACATGGGACGGATACATCCTTTAATTGCTTAATAAACTACACCCACCTGCAGATGAAGGTTGCCACAAGAGGACGAAACCATACATGTTTCATCCGCTCTCGATATATGGCCCTGGCACAACTTGAGATCCCGGTTGGATACGTACCACCATCTCTAACATATATGATTTCAGGTCTTTTAGGCTATGCTCCATAACTGGAGTTGGCATCTTGCACTCATGAACACCCCAATCTCCCCTCCAGATCTCTTCAGGGGTCTGACATCTTTGCCTTGCTGACCTAACCAGACGGCCGCTTGTTGCAGAAGTGTTGTATTATTGTTACTTTGCATTATATTGCTCTGCATTTCCTCTATTGGTTTATCCTATGTTAACTCCGATGTACTGAGGCCCCGCAACCCTTTGGTACTGCTATCTCCAACTCTTGGATCCTGGTCAGAATTTGCTGACAAATCGGCTGCGATCATCGTTATTCATTCCATCATGCTGTTTATGTTTCAGTGCCTTGTATTGCTCCTTTCTGTATGTCTACAGAATAAAACGGGAATAAAGACTTTTTTTTTTTTTTTAAGTGAAGGTGGATGGATCTTAAACCCTCCCACCTTCACCTGACCCTAAGATGATAACATCGCAGGTGAAAGTGGGTGGAGGCTAACATCTCAGTATCTGGTGAGGGTTGGGGTGTAACATCTCATGATTAAGTTAGGTAGGCTCTACCATGTCAGGATCAGGACAAGAGGGGTCGGTCTAATATTTCAGACCTCATCCACCTGCACCTGGTGCTCACACCCTGGGATCAGGTGAAGGTGGGTCTAACATCTCAGGTGAAAATGGGCGGGGTCTAACATGCCTGGTTAAAGTGGGTAGGGTCAAACATCTCAGGAGAAAGTGGGTGGGACAGTGAGAGTGGGTGGGGCCTAACATCTCAGGATTAGATGAAATTGGATGAGGCCTAAGATCTCAGAATGAGACAAAGATGGCGGATCCTAACACCTAAGGATAAGGTGAAGTAAGGTGAAGGGGAAGGTGCTGCAACATCTCAGAACTAGATAGCGGTGGTTGGTGTTAGTGGGGTGTACCATCACAAGTGTAAGGTGAAGGCAAGTGGGACCCAACATTTTAGGATTAGAACAAAGGTAGGTGAAGTCCAACATCGCAGAGGTAACGAAGGTAGGTGGGGCCATAAATCTAAGATTGAGACAAAGATGGTTGGGGTCTAGTATCTTAGGATGAGCTAGAGGTGGGTGGAGCCCAACATCTCAGGCTGAAGCGCAGGTGGGTAGAGCCTAAAATCTCAGGTTAATGTAAAGGTAACCTCACACTGCAGGGCGAAATGAAGGTGGGTATGGCCTAACACATCTGGATTAGACCTATTTGGGTGGGGTCTAACATCTCAGAGGTAAGGTGAATGTAGGCGGGGACTAAAATCTCAGAATTATACGAAGAATGGTGTGCCTAACTTCATGAATGAAACTAAGATAAGGTAAGTGGGGGTGAGGTAAAGGTGGGGGAGAGTAACATCTCAGGGGGTATATCTCAGTATTAGACAAAGGTGCACAGGGTCTTACACCCCAGAGAGAGACTAAGGTGGATGTGGACCTTAACAGAAATATGAAACATGAGGAGACATGCTGAACATGCACAAGAGATCCCGCAAATTGTGTACAAATTAATGACTAAGGCCAAAAGTTAGCAAACAGTAACCATTAAGTGTCAACCGTTGCCTCACATCTGTATGTCAGTGCTTGCACGTGCCCTTATTTATACGGCAAGGCTTCTCTTCACATGATTTGTAATGCATGGTCTCTTTCTAGCAAACCTAAGGGTACAGCTATTACTTGAGCGCTTCAGCGGAGCAGGTTCTTCTGTTTGGGCCAAGGCACGTTAAAGGTTCATGCATGGACAAGGGTGTGGAGGGTGCGAAAACACAAGGCTGCAAAGACTCACATGGGTACTGCTGATGCCCTCCAACAGAAGCCGCGTCACTTCTGCCTGGCGATCGAACTCCGTCTGGGCGACACGTAGCTCGTGCTCCGCCTGCAAAATAAAGCATGCATGGGCTACTTCAGCATAGACTATGATCCCTGGATCCTTTTTCAGTCTCATTCTGGAACCTGCTTTTACATCCAGGATTTTAAACTCAGTGAGTTTGGAGATGTGACTTCATTGTTCTATAAACCCTCAGGCTACTGGGGAGACGCTCTCAGTGTGTCTAGGATTCACCTTGAATTGATCTTCATATTTAGAGATTTGTGAACAATTTTAGATAATAAAAAACACATATGAAGAGTATCATAAGTTACACAGAGTGAGGCATGACTAAATCAGAAACGTCATCGAAACCCTGGGATCTGAATCACCCAAACACTACACATACAGCGTAGCAGCACCTTCGAAGGGAACCACAGAGCATGAGCTTTACCTATGTGGCTGCTTTCCTGCTAACTTTGTGACATGACCCATCACTGGCTCTTGGAGGAAAAGGCTTTCATTGAGTCAAAGGCCTATAAAAGGTTGCGAGACACAAGCCTAAAGAGAGAACAGAAACAGCCACAAGCAGTCTCGCAGGTCTGTACCAAGCCACAAACCAGTAACATGAAGATGTCAACCCGACTGTTATTGAGCCTGCTGATCAGAACTTCAGACTTTATTATCCAAAATCCAAAAGGATAGTGACCTTAATACTCCTGCATGTTGGCCGGTGGCACGGTGCAGGACAGAGTTGACTCTGTCCCACCCCAGAAGTGACAACACCTACACCTGCGGTCGTCTGGAGTTGGTCTACAACAGACTGTGGAAAGCCCACCTTCAACAGCCACCCGGAGAGGTAGGGGAAAACCAGTATCCGCAATCTCTGAAGGCGTGCCACAACCACCGCAACCACTATCATGAACACCGGAGGGACACTGGTGAGGCCCAAGGGAAGTAGGGCAAGCTGAAAGTGCTCCTGACCCATCTGAACCATACGTAACCATACGTAATGCCTGTAGGACTGCAGCATGGCTAATTCAAAGAAGGCGTCCTGCAAGTCCAAGGTCACCATCCATCCCGATCCAGGGCAGATAGAACCCATGCTAATGTGGACATCCTTAATATATCCGCCTTCAGAAAGGCACTGATGACAGAGACCTCTGTCCTTTTGTGGCACTGGGAAATAGCAAGAGTAACAACTAGTCTCCATTTCCATATCCAGTACCCTCTATATGGCTCCTTTGGCCAGGAGAGTCTACCTACACTTCTTGCAACAACACTGCTATGTGCTACGCCTGAAGCCTCTCTGAATGGCAGAGCATAGCCCCTTCGAATGACCCATCTGTTGAATCTTATATTGTGCCACCCTCAAATGAAATGTCCGACTCTACTACCTACATGTTGGGTGTGTTCCACTAAGGGCAAACTAAAGCGGTTTGAGGCTGAGGTCACTTAGGTAAGGGACTGGGAAGGCCGCTGACCCAGACGGCCTGTACAGTGTCTGCTTGATCCTCACCCTGTCCCTTAAATGATTGGAGTGCCTTTTGTGGGGACTGAGGGCCCTGGAGTTGTCTACACCAAATCTCTGGAGTACTTCCAAGGGGGATAAAACTGCTGAGGAAACACTAGCAAGGTTGAAAGGCTCAAGGAAAGAGGAATGGGACGTGGCCTGGCTCTCTTTGATCTGTCAAAGCATATCCATAAGGGATTCCTACACATCCCCCAAAAATCCTGTGGTTTTCATTCATGTGTGTGCACTCCGTGTGCCGTATTGCAGAAGCGGTTGCATTGGCCATGGTGGAGTTAGTACGCAAGCTTTGGGAAGTGGTGGTGGTGAAGGGTTAGGATGTTAGAATTGAGGCTGCTTCGTCGCCAGTGCATATTTATGCAGAGTACTATCCGTCTGGAGATGATTATTTTCTGTACAGCCCTGCACTACTTCGCTCCAGTGAACCCACTGCAGAGCTGATCCTCCACTTGGTGATCTTTGGTGCGATCAATATAAAATAACAGAGACCTTTTTGCGTCTAAGCGATGGAGTTTCTCCTCCTACTTTCAAGGGTGAGGTAAAATGTAGATGGCAGTCCCTATGTGAAAAGAAGTGACCATCTTCGGAAGAAAAGAGGCAAGCATCTTGATGACCCGTTTGCCAGGGAACTTCTTGTATATAGGCTGGGCCAATAGAGCCTGAAGTTCACCGACCTTCTCAGTCGATGTAATGGCCACCAGGAACACTGTTTTCAGAGTTAGGAGCAGCTGAGGGCAGCCCTGAAGGGGCTCAGAGAGAACGCGTAAGGAAAGTAAGGACCAAACTGAGCTCCCACTGGGCCATCACAAAAGGAGTAGGTGGGAACAAGTGTTGTAAACCTTTCGAAAAAGAGTCACAACAGGTGATTATTTAGAGAGGATTGGTCGGACAGCCGCAAGAATGGCGAGATGACTGACAAATAACAGTTAACGGTGCCCAGTCAGGCCTTGCTGATCTAAAGAAAGACAAACAAACAAAATCTAAGCAAGGGGTGCAAAACGAGGTTCCATATGGTGTGAGGAACACCAAGCCTGAAACATAACCCAACGGCAGAGATAGAGAGCTTTAGTTGAAGGTCGTCTGGCAGTTAAGAAGAAACCACAAACTATAGGAGAGAGATCCAAAACCCTTGACTGTCGCTGCTCAATCTCTATGCATGAAAGTGGAGCATGCGCAGGTTGCAGTAACAGGTGATCCTCCCGGGGTAGCCTGACCGGAGGTAAAATGCTCATGCTCAGGAGTTTGGGATACCAAACTCCCTTGTCCAATCCAGAGCCATTAAGATGACTTGCACCCGCGGGTCCTGATGTGCTTGAGATTTTGGGGCAGGAGTGGTACAGGCAGAAAGGCATACAGGAGTCCCGAGTCCCACTCACATCAGAACGCGTCTCAGATGGAAAGCTGCCTTGGAAACGCCAGCGCACAGAATTGCTGGCACTGCAGAGCCTCCGAGCACTGAGTCCACGACCACCCAAACCTGTTTGTTGCAGTACCACATGGCAGGGGTGTTGTTCGTGAACACCTGAACCAGACTTCCTTTGATTAATGGAAGGAAGACTTTCAATGCCAAGCGAATCACCCTCAGCTGCGGGAAGACTGATGTGGAGCTGGGAATCCACCCAAGACCAGAATCCTCTGATACCCACCTCTCCCAGATGACTGTCCAAACTCAGGAGTGATGCATTTGTCACCACTGTGAAGGAAGCAGGACCTGCCGCTGACCCAATCATGGTTTGTCTACCACCACTGCACATGTTTTACAGGTCCCTCCAATATTTGGACCAGGTCGGAGAGATGCCCTTGATGCTGTGCCCAACTGGGACTTCAGGTCCCACTGAGAACCCACACATGCCAGGAAGCATGCTTCATCAGCAGGATGCAGGAGGCCATGAGATCAAACAGCCTCAGTCAGTGTCAGCGAAATTCAGGATAGAGGCCAAGACATCAGAATCTTAGCCTAAATATCTTCGACTTGCCGTTCCAGAGGATAGGCACTGAACTACTCTGTGTCCAGAATGGCTCAGATGAAAGGGAGCATCTGAAAGGGAGCCAGTGGAAATTTAGCACATTGAACTCCAGCAAATGAAGAAGGTCCATTATAGTCTGGAGGTGGCCAAGGACTGCATGAGACGAGCCTGCCTTCAAGAACTAGTTATCATGGTAGAGGAAGATGTAACCTCCTCAAATGGACTGCAACCACCACCATCACGAGATGAGCTGGCGAGACCAAAGGGGACCACAGCAAACATAAACCGTGAACCACAGGAAACACCTGTGGGCTGGCAGAACAGGGATGTGGAAATGCATGTCCTGCAGGTCTAGCGCTACCATCCAGTCTCCAGGATTCAGGGCAGACAACTTGAGCCAATAGGAGCATCCTGAATTTAGCTTTTTTTCAGGAAGTATTTGAGAGGGCGCAGGCATAGTATAGGATAGAGGTCTCCTTCCTTCTCCAAGAAAGAAGCGGGAATAACAACCACACCATACATCTGGGACCCTCTTGATGTCTCCTTTGGTCAAAAGAGTCTGCACTTCCTGACAAAGGAAGAGGTGGTCCTCTGTCAGCCGGTTTTGGGAGGGTTGGAGGTGTTTCTAAAAATGGTAGGGCGTACCTCTTCTGAACGATCTGAAGCACTAATTTGTAGGATATTATTGCCCACCACTGGGGCAGGTTGTGCCTGATTTTGCCACCTACCGGATGGCTGTGCTGGATGCAAGGCACGCTAAAGGAGTTTGGGGGCTGCAGCAGCAGGGGATGCAGGGACTGGCAGCACGCTGGTACTGGCTCCCGTGATCTGTTTGGGATTTGTGGCCCTATTCTTGTAAGTGTGGCTGGTACTGCAGGCGCCTAAATGTTCCCCTTCCACATCCGTGGTAGAGGCGAAAGGACTGGTGTTCCAGACGGGTTAGGAGGGAAAAGCCAAGGGATCTGGCAGAGACCCTGATATTGCAAAAAGGCTCTAGACTGCATCAGCTCAGTTGCCAAATAGGTGGGAAAACATCAATGAATACAGGACATTTGATGAGAACCCAGTGGAACTTAACCAGGCATGGCGACCCAGACCACTGTAGAAGCCAAGGCTCTACCAAAAGAGTCTGTGGTGTCCAGTCCACACCGGATGGCAAACTTTACTGCATCCCTGCTGTCCACCAGAGCTTGGCTGAGGATGCTGTGGCCTTCCTTGGGCATCATTGGAAGCAGCTGCACAACAGAGTCAGAAAATGCATGGGAATATCAACCCAAGAGGCATGTGGTGGTCACCAACCGCAGGCCAAGGCTGGTGGAAGAAGAAATGTGCTTCCTAAAGGTGTCCCACCTCTTGGATTACCTGGCCGAGAGGGGAAACCATGCCTGCATCTGGTGAGGCATCCAGGACACTGCATCACCCAGCTCCTCATGACAGCTGTCATTATCTGGGCCCTCCAAGGGACCATACACCTCCTGCTCATCACCTTCTTCAGAAAGGTGGAGGTCAGTGTGAAAGCCCAGGGGATGGGAAGGCCTGGGTGATGCCAGCAGTGACGTCAAGCTGCCCAGGGTGGCACCAGATTAGTGTCAGGGATGATGATGGGCTAGTCACTGAGCGGTGCTGGCATCGTCAGGGTTGGGGCCAGGAGGGACAAAGCCAGAGTGGGTGGAGGCACCAGTCCCTGTGTCAGTATGGATCATGGGGCAGATCCAGAGGGCCTGACTGGCGTAAACGGCAAATCCCCGACGGTCACCTAGCAGGGGCAGGCACCTCTTGGCTCCGTTGGGCCCAGAAAAGCTTCAGAGGGTGTCTGCGGCCAAAATTTGGCATGCACGTCGTCATAAATGTCATTAAAAAGGGCGGGCATCACTCCAGTGCCAGGAAACTCAGGATAGTGGTAAGTGGGCCCTGGCGCTAGCTCCACAGTTGGGCCTAAAAGCACAATGTCAGGAAGGTGAAGTCGAAGACCGCTTCAATTACTTCTTGTGCTTTCTTGAGTGACCTGACTTCAACAAGGAGGTTGTGGAGCGAGAAGACGATCATCCATGGGAACGGCCACGGGAGAGGCCCTGAGATCTTCCACGGGAACAAGAACAGGGCCTGGAAAAGTGCGGATCCTTCTACTGCTGCGTCCCCAGGACCTTCATCAGCTGCTCAATGATTACCTTCGAGAGCACAGACTTGCACTCGATGCTGGCCGGGGGGGAGTTGTGGCCCAAACCCAGGCACCAGAGACAAACCAATTATGGGTCGGATACAGACGTTTGCTTGTGACAGTCCCTGTAAGGCTTGAACCCCGAAGGTTTTGCAGGGGACATAATACACTATGCACACTGGGAGCAAAGATAAAAAATGTCAGCAAAAATAATTTTTTAAAAAGTTGGTCAAAAAGTAACCGAGGTAACTCTCCAGATGCACGCTGTTGGCGCAGAACAAAAGGAACTGAAGTCAGCATTCCAGGGTGATACGTACATAGGGACCACAATGTCAGTTCGACACAAACGCTGCAGAACTGAACACCACCACCTACCAGTGTACAGAGAAACGGCTCAAGATTTTCTGGATCAAGGTTGATGCCTGGGGAATATTCTAAGGTGAAGAATCTGCAGTTAGAAGCCTTTATCAGAACAAGGCTTACAACAGGTGCCCAATATTGTGTCGGCTAGGGCCCCCTTAAATGGTGATAACGTTTCAGAGGAAGCGAGTTCAAGGTGTAAAACGTCTGTAAGCAAATTGGTCGTATCTTACTGTAGGAAAATGGCTCCCTGTTGCAGTTACACCCCACATTTTGCCTGATGTTGATGATGACTTGACTGAGAAATGTGCTGGGACCCTGCTAACCAGGCCCCAGCACCAGTGTTCTTTCACTAAAAATGTACCATTGTTTCCACAATTGGCACACCCCTGGCACACATATAAGTCCCTTGTAAAAGGTACCAGTGGTACCAAGGGCCCTGTGACCAGGGAAAGTCCCTAAGGGGTGCAGCATGTGTTGTGCCACCCTAAGGGACCCCTCACCTAACACAGGTACACTGCCATTGCAGATTGTGTGTGTTAGTGGGGAGAAAAAGGCAAAGTCGACATGGCATCTCCCTCAGGATGCCATGAACACAAAATACTGCCTGTAGCATAGGTAAGTCACCCCTCTAGCAGGCCTTACAGATCGAAGGCAGGGTGCACTATACCACAGGGAGGGCATATCTGCATTAGCAATATGCCCCTACCAGTGGTACCAAGGGCCCTGTGACCAGGGAAGGTCCCTAAGGGGTGCAGCATGTGTTGTGCCACCCTAAGGGACCCCTCACCTAACACAGGTACACTGCCATTGCAGATTGTGTGTGTTAGTGGGGAGAAAAAGGCAAAGTCGACATGGCATCTCCCTCAGGATGCCATGAACACAAAATACTGCCTGTAGCATAGGTAAGTCACCCCTCTAGCAGGCCTTACAGATCGAAGGCAGGGTGCACTATACCACAGGTGAGGGCATATCTGCATTAGCAATATGCCCCTACAGTGTCTAAGTCCATTCTGAGATATTGTAAGTACAGTGTGGCCATATTAAGTATATGGTCTAGGAGTTTGTCAAAAACGAATTCCACAGCTCCATAATGGCTACACTGAATACTGGGAAGTTTGGTATCAAACTTCTCAGAATAATAAACCCACACTGATGCCAGTGTTAGATTTATTACAAAATGCACACAGAGTGCATCTTAGAAGATGCCCCCTGTATTTTACCCAATCCTTCAGTGCAGGACTGACTAGTCTGTGCCAGCCTGCCACTGAGATGAGTTTCTGCCCCCTTGGGGTGAGAGCCTTTGTGCTCTCTGAGGACAGAAACAAAGCCTGCACTGGGTGGAGGTGCTTCTCACCTCCCCCTGCAGGAACTGTAACACCTGGCAGTGAGCCTCAAAGGCTCATGCCTTCTGTTACAGCACCCCAGGGCATCCCAGCTAGTGGAGATGCCCGCCCCTCCGGCCACTGCCCCCACTTTTGGCGGCAAGGCAGGAGAGGATAATGAGAAAAACAAGGAGTCACCCACCAGTCAGGACAGCCCCTAAGGTGCCCTGAGCTGAGGTGACCCCTGACTTTAGAAACCCTCCATCTTGGTTTTGGAGGATTCCTCCAATAGGATTAGGGATGTGCCCCACTCCCCCTCAGGGAGGAGGCACAAAGAGGGTGTAGCCACCCTCCAGGACAGTAGCCATTGGCTACTGCCCTCCTGACCTAAACACACACCCTAAATTCAGTATTTAGGGGCAACCCAGAACCCAGGATATCAGATTCCTGCAGCCTACAACAACAAGGACTGCTGACCTGAAAGCCCTGCAGAGATGACGGAGACGACAACTGACTTGGCCCCAGCCCTACCGGCCTGTCTCCAGACTCAAAGAACCTGCACATCGACGCATCCGACAGGGACCAGCGATCCACGAAGCCTCAGAGGACCTCCCTGAACCCAAAGGACCAAGAAACTCCAGAGAACAGCTACACTGTTCACAAACAGCAACAACTTTGCAACTTTTAAAGAACTCACTTTTCCCGCCGGAAAAGTGGGACTTCACCTTCGAGCTCCAGAGAACCAACACTATAGACTCTCAGGCGACTGCGACCTCGTGAGTAAGCCAAGACGACCCCCCTGAACCCCCACAGTGACGCATGCAGAGAGAATCCAGAGGCTCCCCCTGACCGCGACTGCCCGTAACAAGGAACCCGACGCCTGGACCAAGCACTGCATCCGCAGCCCCCAGGACCAGAAGGAACTGAACCCCAGTGCGGGAGTGACCATCAGGCAACCCTCTGCCTAGCCCAGCCTACTTATGTCCCCCCCAGTGCTCTAGAAAACCCCCCTGGTCTGCCCTCCGAAGACACAGGTACTTACCTGTTGGCAGACTGGCCCTGTGTTGCTGGTGCAGTGACTTTGGGGTTGCCTTGAACCCCCAACAGTGGGCTGCCTATGCCCAGGAACTTGAACTTTAAGTGCCTTACATACCTGAAAAACTAACCAATACTTACCTCCCCCCGGAACTGTTGATTTTTGCACTGTCCACTTTTAAAATAGCTTATTGCATTTTAACTAAAACTGTATATGTTACTGCTCTAATTTTAAGTTTCTTACTTACCTGTGTGGAGTACCTTGCATTTTATGTATTTACTTCAAATCTTCAATCTTGTGGTTCTGAAATAAATTAAGAACATATATTTTTCTATATAAAAACTATTGGCCTGGAGTTAAGTCTTTGAGTATGTGTTCCTCATTTATTGCATGTGTGTGTACAACAAATGTTTAACACTACCCTCTGATAAGCCTACTGCTCGACCACACTACCACAAAATAGAGCAGTAGAATTATTTCTTTTTGCCACTATCTTACCTCTAAGTGGAACCCTGGGACTATGTGCACACGATCTCTTACTTTGAGATAGTACATACAGAGCCAACTTCCTACACTTCACAGAAGGAATTTGCATGTCCGACACCACTGCTGCACGTCTTATCACTATGGCATAAGAAGCAATGCCTTCCGTTGCTGGCCCACCCCGCTATCAGAGGAAGGATTCAACCCACTGCCCTCCTGCAAATCAATATATAAATTATACTCATCATATTGTGTGGGTAAATCCATGCCCATCATCTCCAGTGTTATCTTCAAAGGCTGTCTGACACTGATCAGAGTCAAAAAGGTGGTAGGGCACGGCAAGGCAGCTCTGTGGTAGAAGCAGTGTCTTGTCTGAACCTCAGCGTGTAGGGATCAGGTGGGTCGGTGTGAATTGAGAACATGATCTCCGTTAAGCCCAAAATGAGTCTGCTTCCGAGTCGGACACCTGAATTGGGAAGGGATCCTCCTCCAGTGTCAGGACCAGTGTCAATGTCCAAGGAGTGGATTTTGGCACCAGGGTGTAGTTGGTTCTGAAACAGGATATGACGCATGTTCGGGAGGCACAAAAGACACCAAGGACGGATCTGCCAGCGGCAACCAGACTCGAGGCCTCCGCGGAACACTAGTACCCCAAGCCATGCCAGAGGGAGGTAGAAGAGTGCCAAAGATTCACAATCCAGCCACTCTAAAGGCCCCTATCAGTTGCTAGGTTACAGATGACCCAGGGAACTCTGGGTTTCTCAAGATCAATTGCAGAATTGCATCCTCAGAAGGAGTTCAGGAGAGTCAGAGTAGCACCTTGACATCTTTGTGACTTCTGGGATGAAGTGTGGCTGGATATAGACGAGACCCGCTTGGCCTTTTTATGTTTCTGCTTCAACTTGAACTTACTTGAAGACTTTGATAGTAAAGATGACTGCTCACAGGAATGGCTTTGAGAGCAAAACATGGTATGCGCCCTCAGTTTTGAGCAGGACTTGCTCTGTTTCTTTTGATGTTCAGCTTTGCTTCATGATCCTAGATAGCCTTTGAACTCACAAGGGGACACTTCTCATATGACCTGGAGCCGTGCAGGTGTGTCACTGACATTTGTTTGTGGCAGTCCCTACATTGTCTGAACCCTGTAGTCTTCGAAGGAGACATGTTTCCATTGTGCACTCGTTAGTTTTAACCCAAAAAATGTTTTGACGAAATAGGAGGGAAAAAGGTGGAAGCAGAACTCCAGATCATAGTACAAAGTCATGGACAGAGTGGAACTGATAGTGGAACGCCGGTCTGGCACATTTATGTCGCTTCGTTCGTCACTTTCAGGGCGGAACTAAGTCAGAGCCAAATGATGCCACCTACCACCACGCAGGAGCAATATTGTTGAAAGTTCTTGGATCCAGTCTGGCACCTGGAGCTATTGTAAAGGTGGGAAATCTGCAGTTAAAAGTATCCATTAGAAAGGGTAGAACTGCTAATTAATGAAGCTGGGGCATTAATAAATGTAGTTGAGTCAGTGGTGCGTGGTCCGAAATTCATGGTGTTCGTTTCACTGGAGCGAGGGTCATTAGTAAACAAAGTGCCTGGTCACAAGTAAATGGAGCGCAGAGTCACTGGTGAATGGAGCACAGGGTCACAGCTGAAATGAGCGCTGGCTCACCAGTGAACAGAGTGGGTAGGTTTAGGGTTGCCAGTGAATCGAAAGCGCTGCTGGTGAAAGGAGTGTGGGTTCACCGTTGAACATATAATGATGCCATAGGTGAATGGAGCATGGGTCACTGTTAATTAGAGCTCAGGATCACTGGGGAATGGAGATCTGAGTACTGGTGAATGGAGTGTGTGAGGTCACTGATTAATGAAGTGCGGGAGGTAAATGGAGGATGCTGGTGAATGGAACATGGGAGGTCGCTGGTGAACGGAGTGCAGGAGGTCGCTGGTGAACGGAGCGCAGGAGCTCACTGGTGAGATCGCTGGTGAATGGAACGTGTCAGGTCGCTGGTGAATGGAGCGCAGAAGTTCATTAGTGAACGGGAGGTCATTGATAAGGTAACTTATGAATGGTGTGTGGGAGGTCGCTGGTGAATGGAGTGCATGAGGTCACTGGTGAATGGAGTGCGGGAGGTCACTAGAGAGGTCACTAGTGAATGGAGTGCACAAGGTCGCTGGTGAATGGAGTGTGGGAGGTTGTGGGTGATGGAGCACAGGAGGTCGCTGGTGAATGGAGCACGGGAGGTGGCTGGTGAATGGAGCATGGGAGGTCGCTGGTGAATGGAGCATGGGAGGTCGCTGGTGAATGGAGCGTGGAAGGACGTTGGTGAACAGTGTGGGGGAGGTTGCCAGTGAATGGTGTATGGAAGGTCGCTGATTAATGGAGAGCGGGAGGTCCCTAGTGAATGGTGTGTGGGAGGTCGCTGGTAAGGTACTGGTGAATGGAGCGGGGTGGTCGCTGGTGAATGGTGTGTGGGAGGTGGCTGGTGAGGTCACTGGTGAATGGAGTGTGGCATGTCGCTGGTGAACGGAGTGCGGATGGTCGTTGGTGAATGGTGTCTGGGAGGTCGCTGGTGAATTATGTGTGGGAGGTCGCTGGTGAACAGTGTGTGTCTCAACTTTCTGCCCACACCACCCAGTTGTTCAATTATTTTCCCTGGACCCAGCCATGGGGTAATGCCAGGTCACTCCTCAGCACCTGCTGAAGGCTGCTAAGGCTTGAAGGACCGTGAAGGAGGCTAGACCTTCAGGGATCAGGCAGCCCACTTCTGGAAAGGTTTGCTAAAGCACTTACGGCACAATTAAATACTTTTGGTTTTGTACTAATGTACAACTAGTTTGTTTTTACATTAACATTCTTCTAGTAGCCACTACATTTTGGCATCTTCAGATTTGAAATTTCCCCCAGTGTGATATGCACTCATCAGTACGAGAAGGTGCTGTAGAAGTCATTCTGTGCCACCCCCACCAGCTGACCCTACGATCCTTACCCTGAGTCTGAGCCCCTCACTACTGCTGGCCTGGCAGTGCTGATAGTTCTACACAGCACCCCTGATAGACGCTGTCACCCCTTCAGATCCACAGCCATGTCTGGCTCATCCACCACCTTTTTGGGTCTGAAAGCCTTCCAGCTTCTTTGATAGCCCATCAGGTCCCCTCATACAATTCTGTCACCTTAGATCTCCTTGGCCATCTCTACAACTGCTCTGCCACCTTTATGGACCTCACAGCGTTCTGTCACCCAGCTGCTCCTCAACCATGTCTAAGACTGGTCGGCCACCTTTATGGACCTCACAGCGTTCTGTCACCCATCTGCTCCCCACCCATGTCTAAGACTGGTCGGCCACCTTTATGAATCTGAAAGGATTATATTTCCTTCGGGTCTACGACGGCTCAGCCACATTTATGGATCAGAAAGGATTATATGTCCTTCGGGTCTACAACAGCTGGGCCACCTCTATGGATCTGAAAGGATTATACTTCCTTCAGGTTTACGATGGCTCGTCCACCTTCATTGATCTGAAAGGATTATAGTTCCTTCGGGTCTACAACAGCTCGCCCACCTTCATGGATCTGAAAGGAATACAGTTCCTTCGGGTCTACGACTGCTCTGCTACCTTTATGGATCAGAAAGGATTATAGTTCCTTCGAGTCTATGACGACTCTGCCACCTTTATGGATCTGACAGCCTAATAGTTCCTTCAATAACACTGGGGCTAACCGGCAGGCTGTGCTGCATCAACGGAGGTATTGTGGCCCACCTTCTAGCCCTGAGGCCCTCCTGCTGGCCTAAAAGCCCCCTCTGACCCAGCAGCTCGCTGGTGAAGCAGAAAGCTCTAGCCAGAGCGCTGCTACTTGCAGTAGTTCCATCAGCTCCCCGGGTGGTCTATTGGCACGGTTGCAGACCACTGACAGACTACGCGTCTTCCTCTCAAACCATCAGTTCTCCTGTCAGCTCCACAGTTTTTCTAGTGCACACACACACACACACACACACACACACGTTTCCTGACTTGTCCTTCGTTCTCCCTGTGGCCCTTTCTGCTTTGCTAAAGTCGTTGCTTGGTTCCCCGGCATCAGTGCCTTTGTTTCTAGGGCAGCAGATGTGTTTACTCTCGACTGTGGCTCGGGGGACTCTCAGAATGGAATCACACGGGTGCGTGAAGCCACAGGCTGCAGCCTCGTCAATCATGAAGATGAAGAGGGAAGCTGCAGAATGGTGGGAAGAGGGCAGCCCCTTGGAAGGCTCAATGCTATCCTTTTGGACCACCAGCGCTACTGCTCAGCAGTGGGGGCTGCCGGAGCAACGCCTGAGCAATGGAGCCTACCCAGTAATTCATTAAATATAAAGACTGAGTGAGCTAGGAGACCAGCTCCTCCCCCATAAAATCCCTCCCTCCTCATCCATAAAGAGCTCATCAAATTTTCAGAAGATACATTCCTACGGGTTCAGTCAGATGAACAGAAGGCTGTGCTTCAGACCAAATTAATTCCCTCAGCAGGTGAAAAAACGCTAAGCTTGAGACGGCTAACGAGGCGCGAGCAGGAATGGAATGAGAGGGTAATACGCAAGCAGACACCATGTACACTGTGCAAGAACAGGACTTTGGCCATGGACCAGACCATGCTTGCATGTGCAAGAGAGTCCATCTGTACACAGCAGACCTTGAGCAGAGGGTCAACGTTCAGTCAAGGTGGACCAAACGGGCCAAGGCTAGTGCATCTGCATGGTCACAGGTGAGAACACAGGGTGTAAACATGGTGCGGCTGGCTACATGCCAGCCATCGAACAGGATACAAACCTGAAGACATGTGCTAGCAGTCATCAAGGTTCTCCAAACTTCAGATACCAAAATCATACACGGACTGCCATCCACTCTAGAAATCCTAACACCCCATCGCCAAAGGATAACTGAAGAGTCTGGTCTATGATGGAAATCCCGGAATCACATGTGGTGCAGCCCAGAAGCCATACTAATGGCGGGAAATATGATAGATACATATATATAACACTAAACATAAAACCTCAATACAAGTGGAATACACATCACAAGAACACAATGCCCAAGCCCCCATCTCCAATGTCCCAAATATTTCCAATTACAGAAGCTCTTTGGATTCCAATACTTACTTTGTCCACCTCGTCGCTCCAGAGCTACAGGGTGGTAGAGTAACAAGACAACAAGTGAGTGTCACACAGTTCATGGAGAGGCAAATACAACAAAAACATACTGTTGATAACAATGAAGGAAGTGAGCAACAAGTACATGGGTGAAGCGACAGGCAATACAAATGGGAAGGGTTAACGGCAGGCAGCGCAGAATTGGGCGGGATAGACAACACAGACAACAACTGTGCGAGGCGGCAGGCAGCGCAGACCTGGGCGGGATAGACAACACAGACAACAACTGTGCGAGGCGGCAGGCAGCGCAGACCTGGGCGGGATAGACAACACAGACAACAACTGTGCGAGGCAGCAGGCAGCGCAGACCTGGGTGGGATAGACAACACAGACAACAACTGTGCGAGGCGGCAGGCAGCGCAGACTTAGGCAGGACAGTAGGTAGCACAGACAACTGTGCACGGTGCCAGGGAGAGCAGCCCTGGGCAGGACAGCAGGCAGAGCAGACAACTGTGCACGGCGCCAGGCAGTGCAGAACTGTGCAGGGCAGTAGGCAGCACAGGCAACAACTGTGCGAGGTGGCAGGCAGCGCAGATAATAACTGGGCAGGGCAGGATCTGCATGTGTAGTGAATGTGGATCTACATTCCATTCTGCTAACAGCACCATCCCAACATGCAACTCTTCCCATAGTAAAAGCAGATACAGGGAGTGCAGAATTATTAGGCAAATGAGTATTTTGACCACATCATCCTCTTTATGCATGTTGTCTTACTCCAAGCTGTATAGGCTCGAAAGCCTACTACCAATTAAGCATATTAGGTGATGTGCATCTCTGTAATGAGAAGGGGTGTGGTCTAATGACATCAACACCCTATATCAGGTGTGCATAATTATTAGGCAACTTCCTTTCCTTTGGCAAAATGGGTCAAAAGAAGGACTTGACAGGCTCAGAAAAGTCAAAAATAGTGAGATATCTTGCAGAGGGATGCAGCACTCTTAAAATTGCAAAGCTTCTGAAGCGTGATCATCGAACAATCAAGCGTTTCATTCAAAATAGTCAACAGGGTCGCAAGAAGCGTGTGGAAAAACCAAGGCGCAAAATAACTGCCCATGAACTGAGAAAAGTCAAGCGTGCAGCTGCCACGATGCCACTTGCCACCAGTTTGGCCATATTTCAGAGCTGCAACATCACTGGAGTGCCCAAAAGCACAAGGTGTGCAATACTCAGAGACATGGCCAAGGTAAGAAAGGCTGAAAGACGACCACCACTGAACAAGACACACAAGCTGAAACGTCAAGACTGGGCCAAGAAATATCTCAAGACTGATTTTTCTAAGGTTTTATGGACTGATGAAATGAGAGTGAGTCTTGATGGGCCAGATGGATGGGCCCGTGGCTGGATTGGTAAAGGGCAGAGAGCTCCAGTCCGGTTCAGACGCCAGCAAGGTGGAGGTGGAGTACTGGTTTGGGCTGGTATCATCAAAGATGAGCTTGTGGGGCCTTTTCGGGTTGAGGTTGGAGTCAAGCTCAACTCCCAGTCCTACTGCCAGTTCCTGGAAGACACCTTCTTCAAGCAGTGGTACAGGAAGAAGTCTGCATCCTTCAAGAAAAACATGATTTTCATGCAGGACAATGCTTCATCACACGCGTCCAAGTACTCCACAGCGTGGCTGGCAAGAAAGGGTATAAAAGAAGGAAATCTAATGACATGGCCTCCTTGTTCACTTGATCTGAACCCCATTGAGAACCTGTGGTCCATCATCAAATGTGAGATTTACAAGGAGGGAAAACAGTACACCTCTCGGAACAGTGTCTGGGAGGCTGTGGTTGCTGCTGCACGCAATGTTGATGGTGAACAGATCAAAACACTGACAGAATCCATGGATGGCAGGCTTTTGAGTGTCCTTGCAAAGAAAGGTGGCTATATTGGTCACTGATTTGTTTTTGAATGTCAGAAATGTATATTTGTGAATGTTGAGATGTTATATTGGTTTCACTGGTAATAATAAATGATTGAAATGGGTATATATTTGTTTTTTGTTAAGTTGCCTAATAATTATGCACAGTAATAGTCACCTGCACACACAGATATCCCCCTAACATAGCTAAAACTAAAAACAAACTAAAAACTACTTCCAAAAATATTCAGCTTTGATATTAATGAGTTTTTTGGGTTCATTGAGAACATGGTTGTTGTTCAATAATAAAATTAATCCTCAAAAATACAACTTGCCTAATAATTCTGCACTCCCTGTAGTAGTTCTCTCAGAGTGTAGGGTGACAGGTGAGAAACCCTGCCCTATTGGGAAGTCTCAGGATCAGCTCTGCCAGGGAGGGTTGTTAGGTAAGACTTTCCAAGACTATCTGGGACTAGGAACCATCCCCTAGATGCAGACATTACATGCCACTCGCTCCCCCTACAGCTGCCTGGAGGACGTGAGGAAGGTGCATGCTTTACAGATGCTAGCAGGGTTCAGAGTAAGCATGCTGCTGGCCAGTGACAGTAATATGAAATGTGGCAATGACCAACCATGCAGAGGGGACGTGTGGTGCAAGGAAATGGTGGCCATGGGTTTAGATGAGGTGGCAAGTGTAGCAGCTGGAGAGAGACAGCAGGGTAAACAAAGCCAGCAACAGTGCCCCCTTTCTCAATTACAGTCCACCCACAAGACTGAGGAAAACCAGTGAAGCCCAGGAAAACCAGTGAAGCCCACTACACTGACATGGGAGCCCATTTCAAATCTATGCAGATATTTAGCTCTTTTATAGACAATCGCCTCCCCTTCTTCAGCAAATGCGCGAGTCACACATGCCCCCACGAGAGACACCTGGATGTACAAACACCTGTTCGCCTTGACACAAAGGGGGCAGGAGAGCACTTTCCTGGGTATTTTCCTAATCTCGTGCCCAGTCTCTGTGTTTTACATATCTAGCTGCTTCGCATCCGGTAAGTGTGGCCTCTTCCAGCTGACGCACCTCACCCATGTTCCCGATGTTATGGAAGATCTCACCTAACACCTACCCCCCTCTGTATGCACAGCTATTCATTTTTCAACCTAGCACTTTCTCACTTGTAGCCTCACTTCCTAACACAGCCCTGCTCTCACCTTTGCCCACTCGAAGGTACCACTCCTTCGGACACATGCCCTCCCATCACCTTCTCCCATACCACATTTAATGCCACTATCTCCCACTTTCCAGAAACAGGACTTTGAGGGACAGGTAATCAACCTAAAGTTCTTGAAATACTTTGGCCAAGAGCATTCTCTATAGACAGATTGCTCTCACGATTTTAAGGAACCTCAATTTATTCTTTAAACAACCGTTGATGGAAACAACAACACTTCTACTCCATATCCCAGACTCACATCCCGGCCCAAGCCCTGTATCCCTTTCTATCCCACACCTTCTATCTTTCTACCACTTACCCAGGCTCCCTTTCCCGCCGCGCACCCAGGGTCCCCTTTCCCGCAGCGCACCCAGGGTCCCCTTTCCCGCCGCGCACCCAAGGTCTGCGCACTCAGGGTCCCCTTCCCCGCCGCGCACCCGGGCTCCCCTGCCCCCGCCGCGCTCCCCGCGCACCCAGGGTCCCCTTTCCCGCCGCGCACCCAGGGTCCCCTTTCCCGCCGCGCACCCAAGGTCTGCGCACTCAGGGTCCCCTTCCCCGCCGCGCACCCGGGCTCCCCTGCCCCCGCCGCGCACCCGTGCTCCCCGTCCCCCGCCGCGCACCCGGGCTCCCCACGCACCCAGGGTCCCCTTTCCCGCCGCGCACCCGGGCTCCCCTGCCCCCGCCGCGCTCCCCGCGCACCCAGGGTCCCCTTTCCCGCCGCGCACCCAAGGTCTGCGCACTCAGGGTCCCCTTCCCCGCCGCGCACCCGGGCTCCCCTGCCCCCGCCGCGCTCCCCGCGCACCCAGGGTCCCCTTTCCCGCCGCGCACCCAAGGTCTGCGCACTCAGGGTCCCCTTCCCCGCCGCGCACCCGGGCTCCCCTGCCCCCGCCGCGCACCCGTGCTCCCCGTCCCCCGCCGCGCACCCGGGCTCCCCACGCACCCAGGGTCCCCTTTCCCGCCGCGCACCCGGGCTCCCCTGCCCCCGCCGCGCTCCCCGCGCACCCAGGGTCCCCTTTCCCGCCGCGCACCCAAGGTCTGCGCACTCAGGGTCCCCTTCCCCGCCGCGCACCCGGGCTCCCCTGCCCCCGCCGCGCACCCGTGCTCCCCGTCCCCCGCCGCGCACCCGTGCTCCCCGTCCCCCGCCGCGCACCCGGGCTCCCCACGCACCCAGGGTCCCCTTTCCCGCCGCGCACCCGGGCTCCCCTGCCCCCGCCGCGCTCCCCGCGCACCCAGGGTCCCCTTTCCCGCCGCGCACCCAAGGTCTGCGCACTCAGGGTCCCCTTCCCCGCCGCGCACCCGGGCTCCCCTGCCCCCGCCGCGCTCCCCGCGCACCCACGGTCCCCTTTCCCGCCGCGCACCCAGGGTCCCCTTTCCCGCCGCGCACCCAAGGTCTGCGCACTCAGGGTCCCCTTCCCCGCCGCGCACCCGGGCTCCCCTGCCCCCGCCGCGCACCCGTGCTCCCCGTCCCCCGCCGCGCACCCGGGCTCCCCACGCACCCAGGGTCCCCTTTCCCGCCGCGCACCCAAGGTCTGCGCACTCAGGGTCCCCTTCCCCGCCGCGCACCCGTGCTCCCCGTCCCCCGCCGCGCACCCGGGCTCCCCACGCACCCAGGGTCCCCTTTCCCGCCGCGTACCCGGGCTCCCCTGCCCCCGCCGCGCTCCCCGCGCACCCAGGGTCCCCTTTCCCGCCGCGCACCCAAGGTCTGCGCACTCAGGGTCCCCTTCCCCGCCGCGCACCCGGGCTCCCCTGCCCCCGCTGCGCTCCCCGCGCACCCAGGGTCCCCTTTCCCGCCGCGCACCCAAGGTCTGCGCACTCAGGGTCCCCTTCCCCGCCGCGCACCCAGGCTCCCCTGCCCCCGCCGCGCACCCGTGCTCCCCGTCCCCCGCCGCGCACCCGGGCTCCCCACGCACCCAGGGTCCCCTTTCCCGCCGCGCACCCGGGCTCCCCTGCCCCCGCCGCGCTCCCCGCGCACCCAGGGTCCCCTTTCCCGCCGCGCACCCAAGGTCTGCGCACTCAGGGTCCCCTTCCCCGCCGCGCACCCGGGCTCCCCTGCCCCCGCCGCGCACCCGTGCTCCCCGTCCCCCGCCGCGCACCCGTGCTCCCCGTCCCCCGCCGCGCACCCGGGCTCCCCACGCACCCAGGGTCCCCTTTCCCGCCGCGCACCCGGGCTCCCCTGCCCCCGCCGCGCTCCCCGCGCACCCAGGGTCCCCTTTCCCGCCGCGCACCCAAGGTCTGCGCACTCAGGGTCCCCTTCCCCGCCGCGCACCCGGGCTCCCCTGCCCCCGCCGCGCTCCCCGCGCACCCACGGTCCCCTTTCCCGCCGCGCACCCAGGGTCCCCTTTCCCGCCGCGCACCCAAGGTCTGCGCACTCAGGGTCCCCTTCCCCGCCGCGCACCCGGGCTCCCCTGCCCCCGCCGCGCACCCGTGCTCCCCGTCCCCCGCCGCGCACCCGGGCTCCCCACGCACCCATGGTCCCCTTTCCCGCCGCGCACCCAAGGTCTGCGCACTCAGGGTCCCCTTCCCCGCCGCGCACCCGTGCTCCCCGTCCCCCGCCGCGCACCCGGGCTCCCCACGCACCCAGGGTCCCCTTTCCCGCCGCGCACCCGGGCTCCCCTGCCCCCGCCGCGCACCCAGGGTCCCCTTTCCCGCCGCGCACCCAAGGTCTGCGCACTCAGGGTCCCCTTCCCCGCCGCGCACCCGGGCTCCCCTGCCCCCGCCGCGCACCCGGGCTCCCCACGCACCCCGGGTCCCCTTTCCCGCCGCGCACCCAAGGTCTGCGCACTCAGGGTCCCCTTCCCCGCCGCGCACCCGTGCTCCCCGTCCCCCGCCGCGCACCCGGGCTCCCCACGCACCCAGGGTCCCCTTTCCCGCCGCGCACCCAAGGTCTGCGCACTCAGGGTCCCCTTCCCCGCCGCGCACCCGGGCTCCCCTGCCCCCGCCGCGCACCCCTGCTCCCCGTCCCCCGCCGCGCACCCGGGCTCCCCACGCACCCAGGGTCCCCTTTCCCGCCGCGCACCCGGGCTCCCCTGCCCCCGCCGCGCTCTCCGCGCACCCAGGGTCCCCTTTCCCGGCGCGCACCCAGGGTCCCCTTTCCCGGCGCGCACCCAGGGTCCCCTTCCCCGCCGCGCACCCAGGGTCCCCTTCCCCGCCGCGCACCCAGGGTCCCCTTCCCGCCACATACACAGGCTCCTTGCTCGTTACATACCTGATTCCCTCACTACCTTCTTACCCAGACTTCCATCCAGCCCCTCGCAAAGTCTCTCTCACATGCCACTGCCCAGCCCCCCTTTTGCCCGTTGCCCAGGCCTCCTCCTGCCCAGCCTTTCTTCAGGCGCCCCTCACCAATGACTGCTTGCTGCCCCTCAAACTCAAACTCCTGGCTTGAACCCTCTCTTCATTAAAAAAATATATATATTAAGAAATGAAAAGGATCCAGTTGCTGAATTTGTCTATGTAAAAACATTGAGTCATGTGTATAATCAGTAACCTGGTGATTACGTAGAGAACACTGCAGAGCTGCACAAAAACGGCACACCCACACAACATAAAGAGCAAGAGGTGAGAGCCACACCAGGGACTGAACACAGATGGCAACAGCTTCAAAACCTCAAGGCGTGACCTGGTCTCAATCCTCTACCTCAGCAAGAAGCCTTCTCAGTCTCTGTTGAATCTTACAAACATTAACTGTGATATTACATTTACAGCAAGCCAACATGGCATAGCAGTGACTTTAGGGTGAGGATCACAGAAGAGGCTCATGGTTAGGATGGGTGCGCACACCAAACCTCACTTTTAAATGCGACAAAGTAACAAAATGGAAAACAAAAAGCTCCATGCTGAGGTACAAGCAGAACTGGTGAGCTTTTCTGTGAACGTACGCACACCTTTTCTTCTTTGAGTCACTCCTGAGCCAGAACCGTGCCATCATCTCCATGGATGTAGAGTGGAGAGGCTGAGGCTCCCAATACATTATATACCTCAGTGGGCACCCAGCCCTAGATGGGCCTCACTGAACATCTTCTAACATTATCAAGAGCCTCCAAAAATTACACCATTTGTGTTAAATTTAGTCAGTTTTACAGTATAAAGCCCAGAAACTCAGTGTTCTAACTCCTCCATCCATGTTCCTCAAATGTGAGGCACAGCTAGGACCCTTTTCTATGTGTGCTGTTCCAAAGCCATGCCACTGTGTTCATTCCACCAACGGTACTGGAAGCGAAAGCAAGCCTGTATTTTCAACATTTTAACAAAAGATGGATGGCGCACCATGAGACATCAAGCCAAGAACTGGACAAGGGGGGCAATGAGCAAAGGAGACCTCTTGGGTATGGCGGAGAGACCCTTCAAAAAGTACAGCCCTGGACAAAATGAGGGTAGAAGCGACTGCTCTGAATGAGGCCCTTCATTTCAGTTCTACTTTCAAGGTCAGAAACACCTAAATCAACTGAAGAGGGAAGGGTGTGAAAAGTGTTGCTCTTACTGTGAACTCCCCTCAATCCCACTCACTCTCTGAAGTATGGGAAGAAGTCATCATCTGTAATGGGGTCCATACAGACATCAGCGCATATGTAAATCCCACTCCACTGTCTCTCTTTGAGCAAGAACCTGTGTCAAGATTCATCAAGTACTTGTGCTCAGAGCATAAAGGCGACCATACCTAAAGTTTCTAAGCAGTACATTACTGCTCGGAGGTAACGCCACCCACTATCGAAACTCATCCAACAGACAAGGATGTGTGCAAAGATGCTCAGTGTGGCAATACCTGAACAAATGACTCAAAGGAAGAGTGCCTTCTGGGTCAGGAAGCGTCAGCACTGTGTGGTCTGGTGAAGAGTGTGGCACAAATAAAAGTTTATCGGTTCCTGCAAGAGGAGGTTCAAACATGCTGGACACTGCTTAGAGCCTGTCAGCTAGCTGCAAGCTGAGTTTTGCAGACTGCTACCACTGGAACCCGTCTGTGCACCACATATGTCTTATCAGGCATATATATGTTAATGGAGATAACAATGGGAAAGTACATGCCACACCTCTGTAGCGGCTAGAGCAGAACCACGTTTTGAGTGGGCGAGTTTTTCCACCGATGCGTAGGGTAGCATAGGAGTCAATGGTTTGAGGTAGCAAATGGGCCACCAACAGGTTTGGTCGATTGGTGCACAAGCATCCGTGTAATTGTGGGAAGCTCAGCTAAAAGAAAAGTGGCCTAGGAACTTGACAAATGTTTGTGACGGGACAAATATTCTGCCAAAGACTACAACTTCAATGATTCCATTCATGAAGGCCTGTCCCAACATTCCACGACCAACCTGATTGACCGTTACCATGAAGGTGAAGTATCCGCAGACATGCTCCAAACATCATTCTGCCAACATCTGACATGCAGGGGAACTTACAAATATTCCTCACTTAGGTCATTCGGAAGAGAATCCAAAAGCTTTCACATGATCAGAAACCCTTAGTTAGGCTCAGGACAACATATGTGGACGGATACTCGGAAAATGATCTATGTCAAGGGATACCTGGACCTGTTGGTACTAATTTTTGTTTAGCAGTCTTCTTTCACTTGCTAAGTCTTCCAGTGCGATCAGGTTTTAAGCATTAAAAGGGAAGCATTATCTGACAGGCAGAGGAGCCCCAGCACATGTCCAGAGAACCACCAATTTTCCAAGAAAATTATTTGAAATTTTTTAAACTTTGCCCAAGTCCTAAACACCCAGACCTGGATGACAGGAGGTGAAACTGGGTCAAAGGCAAGAATATTACAAATGAAGAAGAGAGGGGAAGTACTCCCTATCTGAGGTGTATAGCACTGCCCTCATCTGTCACCTCACAAGCATCCGTACTGCTCAAGAAATACTAGTTAAACTAATGCCAGGCCAAACCAAGAGGTGCAAAGAATGGACATGGGTAGATGGAGGACATGCATGAGCCCATCAGGAGGGAACACTCGTGACATGTCTAGGAGGGATTTCTTTCCCAGCGGATTCCTAAGCCCCTCATCCAATATATTGTGAGGAATAGAGATACATCTTTTTAATGATTTGACCCTCAACAAAAGGATCGTCTTCAAAATCCTAATCCAAGCTCACAAAGCCCTCCACGACACCGGACCGGCCTACCTCAAAGATCGACTTAACTTCCACATCCCGACACGCCAGCTCCGCTCGGCCGCCCTCACAACAGTCCCTCGCATTCACCGCACCATATCCAGCAGCAGGTCCTTCTCCCACCTCGCCGCCAAAACCTGGAACTCCCTCCCCACCAACCTACGCAAGACCCAGGACCTCCTGACCTTCAGGAAGCGCCTCAAGACCATGCTCTTCAAGCAGTAGCACTCCCCACCCCAGCGCATTGAGACCCTACCGGGTGAGTAGCGCACTCAACAAATTTAGTGATTGATTGATTGATTGAGTATGATGTCTAAATAAGACCTTAACTATTTTTCGTCACTGCACCTTATTGTGGTTGTGTATGATCTCACACATAATATACTGTGTGTGAATAGTTATAGGACGCCGGCCGTCGTGGAGTTGGGATAGGGACAGGGTTTCGGGAATTAAAAAACAGGCAACTGTCACGCATCTTTGTGCCATTCTCCTACCTCCTCTCAAACCCCAAACAACAGCACGGATATTAAGAAGAAATATGAGAAAACAAAGTTACAAGTAAATGAGAGGGGGATGTCACCCACCTCCCACTGGTTGAGGTGCAGACGTGGAGAAGAATCACCACCAACCACTGGTTGAGGTGTATATGTGGAAAAGAATCATCACTACCACCACCACTGGTTAAGGTGCATACGTGGAGAAGAATCACCACCACCCACTGGTTGAAGTGTGCACGTGGAGAAGAATCACCACCACCCACTGGTTGAGGTGTACACATGGAGCAGAATCGCCACCACCACTGGTTGCGGTGCACACATGGAGAAGAATCACCACGACTACTGGTTGAGGTGTACATGTGGAGAAGAATCACCACCACCCACTGGTTGAGGTGTACACGTGGAGAAGAAACAGCACCACCACTGGTTGAGGTGTACACGTGGAGAAGAAACAGCACCACCACTGGTTGAGGTGTACACGTGTGGAAGAATCACCACCACCACCCACTGGTTGAAGTGTACACATGGAGAAGAATCACCACCACTACTGGTTGAGGTGTACATGTGTAGAAGAATCACCACCACCCACTGGTTGAGGTGTACACGTAGAAAAGAATCACCACCACCCACTTGTTGAGGTGTACATGTGGAGAAGAATCACCACCACACCTGGTTGAGGTAGACTTGAGAGGAGAAACCCCATGTTACAGTGTTGACACCCACCGCCACTGGCTGAGATGCATGTGAGGCCAAAACAACGCTACTTGTCAAACTGGCGCCCAATGCAGATTAAAATGTTGAAAATGCCAAGACATGAAGGCTAATAGGTGCAGGACATAGTGTGAGAGCTAAACAGTTGTGGGGGGGGGGGGGTGGGGGGGGGAGGGTCTTACCGCTGATGCGCTGGCTGACAGTACATAATTGCGTGGCCTTGTCTCCTGAAAATCAGGCAAAGCCTGTGGGGGGGAACAGAGGTCACATGTCATGCAGAAATACAATTTAGCTGAAAGCCCCAGTAAGAAAGGGCCCTAAGGCAGCCTAAGCTGTAGAAATGAACAAAACACAGAGCATAGCAATCAAATGACAAACACAGAATAACACACTGTACATCTGTTCCAGAGACCTAGCAGCAGGCAACTGGCATTCCACCTGCTCCTGGGCTCTAGCACAGGAGGGCAGATTATACACCACCCTCTAAGGTTTAGGATAGGCATACCCATCACCCTCAAACCTGCTGCTGAGGCCTACCACTGGCATACTTACCAGAGTTCAGGCCCTACACCTACTTCTGATGTCCAGAAAAGGACAACAGACCCGGTGCAGTTCTTGGGGGGTCTGTAACAGCAGTACTCAACCTACACCTCCTTTTAAGACCTAGCAGTGGGTGACAGGCTCTACTCCTAAAGCTTAGCCCAGAAATACTTACCCTACCCCAGATCATGAGGTTGTTCATTGGAGAACAGACTCTACCCTAGCTTCTCAGTTTTAGCACAGGCATACGCACCCTACCAGTGCTTCCAAGGCCCAGAAGAGGAATACTTACACTACGATGACTCATTAAGTCTAGCACTAAAATACTTCCAAGACTCAGCAGAAGAGTGGTGACACTACACATGTGGCCTATCAGAGGACATACCCAAAGCAGGTCCTGAGGACTAGCATAGGAGTGCTCAGCCTACACCAGCTACTTCGGTATTGCGCAGGCCTTATCACTCAAAACCTGCATCTAAGGCTTGGCAGCGGTGTACAAGCACTACACCGGCTCCTAAGGCCTAGCACAGGAGCACTCAATGCAGCAGCTTTTAAAGTCTAGCCCAGTAGGTACTCACCCTAAACCAGCCAGCTCAAGCAGTCAAGAGTACTGACCCAACACTTGCTTTTAAGGCTTTGCACAGCACTGGAGGCTCTACACGTGGCCTCACAGGAAGAGAGAGATATAAAGAGAGAGAGGAAAGTCCTACACCAACTGAGACAAAGAGGGTCATTCTGACCCTGGCGGCCGGTGGCCGCCAGGGCCACCGACCACGGGAGCACCGCCAACAGGCTGGTGGTGCTCCAATGAGCATTCTGACCGCGGCGGTTCAGCCGCGGTCAGAAGCGGAAAGTCAGCGGCCTCCCGCCGACTTTCCGCTGCTTGTGTGAATCCTCCATGGCTGCGGAGCGCGCTCCGCAGCCATGAGGATTCTGACCCCCCCTACCACCATCCAGTTCATGGCGGGAAAGCCGCCATGAACAGGATGGCGGTAGGGGGGGTCGCGGGGCCCCTGGGGGCCCCTGCCGTGCCCATGCCAATGGCATGGGCACGGCAGGGGCCCCCGTAAGAGGGCCCCGCAAAGTATTTCAGTGTCTGCCTTGCAGACACTGAAATACGCGACGGGTGCCACTGCACCCGTCGCACCTTCCCACTCCGCTGGCTCGATTACGAGCCGGCATCCTCGTGGGAAGGTCGTTTTCCCCTGGGCTGGCGGGCGGTTTTACTGGAACCGCCCGCCAGCCCAGGGGAAAACTCGTAATACCCGCCGCGGTCTTTTGACCGCGGCGCGGTAATTTGGAGGGCGGGATCCTGGCGGGCGGCCTCCGCCGCCCGCCAGGGTCATAATGAGGCCCATAGTGTAGCACAACAGGCCTTTCACCTGCTTCCACAGCCTAGTAAAGGAGGACAAACCAAACTTGATTTAGATGCCTCCCACAACAGCACTGGCCCTACAAATGAGTCTTAAGAGGGATGGCTGTACCCTACATCAGCGCCTGATTCCTAACCCAGAAGTGCCTATCCTACAAGTGGTGTCTACCACAAATGAGCATCTTGTGTGCTATGCCCTGAGGCCTAGCCCATGGGCTGACCTTACACGTTGAGACTCAGACAAGAGTGCCTAAGCTATACCAGTTCCAGAGGCCAAGCACAATAGACCACGTCCAACACCTGATTTGGAGGCAGGGCACCTACTGATGCCCACACCTGCTCCCATGCCCTAGTACAGAAGTGATGACCTTACACATATATCCTGGCACAGAAGGACACATGGTACACCAACACCTGAAATCAAACAATGAAATACATATCTTACGCTGTGCTTGATGCTCTGAAGCCAGATACAAAGGAACAAACCCAAGGCCTAGCACATGACCACTCACACTATACTCAGCGGCTACTACAACATGGTCAGTGGTGCACCTGCTGCTCAGGCCCTGCAGTGAAGTGCAGCTGCTACAGGTGTTCCAGAGGTATAACACACGAAGACTGACTGATTCAGCCTAGGAGACCTGGTATAAGAGGGTAAACACTTCACCAGTTTTTGAGACCTAGATCAGAAGTCAGGCCGTACACATGGGGCCTCGCAAAAGATGACATATCCTGCTGTAGCTTCTAAGACCTAGAACAAGAAGCAAGACCTCAAACCCAACTTAGAAGACCAGCACAGGAGTAGTGACCGTACACAATAGGCCTAGCAGGAGAGAGGATGGGCTACACTTGTGCTGGAGGCAGATGAATGTAAGAGGGCCCCTTCAGCTGTTTCAGAGGGTAAACATAAGAGTACTAACCCTTCTCTACAAATGAGGTCCATCAGAGGAGGACAGATCCAGCACATGCCAGAGTACTGACCCTACACAAGAATCTAGCACCGTTACTCTACTGTACTCCACCTCCCAATGCTTCACTCTGAAAACTAGCGCACGAGTACTGATCTGTGGCTAGGGCCTAGCAGATGCAGACTGACCCAAATCTGCTCCTGAGGCTTAGAACAAGAGGAAAGGCCCTACGCATAATCTGGGGACCTATAACAGAACCTACAACTTCTCTAAAGGTACAGTAGACAGATACTAAATCAAGACCTAGTTCTGTGGCTCAGCAGAAGAGGGCTAACCTTCATCTGCTGAGACATACCATAGGAGTACTGACCCTACCCCTGCACCTGAGGCCTAGCACCCATGGACAAACCCTATGCTTGTGACCTACTACAGGAGGCAAGGTTCACCAGCCTGTCACAAGGATACTGTCCCTGCACCATAGAGCCTGATCAGGCGTGCTGATCCTACTCCTGTAGAGTAGTGCTGAAGCACAGATCCTACAGTAGCTCCAGTACGTTTACTGCACTGGAGGACACAGGTGTGCCTGAGGCCTATCATAGTAGAACTGACCCTATAAATGATCCGGAGTCTAGCACAAGAGGGGATCATACACCTGAAGCCTAGCAAAGAAGGCGACCTACACCTCTTCCTGAGACCCAGCAAAGACAGACCCTACACCATATCTCCTAAGACCTAAAGCAGGAGGAGAGAACCCCACACGAGCTCCTGAGAACCAATGCAGTAGGACACACTCTACACCAGCTCCTAAGACCTAAAGCAGGAGGACAGACCCCACACTAGCTCCTGAGGACTAATGCAGTAGGAAAGAACTACACCATCGCGTAAGGCCTAAAGCAGGAGGACAGACCCCCCACACGAGCTCCTGAGGACCAATGCAGTAAGTCAGAGCCTACACCAGCTCCTAAGGCCTAAAGCAGGAGGACAGATCCTGCACCTACTCCACCTAACAGAGAAATATAAATGATACATTAGTTCATGAGGCCTAGCACAAGCTGAAAGACTGCATAACTCCTAATTTGACCTAGGGCATGAGTAATTATTCTACACTACACCGGAGGTCAAACACAGAAGGATGGACACAACCACCTTCTCCCTCGTCTTGAGTACTGAACCTACACACGGAACCTAGCATGGCCAATAACGTACACCAACTCGTAGTGCCTAGCACAACCTGTGATGCACAGCAAGAATACTGACCGATGCCGAAGGCATGGTACAGCAGGACTGCCACAACATTTGCTCCTGAAGAATAACACAAGAAGAAAGACCCTGGAGGTCTACCACAGACAGACAGAACCTGAAGGGTAGGCAGAGAAGTACTGACCTACAACTTGGTTTGGAGGCTCATCACAAGAGCCACTGTGACCCTGCAGAGGAGTACTGACCGAACCCAGGAAGTTTAACCCTAACAACCAAGGACAGACCCTATACCCGAGACAAAGCACAAGGAGGCAGATCCTCACAACTGCTCCCAAGCCTGCACCATAGGCCTAGAAAAGGAGTACTGACCTTACACCAGCTCTGAAGACTGGTACTGAAGACCAAACCCTACACTGCTCCCGGAACTTTGCATTGGAGGTAAAACCTACACCTTATCCTGGTGCAGCTGCTGAAATGGATTAGAAAAACTCGGGTGTCCTTGCCCTCTCAGACGTCTGGGTGGTATTCAACACTATCTGTTGTCATCGCCCCATTTAGAGCAGAGAACTTGTCCTTCAAATGTTGAGTGCCTCAAGGCTCATTTCTGAGTCCCACATTATTCTATATCTCTATGACACCACTGGCCACTCTGCTAAAAGCTTTTGGCTTTAATCTAGCATCGTGTGCTGGGGACAAACAAGCAATTGCATATTCTCCAAAAAAAAACACAACGATACCAAAGCCAACTCTGTCCACTATATGAACCAAGTAACACAATGAATGAGTGTGAACTGTCTCAAAGTGAACCAAGAATTTACTCGCCAGCATTCATTCCTGATCTTGGTCCCCAGAATGGTGGCTGGATAAACTGGAACTAACCTAACACCCCCCCACCCATCACCCCAGCCCTCACCACCCATACCAAAACAATTAGTCATCGCTGATACCTAGCTAACCTTCACCAAACAAATTAATGGTAGTACTGGTACTTTCTTTGCCCCGAGTAAAATCCTACCTCTTATTCCTGTGTCCTCCTGCAAAACAATTGTTTAGGCTCTTATAGTTTTAGGAATAAGATTACAGAAACCCACTTTATCTGGGCACCCCGAAGTAGATTCTAAATGGACTTCAAGTTACTTACAGTGAGTAAAACAATAATATTTAAAAGCCCTGTGTAAAACCCACACAGCTTTACATCGGGCTACACCATATTACATGGCAAAACAACTGGTGAAGTACACCGACAGCCAGAAATCCCTTCTGCACAAACCAACATCTTCCTTCTTCAGGTATCAAAAATATTCCGGTCTACAAGGGGCGGCAGAACCCTCCCTTTTCTTATCCCCCAGATGATGGACTTCTATGCCTTTCAACATGAGAGAAATGAACATTCACATGCTTTTTAGGAAAGTCTTTAAAAAGTGATGTTTCAACTGAAGCTCACACCTCCTTTTGTTTGGCTGATTCCACCCGGTGTCAGGATGGGACCTGTAGTTGAGCGCCCTATAAATTAAAAATAAATTAAAATATCACATGATGACAGACCCTACTGCTCTACTTAAGGCCAAGAACAGGAGTAATAACCCTACACTAGAGGCCTAGAACAGGAGTACTGACCTATTCACCAGCACCGACACGTATCACAGGATAAGAGACTCTACAACCACACCTGAGGCCTCGTGCACAACGACAGAGCCCACATGCCCTCTTGAAGCCTAGTAGAGAAGAACAGGGCAGACAGAAGCTAGCACAGAAGGAAATAACCTACACCTTTTCTGAGGCCGAGCAGAGGGAGGCAGACCCCTATACCTGTTCCAAAAGTCTAGAGCAAGAATACTATGGTGCAGGACAGCCCCACTATTACTTCTGAGGACTAGGACAGGAGTACAGACCCTACATTAGTTCCTGAAGTGTAAAATAGTGGCACAGATCCAACATCTGTTCCTGAGGTCTAGAAGAGTAGTACCAAGCATACACTAGCTTCTGAGGTGTAGGGCAGGAGGACAGGTCCTGCTATTGCTTCTCAGTGTGTCACAGGAGGATAAGCCTTATGATTGGTTTATACCAGAGGAGGACAGACCATTGGTCATCCCCTACATGTCACTATCACAAGTATAACGATGTACCTTACAAAGCATTTGTCAGATTCTAATGTGTGAACCTTAGAACAAAGTGCCCATCACTGTCCTGGTTCATAAACCTTAGACAGAAGTCGCCATTGGGCATGAACTTAGATAGACAGTTATCACAAACATGGTTCATGAGCTTAGATAGATAGTATTATCACAGATCATAAACAGTTCAATCACAATGAAAATGTCACTTACCCAGTGTACATCTGTTCGTGGCATTAGTCGCTGCAGATTCACATGCTGTGCATAGTCCGCCGTCTGGTGTTGGGTCGGAGTGTTACAAGTTGTTTTTCTTCGAAGAAGTCTTTTCGAGTCACGAGACCTCCTTGTTTCCATTGAACATGGGCGTCGACTCCATCTTCGATTGTTTTCCCCGCAGAGGGTGAGGTAGGAGTTGTGTATGTTAGTAATAGTGCCCATGCAATGGAATGAATAAGTATGTACAAAATAAAGTTTAAGTAATATATTTACAAATGTACAAATGTTGGAGATTACTTCCAAACGGCTACAGGCTCCCGGGGAGGCGGGTGGGCACATGTGAATCTGCAGCGACTAATGCCACGAACAGATGTACACTGGGTAAGTGACATTTTCAGTTCGGTGGCATGTGTAGCTGCAGATACACATGCTGTGCATAGACTAGTAAGCAGTTATCTCCCCAAAAGCGGTGGCTCAGCCTGTAGGAGTGGAAGTAGTTTGAAATAAAGTTCTTAGTACGGCTTGACCTACTGTGGCTTGTTGTGCAGATAGCACGTCTACACAGTAGTGCTTAGTAAATGTGTGAGGCGTAGACCATGTGGCTGCCTTACATATTTCATTCATTGGAATATTTCCTAGGAAGGCCATGGTAGCGCCTTTCTTTCTGGTTGAGTGTGCCTTTGGAGTAATGGGCAGCTCTCTTTTTGCTTTAAGGTAGCAGGTTTGGATACACTTAACTATCCATCTGGCTATACCCTGTTTTGATATTGGGTTTCCTGTATGAGGTTTTTGAAATGCAATAAACAGTTGTTTTGTTTTCCTAATTAGTTTTGTTCTGTCAATGTAGTACATTAGTGCTCTTCTGATGTCTAATGTATGTAGTGCCCTTTCAGCTACTGAGTCTGGCTGTGGGAAGAACACTGGTAGTTCTACTGTTTGATTTAAGTGGAACGGTGAAATAACTTTTGGTAAAAATTTAGGATTGGTTCTTAGAACTACCTTATTTTTGTGTATTTGAATAAAAGGTTTCTGTATAGTAAACGCTTGAATTTCGCTTACTCTTCTTAGAGATGTAATGGCAATGAGAAATGCAACCTTCCACGTTAAGAATTGCATTTCGCAAGAATGCATGGGTTCGAAAGGTGGACCCATGAGTCTTGTTAAGACGATGTTGAGGTTCCATGAAGGAACAGGTGGTGTCCTTGGTGGTATAATTCTTTTTAGGCCTTCCATAAACGCTTTAATGACAGGTATCCTAAATAGTGAAGTTGAATGGGTAATCTGCAGGTATGCAGAAATTGCTGCGAGGTGTATCTTTATGGAAGAGAAGGCCAGGTTTGATTTCTGCAAATGTAGTAAGTATCCTACTACATCCTTTGGAGATGCATGTAATGGTTGAACTTGATTACTATGGCAGTAGCAAACAAATCTTTTCCATTTACTTGCATAGCAGTGTCTAGTGGATGGCCTTCTAGCCTGTTTTATGACCTCCATACATTCTTGGGTGAGGTTTAAATGTCCGAATTCTAGGATTTCAGGAGCCAGATTGCTAGATTCAGCGATGCTAGGTTTGGATGCCTGATCTGTTGTTTGTGTTGTGTTAGCAGATCTGGCCTGTTGGGTAGCTTGACATGGGGTACTACTGACAGGTCTAGTAGTGTTGTGTACCAGGGTTGTCTTGCCCATGTTGGTGCTATTAGTATGAGTTTGAGTTTGTTTTGACTCAATTTGTTTACTAGATATGGAAGGAGAGGGAGAGGGGGAAAAGTGTATGCAAATATCCCTGACCAGTTCATCCATAGAGCATTGCCTTGAGACTGCCTGTGTGGGTACCTGGATGCGAAGTTTTGGCATTTTGCATTCTCCTTTGTTGCAAATAGGTCTATTTGAGGTGTTCCCCAAATGTGGAAGTAAGTGTTTAGAATTTGGGGGTGAATCTCCCATTCGTGGACTTGTTGGTGATCTCGAGAGAGGTTGCCTGCTAGTTGATTCAGGATCCCTGGAATAAACTGTGCTATTAGGCGAATGTGGTTGTGAATCGCCCATTGCCATATCTTTTGTGCCAGGAGGCACAGCTGTGTCGAGTGTGTTCCCCCCTGTTTGTTTAGATAATACATTGTTGTCATGTTGTCTGTTTTGACAAGAATGTATTTGTGGGTTATGATGGGTTGAAATGCTTTCAACGCTAGGAATACTGCTAACAATTCGAGGTTATTTATATGCAACTTCGTTTGATGTACGTCCCATTGTCCTTGGATGCTGTGTTGATTGAGGTGTGCTCCCCACCCTGTCATGGAAGCATCTGTTGTTATCACGTATTGTGGCATTGGGTCTTGGAAAGGCCGCCCTTTGTTTAAATTTATACTGTTCCACCATAGAAGCGAGATGTATGTTTGGCGGTCTATCAACACCAGATCTAGAAGGTGACCCTGTGCCTGTGACCATTGCGATGCTAGGCACTGTTGTAAGGGCCTCATGTGCAGTCTTGCGTTTGGGACAATGGCTATGCATGAAGACATCATGCCTAGGAGTTTTAATACCATCTTTGCATGTATTTTTTGTGTCGGATACATGGCTTGTATAACCTTGTAAAAATTTTGAAACCTTTGTGGACTTGGAGTGGCTATCCCCTTTGTTGTGTCGATTGTTGCCCCTAAGTATTGCTGTGTTTTGCACGGCAGAATGTGTGATTTTGCATAGTTGATGGAGAAACCGAGTTTGTAGAGGGTTTGTATGACATACTCTGTGTGGTGTGAACACTTTGTTAGGGAGTTGGTTTTGATTAGCCAATCGTCTAGGTAGGGGAACACGTGTATTTGCTGCCTTCTGATATGTGCAGCTACTACTGCTAAGCATTTTGTAAATACTCTTGGTGCGGTTGTTATACCGAACGGCAACACTTTGAATTGGTAGTGTATTCCCTTGAATACGAACCTTAGGTATTTCCTGTGCGAGGGATGTATTGGTATGTGGAAATACGCGTCCTTTAGATCTAAGGTTGTCATATAGTCTTGTTGTTTTAGCAGTGGTAATACGTCTTGTAGCGTGACCATGTGAAAGTGTTCCGATTTGATGTAGATGTTTAGTGTTCTGAGATCTAAGATTGGTCTCAGTGTTTTGTCTTTTTTTGGTATTAGAAAGTACAGTGAGTAAACTCCTGTGTTCCTTTGTGTACGTGGTACAAGTTCTATTGCGTCCTTTTGCAGTAATGCCTGAACTTCTAATTCCAGAAGGTCTAAATGCTGTTTTGACATGTTTTGTGTTTTTGGTGGGACATTTGGAGGGATTTGGAGAAATTCTATGCAATAACCATGTTGGATAATTGCTAAGACCCAAGTGTCTGTTGTTATTTCCTCCCAAGCTTTGTAAAATTGGCTTAGTCTTCCCCCCACTGGTGTTGTGTGAAGGGGTTGAGTGACTTGTGAGTCACTGTTTGGTTGTAGGGGTTTGGGGACCTTGAAATTTTCCCCGGTTTCTAGGGAATTGTCCCCCTCTGTACTGGCCCCGAAAGCCTCCCCTTTGGTACTGTCCCTGGTAGGTAGACGGTGTTGATTGTGAGGTGCTGGCTTGTGTGGCTTGACCCCGAAACCCCCCTCTGAAGGGTGTTCTGCGAAATGTGCCAAAAGTGCCTCTGCCCTGCGGGGAATAGAGTGCGCCCATGGCCTTGGCTGTGTCAGTGTCCTTTTTCAATTTCTCAATCGCCGTGTCCACATTGGGTCCAAACAATTGTTGTTCGTTGAACGGCATATTGAGCACTGCCTGTTGTATCTCAGGTTTAAACCCGGATGTGCGCAACCATGCGTGCCGTCTTATGGTTACCGCGGTATTTATTGTTCTTGCAGCTGTATCCGCTGCATCCATAGAGGAGCGTATTTGGTTATTAGAGATATTTTGTCCCTCCTCAACTACTTGTTTTGCCCGTTTCTGTAATTCTTTGGGTAGATGCTCGGTGAGATGCTGCATCTCATCCCAATGGGCTCTGTCATATCGCGCTAGGAGCGCCTGAGAGTTCGCGATGCGCCACTGGTTTGCAGCTTGTACAGCAACCCTTTTTCCAGCTGCGTCGAACTTGCGGCTCTCTTTGTCCGGAGGTGGGGCGTCGCCTGATGTGTGCGAGTTGGCTCTCTTGCGAGCTGCCCCTACTACAACTGAATCTGGTGGCAGTTGTGATGTGATAAAAGCAGGGTCTGTGGGCGGTGCGTTATATTTTTTCTCCACCCGTGGAGTTATCGCTCTGCTTTTGACAGAATCTTTAAAGATCTGTTTTGCGTGCCTTAGCATTCCCGGGAGCATAGGCAGACTTTGATAGGTGCTATGGGTGGAGGAGAGGGTGTTGAAAAGGAAGTCATCCTCGACAGGTTCTGAGTGTAACGACACGTTATGGAACTCTGCTGCCCTAGCTACCACCTGTGCATACGCTGTGCTGTCCTCGGGTGGTGAGGGCTTGGTAGGGTACGACTCAGGACTATTGTCTGATACTGGGGCGTCATATAGGTCCCAAGCGTCCTGGTCATCTTGGCTCATGGTGGTATGAGCTGGTGAATGTGACGGAGTTTGTGCCGGTGATGTATGAGTTACAGGTGGAGGAGAGGGTGGTGGAGTTACTTTCTTCACCACTTTTGCTTGTGGTGTTTGTTCTTGTGTTTGGAACTCGAGTCTCCTTTTCCTCCTGATTGGGGGAAGAGTGCTGATCTTCCCTGTCCCACTCTGTATGAAGATCCGCTTCTGGGTGTGGTCTACGTCAGTGGATTGTAACTCTTCTTCAAATCTGTGTTTGCGCATTTGAGAGGACAGTGATTGTTCCTCTGAATACGAGCTGGCAGTCGGTTCGGTTGCAGGGCGTTTTGGCACCGAAACTGTGTCTTTGCTTGTTTTCGGCTCCGAGGAGAATTTTCTCTTTTTTGTAGTCGAGTGTTCTCGGCGTCGATCATCCTCGGTGCCGCTGTCTCTGCGTCGAGCAGCTTCGGTTCCGCTGTCTCGGCGTCGACCCTTTTCGGCAGCACTTTCTCGGTCCCGAGATTGCTGCGTGCCTGTGTCTCGACCCGAGTCGGACGATCTCGGCACCAGTTCGCCCTTTTTCGGTGCCGATGGACGGTCACCTATTTTATGGATTGAGCCATGGCCTGTTGGCAGTGGCGTCCCCTGGGCCTTGTCTGTTTTCCCGTGTGGCGCTTGTTTCGACGTCTTACTCACGGTTTCTTCGACGTCGAACTCCTCCGAGTCCGATTCATGGATGGAGAAGGCTTCCTCTTCTTCTCCTTGTTCCTCGAACCCACGTTGTCCTGTCGGCGTGGACGCCATTTGCAACCTTCTGGCTCTTCGGTCACGGAGCGTCTTTCGGGACCGGAACGCACGACAGGCCTCACACGTCTCTTCCTTGTGCTCGGGCGACAGGCACAAGTTACAGACCAAATGTTGGTCTGTATACGGATATTTGCTGTGGCATTTAGGACAGAATCGGAACGGGGTCCGTTCCATCGGTGTCGATTTTACACGTGGTCGGGCCGACCAGGCCCCGACGGGGGGTCGAAGTTACCCCGAAGGGCTACCCGAGCTCTTCACGATTCGGTGTCGATTCTATCTAACCCGATACCGAACGAAACAATACAGACGTAGTTTTCCGAAGTTTTGACTATCTTTCCGTCCCGAAACCCGGAGCGAAAAGGAACACGTCCGAACCCGATGGCGGAAAAAAAACAATCGAAGATGGAGTCGACGCCCATGCGCAATGGAAACAAAGGAGGAGGAGTCCCTCGGTCTCGTGACTCGAAAAGACTTCTTCGAAGAAAAACAACTTGTAACACTCCGACCCAACACCAGACGGCGGACTATGCACAGCATGTGTATCTGCAGCTACACATGCCACTGAACACATGGTTCATGAGCTTAGATAGATAGCTCTATCACAGAGCATAGATAAACACGCCAATCACAAACTCGGTTCATGAGCTTAGATAGACAGCTCTAGCACAAACAGAGTTGATGAACTTGATAGAATCCTTTATCACAAGCAGGTTTAATGAAACTTAGAAAAGATGCTTCTATCACAACCATGTCTTTAGATACACGCCTCTATCACAAGCGTGATGCATGACATCAGATAGACGCCTCTATCACAAGCAAAGTGCATGAACTTTAAATAGACGCCTCTATCACATGTATGATGCATGACCTAGGATAGACGCTTCTATCACAAGCGTAATACATGAACCTTAGACAGACGCCTCCATCACAAGCATGATGCATGAATCTTAGACAGACTCCTCTATTTACAAGCATGATATTAGATAGATGCCTCTGTCACAAATGTGTCCTTAGAAAGATGCCTCTATCACAAGAATGATCTTGGATAGATGCCACTATCACAAATATGCTCTTAGATAGACGCCTCTATTGCAAGCATGATGCATGATCTTGGATAGACACCTCTATCACAAATATGCCCATAGATGGATGCCTCTATCGCAAGCATGATGCATGAAACAGATAAAATCCTCCATCACAAGCACATTGTTACATAGATACATCTCTCGCAAACATTATACATGAAACCTTGATAGACTTCACAAGCAACATGCGCAAACGTTAGAAAGAAGTCTATCAGGAGCAAGGCACAGAAATGTTGCAAAGTGCATGATCTGTACTTGAAACTCTTCCTAGCAGGCTGACTACATGAAGCTTAGAAAGATGCTTCCATCAGCGGTAATATGTCATAACACTGGATGGACAGCTGTTTCACAGAGTTCCTGAACAATAGAAAGCATCTTACACAAATCTGCTGCTTGGACCCATACGAAACATGCTAGAGGTCTCCCTCCCAATCAGAGTAAATGAATGTTATCAAGAACTCTCAATCCCAGCATGATGCCTGGGGCCTGATTTTGATTTCGATGGACGGGTTACTCTGTCAAAATGGTGACGGATAGCCCATCCCGAGTATATGAATCCCATTATATCCTATGGGAAGTATATTTTGGCGGACGGGATATGCATCACAGCTGTGATGAGTAACCTGTCCGCCAAAATCAAAATCAGGCCTTTAGTCTTAAACTACAAATCTCCACCATGGACGTGGAGCACAGCCTTAGGTCACAAGCCCCAGTGAGGGGTCTGGTTTTGAGAAGGCCTCAGCAGGTCACCTGGATGACAGGTGCCCACCCCAGACACCACCACAGAATTGGCAGAAGACAAAAGGAATATTAGGTCAGCAGCTCACTAGTAAACCAGACTGCAGAAGATTCTTGTAAAATAAGGATGGAAAAGAGAGAGGTCACCGCAACTCAGCAACAACACTATTTTATACTCACATCCCCCTCGCACTGTGCACAGAACCAAGAAAAAACAAAATGACACATTAGTATCAAAAAGCTTATCAAAGGGATTGCAACTGAAAAGAGGAATCCGCTGCATGCTTTTCTGTTCATGAAATACAATACCATATGATCACTTGTATGCGATTATAGGAAAGTGCATGACACTGAGAATCGAGAGTTCATGCGTCCTATCTCTGCAACATTCAACCAGCATCAGGGACTAGGAAGCTCTTTGAAGAGGGTGCTGCTAACACAGGTCCTGAGACTGCATGAACCCACAGCCATTTGTGAGGGACTACATTTTTCATATGGTAACCAGCCTATCATAGGCACTGTAGAGAAATGGAGGTAGTTAAACGCCCAACATCCTAATCCTCTCTTCATCTCCATGAAGGTAAGATTCTGCCTCAGCTCAGGTCAGTGGCATGGATCCAAGCTTTGACAGACTCACTATGCTCCCTTACACTGAAGGACAAAGCCTGCCATGCAGATGGACACAATGCATAGGGCAGAAAGTGGGACGTTATTTAGAGCACTAAAGGGTCACCTCTAGGGGGCACCACAAGTGACAAGTGGAAGAAGCAAGTGATCAGCTGCTGCATCAGACAGAGTAGAAGTAAATGAATTCTGATAAGATTTTCACTGCCAGAAAAGCATCAACAGGAGGTAAAGAACACATCCTTCACCATGAGCACCAGACAACCTCTGAGTTCTCTCCCTTGCCTACCCCAGCCCTGCGGATACATCACGGCCTGTCTCACAAGCTGCCCCCTTCCCCCGCACAGCCCAGGCTCCCACCTGCTAGATGCATGGCATGCAGTGGCAATGGGTGACTGCAATGTGCTATGGGAGAAGTTACCGCAGCTTTTGCCTCTGCAATCTTGGCCTTCTTCAGTCGGGCTTTGCAGGCATCGAGGTCCAGGCGCCTATTCTCTAGGATTCGTCGCTCTTTCTAAAAGTAAAGGAAACAGAGAGATGCATTAAAAATCAGAGTGAAACTGAAAAGGCCTCCTCTTATAGTTTTTTAATGAAGAGGTTTCTTCTAAAATCAACTTGTCACCTCTCCTCGTTTCATCAAAGCATGGTCTTCGTTCAATGGCCCCTTATATCCCATCCGTTTCATCTCCTAATAAACTCAAACACTATCAAGAGCATCATACAGGCTCTCCACTAACCCCACATCAAGAGGAAATATCACTAGACTTCGTTACCTGATGCCCTCTAGACAGATCCATGGCATTATCCTTCACTCCACAGCAAGAGGTTTCCAAACACCCTATAGCAGTGGTTCCCAACCTGTGGTCCGGGGACCCCTGGGGGTCCGCGAAGCCTTCTCAGGGGGTCCACGAGAGCCTAGAAAATTCAAAAATATGAATAAATATTGACAAATTAGGTCCCCAGCTTCCAGTAATGACTCAGGCGGGGATCCCCAGATTCCCATGATGATTCAGTGGGGGTCCCTGGGTTCCATTAATGTTAAAGTGGGGGTCCACAGAAATCAAAAGGTTGGGAACCACTGCCCTATAGCAACAGCCAACTAAGCCCTGCATTCTTGCCCTCGTGGTGACCGTACTTTACATGCTGTTCCCTCAATAACATCCTGTTTGGCCATATGCTGCTCTTTTTCAGTTCTAAAAACAAGCTCTCTGTCAAGCAGGCCTTAAGAATGTCTTGGTAATCTGAGACCAAAAAATGCACTGCAGGTATGTTATGCTAAGAGCAAAAACTTTGAAGATGGCTGAACCTGCAAGAAGATATGTGAAGGTCTTGGCGTTCTGGCTAGCTCTTGGTAACCGGTGGATTGGTGCCGAACAAGCTTGCAGAAAGTGCAAGCAAACAGGGTTCTACTGGAAGCGTAAAGGAAAGAGACATTGTGCAGTTCATTGTCCATTGTCCAGAGGAAACAAGCACAGCAGTCAAGAAGGGAAGATGAAACTGGGACCTGGAAGAGACAGCATTGTAGGATTGTCAAGACTGTCAGTTTGGAAACCAGACAGGGCCAGAAGATGTCATGAAACAAGAGGAGAGCAGGATAAAGTGAAGGAAACAGCAGATATGAATGAATAAACACAGGGGACTCTTGGGAGGTAGACAGCACGACGGATGGGAGAAAACAACATGAGAGGGATAGACATCTCCCACACTCGGCCAGCACCAACTTGAGAAAGTCATTCTCTGGTACACGATGAGCCTGCACGGCGTGTGTTACCCATCCGTGGCACACCACGGATACTACACACGCTATTGTGCAGTGATTTAAATCTTTGATGCTTTTTAAGAGTGACTGTGAGGGGCAAACACTTTTCCTGGGTAGGTGCATGGTATTTTAACTATTTAGCAATAAGGCAATGAGACACACAAAGTCAAAGTTAACAGAAGTATATCTGAATTTTGGGTTCTACGATCAACATAATGTGCATGTTTTACCTCCCATCATCGATGAATGCTAGGGTTCTCGACTTAATCGGACAGAAATATGTTTGTTTCAGAACCATGTATCAATTAACATGATTTGCAGACCACCAAGAAGCCGTGGTTTCTTTGCGCTGGTAGGGAGATGGCCCAAATTTAGGTCACTGCCACACTAGTGTGCAGAGTTACATGAAATCTAGAACTTAATCAAGCTTGGGGAGCTTTCAGAGTTTTCTTGAATGTGCTTCTCTTTAGTGCATTGCTGTCTGCTGTGACCTATTGAGATCAGGTCTGGTGTTTGTCCAAGTCACTACGCATGGGTTCCTCGCAGTTAGTGGATTACATGTAGCGCAGGAGTTGGTGGCAGGCCTCTACGTGGGCTTCTTTGAAGGATTATGGACACCACAAGTTCCCACTGGGAGGCAATTACTGGGCAAATAAAGTGTCCAATCCACGATGGTGGTCCCTCCAGTGGGAATCACTTGGCCTTCCCCAATCAAAGGATGGGCCAGAATCCTTTCCTCAGAGGCCAGTTTTGACTACAAAACAGTATAGATGCTTTGCGACACATTTTATTTGTGGTGATCACCTCTCCTTTTCTGTACATTTTTGTCTCTGATTTTTCTCAGTGGATTTGGATAATTCTTTCTAAATTTTCCCGTTTTCATCATCTTTGGTAGCTTTTGGTATTTATATTTTTTTAATTCTAAGCATTTTTGGATGAAGGAAGTTGATCACCTGACGCCGGACCGTTTAGCCTCCTTGGCTCTTTTCTCCCTCGAGGACAGGGGGAGCTTGGGGTCCTGCTTGTTCTCACAAACACAACCTACATCATCAATGAAGTTCTACACAGGTTGTCAAAGCAGGGCTTCCACGTGTGGGTTTTTCCTCCTAGCTGTGAACATATAAAGGAGACACCTCCCACCATTCCATGTATATTATTTATGCATAACTGTGCAGGGTAGTATTGCGGCTACTGGGAGAAGTTCCCCCTTTCCTCAGGCAGTCTCGAGGGCCACTCAACAGACGTACATCACCTCCAGTCACTGACAGTCATTTAGAGAACATGTTTGTTTTGTGATAGTCTTGTGGGCTGCTATTGGCAGGGATAAGATAGCTTGGTGGGTTCAGAGGTAGAAAAGGTCATCTATGGGCAGCACTTGTCCATGAGTTGGATGCATTTCCACGTGCTATGGAGTTCTAGTGTGTCTGACTTCTCTACCCAGTTTTTTGTATCCAAACATGAATTTGTGGCGGTAACAAAGAACTCTGCATATTTACAATATATATTTCTTGAGGCCATTTTTTTTAGGAGAATTTATTACATTATCCAGCTGATGTGTTTCACTTTGGCTTTGAGTGATCAAGGGCTTTTTCCAGGTTGCTACACAATAAGTAGAAGGCAATTGCCTGCCTGATGGTGAGTCAAACAGAAAATAGAGGAGATACAACCAGTCAAGCATCTCTTGGCCACCACTCTCCAGGACATCATGGACACTGCTTTGAGTGACCTCCATCACTTGATATTTTATTGGAAAAGATTCACAAAAGCCTGGAAGACCTACCAAGGACGTTCGACAGTTCTGAGAATGGATTCAGTGCAACAAAACCTAGGAGAGTATTCTGATACATTCCTGGGGTTTTCCATTTTTCTTTTAAAAGAAGCTACAGAAAGTGGAAACAGGTAAAAATGTTGGTTCTACACTCAGTGTTGTTTCCCTTTAACTACCGCACGAAGAAGGACAAGGTGCAGATGAAAGCTATTTGTTGAAAAAAGACATAACAGACTATGGCAGGAAGAAGAAAACGGACTAGCAATACCCGCATTTTCTTAAAACTCTGTTTATTGGCATTTTTTACAAATAGTACACCGTACAGCTTATTATCTTGTAATATAAGATTGGGTCTACATTCTGAAAAGTATGGCTGTCCCATGGCACTCTTAGTAGTCTGGATAGGCCCTTATCCTAATAATGTCGTAATACGAGTGGTTAGGAACTGCTTGCATATTGTGCATGTACCTACATCCCAGTCAGTGGAGAATTGTATGCCAAACTTCTTAGGTACCATAATGGCAATTCTAAACGAAATAAACTCTAAACAAAGCACCTGTTTGTCTCATCATTTCCAGATTATGTATATTATGTTATTGGGGAAGGGGGTTAGTTAGCGTGGGAGGGGCATTGCCCAAGTGTAAAAGCCACTATGTTTCTTCAACAAGGGATGCGTCCAGTCCCTCCAGAAGCTGCCGTCTTGTCGGGAAACATCATGGTTCGGTGGGCACCGCTTGTTGCTCACGATCACCTGTCAGATAGATGTGCATTGCCGGGATATCAATGCTGTGGTCCCTCTGTCTGGGCTTCCCCTGGTCCAAGTGCCATATCCAGCTCTGTGTGCGGCAGACGTCCTGCATCCTCCTCCGCCAGGTCCAAGACCCGCCCACCCAGTTCCCATGCCTCCGCTACCTCCGTCCACATAGGGGCAATGCAGCAGGTTCCTACCCCGCGTGCCTCTTCTCTCTGTAATGCCCACTCCTCAGCTTGTGCCCATTTCGTCACGTCTCTTCCCCACACCTCAAGGTTCGGCCCACTGTGGGACTTCCAGGCCTTGGCCACGTTTAGCCAGCACCAGGGCCAAGTCTAGGAATCTATTCCCAACTTTCCTGGGGGTCGACTGGGAAACCGAACCAGTAGATAATGGGAGGGGTTATTCACAAGTGGTCGGCCCAAGGTGTCACCAGCTCTCCCAGGACCCCATCCCAGAAGTGTTGCAAGAGGGGGCAGTCCCAATCAATCAATCAAAAGATTTATAAAGCGCGCTATGTAACCCGTTAGGGTTTCGAGGTGCTTGGGGGGGGGGGGGTGCTGCTATCGTTCGAAGAGCCATGTCTTGAGGAGTCTCCTGAAGGTGAGGAGGTCCTGGGTCTGGCGTAGTGAGGTGGGGAGAGACTTCCAGGTCTTGGCGGCGAGGTAGGAGAAGGATCTGCTGCCAGAGGTCTTGCGCTGGATTCGGGGCATATGATCAAAGTCTGCGTCCAAAGCATCACATCGGGGGCATCCTTTGGGTTCGCCTCCGTAAATGGTTCTGAGCCTATGTGGTGTTAAGTATGTTCTGTAGATGTAGTTTTATTGTAGATATTTAAACCGAGAATTGTGGGAGACCCTGTCGGGGTAGGCCAGAACTTTCTTCCACTCAGGGCCCGAAATCTCTTTCCACAGTGCCGCCTCCCAGCATGTCTTAAAGAGTGTCTAAGGACTTTATGGTCAACTTATTTAAGGTGGTATAGAACCAAGTGACCAAATGGGAGCCCACTCCCATGATCAAAAGTCCCACAGGTCACGCACGGCACTGGTCAGCATGCGATAGGTGATAAACTGCCTCAGTGGGAGGCCGGTCTGCTCTGTCAGGCCCCCAAATGGGACAAGAACAACGGATTGGAGCAATCTCCCTTGTCTCCAACCCTGCTGCCGTCCAAGGTTCCCTCTGTCTGATAGAAAAGAAACCCCCCTGTGCACAATGAGAACACCCACCAGTGGCAGCTCAGGTGCGTGTGGGACCCTCACCCCAGTGCGCTGCCGTCCCCGCCCCCAGCAAGTCAGCACCACTGTCAGGAGGACACGCGGAGCAGGGATTCAGACCCTGGGATCTAACAATGTCACCAGCAATGCCCCTCTACCAGCCTCACCACCCACTGAACCCAGCTCGGGAAGGTTTCTGCCTGCTAACCACTGCGCAATCCACTTAAGTTGGGCCACTAAGTAATATAATTCAAAGACTGGCACCCCCTCTTCCGTGGGGCGACGGAGTGTGGACAGGGATGTTCGTTGTGACCTCTGTCCCATATTAGTTCTCTAAGGAGTGCATCAAGTACTTTAAAACAGTACATTGGGACGTTCACTAGGGAATTAACAAAAATATATAGTAGACGAGGCAACAATCCTTTTGGAAAGTGCTATCTGCGCCATCATGTGGAGCTTGAGGCTTTTTAGGGATAATAGGGACCGGAGAGCTTTACCTAGAATCCCGTCCTGGAGGTCCATCAGGTCAAGGAATATTTGTATTTCCAGGTATTTAAATGTGTGGTGGGACCAGGGTATGTCAAGGGGGCAGGCACATTTTATTTCTGTTTACCCTCACACTGGAGGAGCTCCCAAATTCTTAAAGTACTTGTAGGACCCAGCGTGCAATGAGATAATGTGGTTCATATCGCCATCCAGTACCCCCCTATCTTGGCCATGTTGGCGGAACTGGGCTGCCAGATGTTCGATGGCAATGGCGAAAAGGAGGGGAAAAGGGTGCAGCTCTGGTGCCACAAAATATTTAGTAAATATCAGAGATAGTTTTCCCTGTCCTCACCCTTGCCATGGGGTGGCTGTACAATAGGTCCACTCATCGCACACACTGAGCACCCACCCTGGTTTCAGGTAATCACACCTCAGGGAATCAAATGCATTCTCCAAGTCAACTTAAATGAGCATTGCGTTGGGATACCGCGGGTCCCATGGAGCACAGAGGAGAAAGTGTAGTCGCCAGAGGTAAGGGCAGTGTTGCGAGTGGGAATTAAGCCGTTTTGGTCCTCATGCATGTAGAGTAGTAGCCGTTTTGCGAGGATCTTACTTAACATTTTTAAGTCGCAGATAGTGGGTAAAAGTCAGTCACCATGGCCTCTTTAGCATTAATATTGGGCAAGAGTATCACTAGTGCCTCTTTTGTTGTCTCTGGAAGTATGCCCCTCTCATATGCCTCCGCGTACAAGTCTAATAGTCTGGGTGACAGTATGTCAGCAAAGGCCTTATAGAACTCCATGGGGAGTCCGTCGGAGCCTGGCATTTTGCCAGGTGGCCATTGCTTAATGGCCGTCTTGACCTCCTCTACGGTAACCGGTTCACCCGAGGCCCCCCTGCCCTGAGGGATCGCAGTGGTAGGGTCTCCAGGTGGCAGCCTAATGTCATCAGCAACCTGTCTGCAGGTTGGCAGTAGAGACACATATAAGAGGTCCTAAACGCGGTGTTGATACTTTGAGGGGAGTACTAGTGTGTCCCCCCGGCCGCAAATAAGGAGCTGATGGGGGTGTTCCCGTTGTCGAAGCAGACCAGCCAGGCTAGTAACCTGCCCGACCTGCCATCCTCCTCGTGCACTGTGTTCAGATACTTTTGATAGCCATGGCACCGCAATCTTTCGAAAGCCACCTCATATGCCTCTTGTGCATCTAGTAGCCACTGTGAGGCCTCCTTGTTCATTGTCTCTGTCATGGATCTCGGCCTCTAGTTGTGTAAGTTCACGCTCAAGGGTTCACCTGATACCTAAAGTCCGGCCCACTCAGTGACCCCGCACCACCAGATTAAGGGCCTCCATTCTCTACTACGATTAGCAGTGGTCTCGGAGTTGGTAGTAATGTATTCTAGTAAGTGGGCTTTAAGGGAGTCTCTAAAGCCACATCTTCAAGGGCCAGTGGCTGAAGCTGCCATGTGGGTATGGGGGTTCTTTCATCCGTGCAGCGCCAAGTCAATAGTAATTGACTATGGTCTGACATGGTGTGCCTAAGTATTCGGTATGTATAACATTAGAGCTGAGGGACTTGGTGCACACAAAGCGATCTATTCTGGTGTGGATGTGATGTAGTCTTGAGTACTAGCAATAATCCTTATCCTGGGGGTGCTGAACAAGCCAGAGGTCCTCCATTTTCCAAAGGTCAGCCCAGACCTTCAAACCCTTTGCCGATTTATGGGCCCCAGCTCCAGACAAAGGGGGTGTTGGAGGGGTCCAAAAACCACATCTAGTGCAGTTAAATTCCCCACTGAGCAGAAGTGGCCCCCGACAATCGAGCCAACCGGCCCAAGAGGCGAGTAGAAATAGGATTTGGTCTTGATTTGGTGCGTATATGCAACCCAGGGTCACATGTTTACCATGAAGCCTGCCCTCCACCAAGACTTATCGGCCTTCCTCTATGTTGGTAGAGATGGCCTCGAAAGGGACCCCTGCCCTCACCCATAACAGTACACTCTGTGCAAATGCTGAATATGTGCTGGTGTATATTTGGCCCCTCCAGCCTCTCGTGTGGTAATGAAAATGTCACTTACCCAGTGTACATCTGTTCGTGGCATTAGTCGCTGCAGATTCACATGTTTCGCACAGTCCGCTGCCTGGTGTTGGGCTCGGAGTATTACAAGTTGTTTTTCTTCGAAGAAGTCTTTTTTGGTCACGGGACCGAAGGACTCCTCCCTCTTCGGCTCCATTGCGCATGGGCGTCGACTCCATCTTAGATTGTTTTCCCCGCAGAGGGTGAGGATGGAGTTGTTTGCTATAAATAGTGCCCATGCAATGGAGTGAATACGTATGTACATAAAAAGTTTATAATAATTATTTACAAATGTACAAATGTTTAAGATTTAAGATCTACTTCTAAACGGCTACAGGCTTCCCGGGGAGGCGGGAGGGCACATGTGAATCTGCAGCGACTAATGCCACGAACAGATGTACACTGGGTAAGTGACATTTTCAGTTCGATGGCATATGTTGCTGCAGATACACATGTTTCGCATAGACTATAAAGCAGTTACCTCCCCTAAAAGCGGTGGTTTAGCCTGTAGGAGTTGAAGTAGTTTGGAATAATGTTCTTAGTACAGCTTGGCCCACTGTAGCTTGTTGTGCATTTAGTACGTCTACACAGTAGTGTTTAGTAAATGTATGAGGCGTAGACCAGGTTGCAGCCTTACATATTTCACTCATAGGAATGTTTCCTAGAAAGGCCATTGTAGCACCTTTCTTTCTGGTTGAGTGTGCCTTTGGTGTAATAGGCAATTCTCTCTTGGCTTTAAGATAGCATGTTTGAATACATCTGACTATCCATCTAGCAATGCCTTGTTTAGAGATTGGATTTCCTATGTGTGGTTTTTGAAAAGCTATGAACAGTTGTTTTGTTTTCCTGATTAGCTTTGTTCTGTCAATGTAGTACATTAGTGCTCTTTTGATGTCTAATGTATGTAGTGCCCTTTCAGCCACGGAATCTGGTTGTGGGAAGAACACTGGCAATTCTACTGTTTGATTTAAATGGAATGGTGAGATTACTTTTGGTAGAAATTTTGGATTTGTTCTTAGAACTATTTTATTTTTGTGTATTTGAATAAATGGTTCTTGTATGGTAAATGCCTGTATTTCACTTACTCTTCTGAGGGATGTGATTGCAATGAGAAATGCGACTTTCCAGGTTAGATATTGCATTTCACAGGAATGCATGGGTTCGAAAGGTGGACCCATGAGTCTTGTTAAGACGATGTTAAGGTTCCATGAAGGAACTGGTGGTGTTCTTGGTGGTATAATTCTTTTTAGCCCTTCCATGAATGCTTTAATAACTGGTATTCTAAATAGAGACGATGAATGAGTAGTTTGTAGGTAAGCAGATATTGCTGCGAGGTGTATTTTTATAGATGAAAAAGCGAGATTCGCTTTTTGCAAATGTAGTAAGTATCCCACTATGTCCTTTGTAGAGGCATGCAATGGTTGGATTTGATTGGTATGGCAGTAGCAAACAAATCTTTTCCACTTAGATGCATAGCAGTGTCTAGTGGAAGCTTTTCTAGCTTGTTTTATGACCTCCATACATTCTTGTGTGAGGTCTAAGTGTCCGAATTCTAGGATTTCAGGAGCCAAATTGCCAGATTCAATGATGCTGGGTTTGGATGCCTGATCTGTTGTTTGTGTTGTGTTAACAGATCTGGTCTGTTGGGTAGTTTGACATGCGGTACTAGTGAAAGGTCTAGTAGGGTTGTATACCAAGGTTGTCTTGCCCATGTGGGTGCTATCAGTATGAGTTTGAGTTGGTTTTGACTCAACTTGTTTACTAGATATGGAAGGAGAGGGAGAGGGGGAAAAGCGTATGCAAATATCCCTGACCAACTCATCCATAAAGCATTGCCTTGTGATTCGCGGTGTGGGTACCTGGATGCGAAGTTTTGGCATTTTGCGTTTTCTTTTGTTGCGAACAAATCTATCTGGGGTGTTCCCCAAATTTGAAAGTACTTGTTCAGAACTTGGGGGTGAATTTCCCATTCGTGGACTTGTTGGTGGTCTCGCGAAAGGTTGTCTGCTAGTTGGTTTTGGATCCCTGGAATAAATTGTGCTATTAGGCGAATGTTGTTGTGAATCGCCCACTGCCATATTTTTTGTGTTAGGAGACACAATTGTGTTGAGTGTGTTCCTCCTTGTTTGTTTAAATAATACATTGTTGTCATGTTGTCTGTTTTGACAAGAATGTATTTGTGTGTTATTATGGGTTGAAAGGCTTTTAACGCTAGAAATACTGCTAACAGTTCTAGGTAATTGATATGAAATTTTGTTTGGTGTACATCCCATTGTCCTTGAATGCTGTGGTGATTGAGGTGTGCTCCCCACCCTGTCATGGAAGCATCTGTTGTTATAACGTATTGAGGCACTGGGTCCTGAAATGTCCGCCCTTTGTTTAAATTGTTGCTGTTCCACCATAGAAGCGAGAGGTATGTTTGGCGGTCTACCAACACCAGATCTTGAAGTTGACCCTGTGCCTGTGACCATTGTGATGCTAGGCACTGTTGTAAGGGTCGCATGTGTAGTCTTGCGTTTGGGACAATGGCTATGCATGATGACATCATGCCTAGAAGTTTTAGCACAAATTTTGCTTGTATCTTTTGGTTTGGAAACATAGCACTTATTACCTTGTGGAATGCTTGCACTCTTTGTGGACTTGGAGTGGCAATTCCTTTTGATGTGTTGATGGTTGCCCCTAGATATTGTTGTGTCTGACACGGTTCGAGGTGTGACTTTGTATAGTTGATGGAGAAACCCAGTTTGTGAAGGGGTTGTATGACATATGTGGTGTCGTTTGTGCACTTTTTTACTGTGTTGGTCTTGATTAGCCAATCGTCTAGGTAAGGAAACACATGTATCTGTTGTCTCCTGATATGTGCTGCTACTACTGCTAGACATTTTGTGAATACTCTTGGTGCAGTTGTTATTCCGAATGGCAACACTTTGAATTGGTAATGTATTCCTTTGAATACGAACCTTAGGTACTTTCTGTGAGAAGGGTGTATCGGTATATGAAAGTACGCATCTTTTAGGTCTAATGTGGTCATGTAATCTTGCTGTTTGAGCAGTGGAATGATGTCTTGTAGTGTGACCATGTGAAAGTGGTCCGATATGATGTAGGTATTTAGTGTCCGGAGATCTAATATTGGTCTTAATGTTTTGTCTTTTTTTGGAATTAGAAAGTACAGGGAGTAAACTCCTGTGTTTTTTTGTTGTACTGGTACTAACTCTATTGCATCCTTTTGCAGTAGTGCTTGAACTTCTAGTCCTAAAAGTTCTAAATGTTGTGGTGACATTTTGCGTGTTTTTGGAGGGATGTTTGGTGGGAATTTGTGGAATTCTATGCAATAGCCATGTTGGATTATTGCTAATACCCAATTGTCTGTTGTAATCTGCTGCCAAGATTGGTAGAATTGGCTTAGTCTTCCCCCCACTGGTGTTGAGTGAAGGGGTTGTGTGACTTGAAAGTCACTGTTTAGGTGGAGGTGTTTTTGGAGTCTGGAATCTTCCCCTACTCCTTGGGAATTGACCCCCTCTATATCCCCTGAAACCTCCCCTTTGGAATGAACCCTGATATGGTGTGGTTCTTGTTTGTTGGCTGGTGGTGTCTGTGGGTTGGCCACGAAACCCCCCTCTAAATGGAGTTTTTCTAAAAGAGCCTCTGCTCTGCGGGGAGTAGAGTGCGCCCATGGCTTTGGCCGTGTCTGTGTCCTTTTTAAGTTTTTCAATGGCTGTGTCCACTTCAGGGCCAAAAAGTTGTTTCTCGTTGAAGGGCATATTAAGGACAGCCTGCTGGATTTCAGGTTTGAAGCCTGAAGTGCGGAGCCAAGCGTGTCTCCTTATGGTGACAGCAGTGTTGACTGTTCTCGCTGCAGTATCGGCTGCGTCCATTGAAGAGCGGATTTGATTGTTTGAGATCGTTTGTCCCTCTTCAACTATTTGCTGCGCCCTTTTTTGGTATTCCTGGGGAAGATGGTCTATGAGAAGTTGCATCTCATCCCAGTGTGCGCGGTCATATCGGGCCAGCAGCGCTTGAGAATTTGCGATGCGCCACTGGTTGGCTGCCTGTGATGCTACTCTTTTTCCTGCCGCATCAAATTTTCTGCTTTCTTTGTCCGGAGGTGGGGCGTCGCCAGATGTATGGGAATTTGCTCTTTTGCGAGCTGCCCCTACTACTACGGAGTCAGGTGGTAACTGCGAAGTAATAAACACTGGGTCTGTGGGTGGTGGTTTGTATTTCTTATCCACCCTTGGGGTGATGGCTCTTGATTTTACGGGCTCTTCAAAAATTTGTTTTGCGTGCCGTAACATCCCTGGTAGCAGTGGGAGACATTGATATTGGCTATGTGTAGCCGAGAGGGTGTTAAATAAAAAATCATCCTCTATAGGATCGGAATGCAGTTGGACATTGTGGAATTCTGCTGCCCTAGCCACCAGTTGCGAGAATGAGGTACTGTCCTCTGGCGGTGACGGCTTTGTGGGGTATGAATCGGGATCATTGTCCGGCACTGGGGTGTCATATAGGTCCCAAGCGTCTTGATCCCGATTATCTTGACTTATGGTAGTTTGCGCTGGTGAGTGCATTTGTGGCGGGGTTTGTGCCGGCGATGCCTGTTGTGGTGGAGAGGGCGGAGGCGTGACTTTTTTAACCACTTTGGCTTGTGGTTGTGCGTCATCCTTGAGAAGTCCGATCCTTCTTTTTCTCATTATTGGGGGAAGGGTTGATATCTTCCCTGTGTCTTGCTGGATGTACAGTCTCTTTTGTGTGTAGTCTGATTCTACACTTTGGAGCTCTTGTCCAAATCTGTGCATCTGGCCACTTATTCCTTGTTCCTCTGTGTAGGATGGAGGTGTGGAACTTTTCGGCGCCGAGAGAGAATCTTTTTTCGGCTTCGGCACCAACACAATTTTGGTGGCTTTCGGCAGTGTGTCTCGGTGCCGATGTTTTTCGGTGCCGGCATCTTGTTTTTGCCTCTCGGAGCCGCTATCTCGGCTCCGAGGTTGCTCCATGGCGGTCCCTCGACCGGAGTCGGGTGTCTTCGCTATGGGCGTGCCCTTTTTCGGCGCCTTCGACGGGTCGCCGGTTTTATGGGTCGAGCCATGGCCTGTTGGCAGTGGCGTCCCCTGGGCTTTTGTCTTCTCAATGGTTTTAATTTTCGACGTCTTACTCACTGTTTGTTGCTGTTGTTCGACGTCGGAGTCTCCGGATTCTGATTCCGGAACCGAGAATGTTTCCTCTTCGTCGTCGAAACGTTGTTTTGTCGGCGTGGACGCCATTTGTAGACGCCTGGCTCTTCGGTCCCGGAGTGTTTTTCTGGACCGGAAGGCTCGACAGGCCTCACAGGTATCCTCCTTGTGCTCGGGGGACAAGCACAAGTTACAGACCAAGTGCTGATCTGTATAAGGATACTTACTGTGACATTTTGGGCAGAAACGAAACGGGGTCCGTTCCATCGGCTTCGATGTCGCACGCGGTCAGGCCGACCAGGCCCCAATGGGGGATCGAAGCTACCCCAAAGTCTTCCGATGATCGGTGTCGATGTACCTAACTATCCCGATACCGAACGGAACAATACCAACGCTTTCTTCCGAGATTCTGACTAACTTTCCGAACCGAAACACGGAGCGAAAAGGAATACGTCCGAACCCGACAGCGGAAAAAAACAATCTAAGATGGAGTCGACGCCCATGCGCAATGGAGCCGAAGAGGGAGGAGTCCTTCGGTCCCGTGACCAAAAAAGACTTCTTCGAAGAAAAACAACTTGTAATACTCCGAGCCCAACACCAGGCAGCGGACTGTGCGAAACATGTGTATCTGCAGCAACATATGCCATCGAACTGTGTGTTTCTTGGAGGAGGGTGTGTAGGAAAGTACCAGCTTGCCTGGCATATTACCCCCATATTTCACTGTATATATGTTGTTTTAGTCTATGTGTCACTGGGACCCTGCCAGGCAGGGACCCAGTGCTCATAAGTATGTGCCCTGTATGTGTTCCCTGTGTGATGCCTAACTGTCTCACTGAGGCTCTGCTAACCAGAACCCTCAGTGGTTATGCTCTCTCTGCTTTCCAAATTTGTCACTAACAGGCTAGTGACTGAATTTACCAAATCACATTGGCATACTGGTACACCCATATAATTCCCTAGTATATGGTACTGAGGTACCCAGGGTATTGGGGTTCCAGGAGATCCCTATGGGCTGCAGCATTTCTTTTGTCACCCATAGGGAGCTCTGACAATTCTTACACAGGCCTGCCAGTGCAGCCTGAGTGAAATAACGTCCACGTTATTTCACAGCCATTTACCACTGCACTTAAGTAACTTATAAGTCACCTATATGTCTAACCTTCACCTGGTGAAGGTTGGGTGCAAAGTTACTTAGTGTGTGGGCACCCTGGCACTAGCCAAGGTGCCCCCACATCGTTCAGGGCAAATTCCCCGGACTTTGTGAGTGCGGGGACACCATTACACGCGTGCACTGTACATAGGGCACTACCTATGTACAGCGTCACAATGGTAACTCCGAACATGGCCATGTAACATGTCTAAGATTATGGAATTGTCACCCCAATGCCATTCTGGCATTGGGGGGACAATTCCATGATCCCCCGGGTCTCTAGCACAGAACCCGGGTACTGCCAAACTGCCTTTCCGGGGTCTCCACTGCAGCTGCTGCTGCTGCTGCCAACCCCTCAGACAGGTTTCTGCCCTTCTGGGGTCCACGGAGCCCTGGCCCAGGAAGGCAGAACAACGGACTTCCTCTGAGAGAGGGTGTAACACCCTCTCCCTTTAAAAATAGGCGTGAGGGCTGGGGAGGAGTAGCCTCCCCCAGCCTCTGGAAATGCTCTGATTGGCACAGATGGTGCCCATCTCTGCATAAGCCAGTCTACACCGGTTCAGGGATCCCCCAGCCCTGCTCTGGCGCGAAACTGGACAAAGGAAAGGGGAGTGACCACTCCCCTGACCTGCACCTCCCAGGGGAGGTGCCCAGAGCTCCTCCAGTGTGCCCCAGACCTCTGCCCTCATGGAAACATAGGTGTCTGTGGCCCACTGGACTGCTCTGAGTGGCCAGTGCCAGCAGGTGACGTCAGAGGCTCCTTCTGATAGGCTCTTAGCTCTCTTGGTAGCCAATCCTCCTTCCTAGGTAGCCAAACCTACTTTTCTGGCTATTTAGGGTCTCTGCTTTGGGGATCTCACCAGATAACGAATGCAATAGCTCACCAGAGTTCCTCTGCATCTCCCTCTTCACCTTCTGCCAAAGGATCGACCGCTGACTGCTCAGGACGCCTGCAAAACTGCAACAAAGTAGCAAGACGACTACTAGCAACCTTGTATCGCTTCAGCCTGCCGGCTTTTTCAACTGTTTCCAGGTGGTGCATGCTCTGGGGGCATTGGGCTTTGGGGCCCATTCGTGGTTCGCATTCCAATTTTGGAGTATATGGTTTGTGTTGCCCCTATACCTATGTGCTCCTATTGCAATCTACTGTAACTTTACATTGCTTACATTACTTCCTTTTGCTATTATCTGCATAATTTTGGTTTGTGTACATATATCTTGTGTATATATCTTATCCTCATACGGAGGGTACTCACTCAGATACTTTTGGCATATTGTCATAAAAATAAAGTACCTTTATTTTTAGTATATCTGTGTATTGTGTTTTCTTATGATATTGTGCATATGACACCAGTGGTATAGTAGGAGCTTTGCATGTCTTCTACTTCAGCCTAAGCTGCTCTGCTATAGCTACCTTCTATCAGCCGAAGCTGCTAGAAACACCTCTTCTACACTAATAAGGGATAACCGGACCTGGCACAAGGTGTAAGTACCTCTGGTACCCACTACAAGCCAGGCCAGCCTCCTAGAGGGTGGAGGAGGGTGAAGTGGACCCCCGCCATTTAAGGTACACCAGAATCTTATGGCGCTTGGTGGCTAACCCCAGCTTTGGACATCAGCCGTGAAATCTGGAAATAGGGTCACTTGTCCACTGCCCACTTTGAAGGGGCCCGCCTTCCTAGCGTGCTGCAGCAGTACATCGCTGTTCATATAGTGTAATAGTGGGTAAGTTGCGCTTGTGCAACCACTTCCTCCAACCACTGCTCCCAGTAGGCTACCATGTTCGTTCCTTCGATACCTTCAGGGAGGCCAATTATGCACACATTATTTTGACGGCTGCGGCCTTCCGCGTCCCCCATCCTGCATTCCAAGCGGTGGACCTGGTCAGTCATCTGTGTAAGCTGAGTTTTCATGTCTTGGTGTTGTAGTGAATCCTAGCTCGTTTTTAATGGGATAACAGGAGTTATCTTAGCCTTTGGCTTGCAGGCTCGTGCCCCCATCACCTAGTGACTTTTAACCTACTTAGCTTGCTCTGTCTTGGCCCATTTAATTATTTAATTCTTCTAAGATGGCTGCCTTATTTATAGTTAGGCCACTTGTTATGAGTTACATTATCAGTTTCACGGCGTAAAGACGTCAAGATCAAGCAACAAAGACAAACAAACAGTAGGTGTTCACACTTAGGGATTTTCCCTCTCTATACTTTCGAGAGATTGTTTATATTAATTGCTGTCCCAAGCATGTCTGTTATCTATTGTTTGGCAACACACCTACGTCAGGGGTCCTTGTAGATCTGTATAAATACATTGCACTTTAGACGGATAATCAGAGGGATTCCGACCAGAGGGCATCGCCACCATCGCTGATATCGATGCTGTAGTCGTCTTGACGCTGACCCTGTCTTCGTGTCGCTGCGGAGTCTGGGATAGAGACCTTATTCCAAGGTAACGAGGGTTGGGGGCTCCTCTCATGGACATGGCATTGGCAGATTAGGTTTAGCAAACCCAGCTCTCATTTAGGTAGGAGGTTAGGCCTATCACATTAGGGTATTAGGGCATATTACATCTTGTATGTCTTTTACATGCATTGCAAAATGGTGGGGGTCTTTGTAATAATGACTCTCGTCTTCACAATTCTGTTCCTTGCATTATTCATTATCCAAATCATTGCAGCCCATGCAACTTATCGCAAATTGCAGTTATGTTAAATAAAAACTATTGAAACTTACTGCACCTTTGTCATTGCCTGTTTTTTGTATGAGACATGATATATCTGTGAGAAAGGGGTAATCTCCGTTTAACCACGACACTCCCTGAGATGTCTTATTCTCGAGTCCATGCGTAAAGGCTGCCACAAATCACCTTTTACTATTCTGTTTCTGGTGAGGTGCTGCTAGTGAGCCGGTAGGGTTGGGACAACAGTTGCGACTTGTTGTAGGAAAGGCGTAGTCACCTACAAACAAAAGTACTGTCATTCTTTAACCAGCAGTCTTGCCCAGAGCAAGAGTCCAAACTACGACAGTGTGAGGGATTCAGGTTGGCAATGGCTTGTTCGGTGTTCTGAACCCTGTCAGATAGTTTCTGGTGGTCAGCTCTCAGCAGACTCAGTTCAATGGACACTTGGCCGATTTCATGCCACCAACATTGGCTGCCCCGTCTACAGGCCCGCGGCCCCCACAGATACAAGGTCACCACTAGTTCACAGGCAGGGGAAGGCAGGCCACAGCAAGGGCAGCCCCACCCGGTTGCAAGTCCTAGCTGCAATCGGCATGGGCCCGCCGGCCCTCTCGACCCTGCCGCCAAGGCTCCCGAGGCACGGGGCCACACAGGGCATCCAAGAGCAGTGTGCCAGACCTGTTCCACAATTAGAAACACCAGGTCCAGGGCACTAGCAGCGGCACCTCACATCCCTGTCATTCCCCTGACTCGCCTCGCACTCCCACTAGCAGCAGCCTAACCCAACTCAACCCAAAACAACCCAACCCCCCCCCCCCCCCCCACCCGGTTGGGACTCCAGGCAGGCCAGGCCACCCCTCCCAGACTGAACACCTGTGCCGACCAGGGAGAGTTTGTCAGCACTCACCTGGTCTGCCGCTGCATGGCTACACCTCAACCGAGCTCACGTGCTTCTAGCTGAGGGGAGTGCGATCCCGCCTAGCTGCTCCGCCGTGCCTTCAGGGCGCCCGTGGGTCACATCTATCCTACAGCGCAGCAAGGCCTCGACACAGCGGCCACGTTCCCCAACGCGCGCAAGGCGGACCTGGTCAGCAGCGTCCCCAGTGGTACGCTCGGGCTGCGCCAGGTACTGGACAGGTTCAGGTCTCACACAGACAGCACTGGGTCGCAGTGTCCAGGTCTCACACAAGCAGCACTGGGTCGCAGGTTTCAGGTCTCACACAGACAGCACTGGGTCGTAGGGTTCGGGTCTCACACAGGCAGCACTGGGTCGCAGGGTTCGGGTCTCACACAGGCAGCACTGGGTCGCAGGGTTCGGGTCTCACACTGGCAGCACTGGGTCGCAGGGTTCGGGTCTCACACAGGCAGCACTGGGTCGCAGGGTTCGGGTCTCACACAGGCAGCACTGGGTCGCAGGGTTCGGGTCTCACACAGGCAGCACTGGGTCGCAGGGTTCGGGTCTCACACAGGCAGCACTGTGTCGCAGGGTTCGGGTCTCACACAGGCAGCACTGTGTCGCAGGGTTCGGGTCTCACACAGACAGCACTGTGTCGCAGGGTTCAGGTCTCACACAGACAGCACTGGGTCGCAGGGTTCAGGTCTCACACAGACAGCACTGGGTCGCAGGGTTCAGGTCTCACACAGACAGCACTGGGTCGCAGGGTTCAGGTCTCACACAGACAGCACTGGGTCGCAGGGTTCAGGTCTCACACAGGCAGCACTGGGTCGCAGGGTTCAGGTCTCACACAGGCAGCACTGGGTCGCAGGGTTCAGGTCTCACACAGGCAGCACTGGGTCGCAGGGTTCAGGTCTCACACAGGCAGCACTGGGTCGCAGGGTTTAGGTCTCACACAGGCAGCACTGGGTCGCAGGGTTCGGGTCGCAGGGTTCGGGTCTCACACAGGCAGCACTGGGTCGCAGGGTTCAGGTCTCACACAGGCAGCACTGGGTCGCAGGGTTCGGGTCTCACACAGGCAGCACTGGGTCGCAGGGTTCGGGTCTCACACAGGCAGCACTGTGTCGCAGGGTTCGGGTCTCACACAGGCATCACTGGGTCGCAGGGTTCATGTCTCACACAGACAGCACTGGGTCGCAGGGTCCGGCTAGCACCCTGACAATGACAGAAGGGGGTCCGCCGACTTCAGGTAGCATGCAGACATCAGTGGGTTCTCTGGTCTCAGCAAACATCTACACAAGACTGTTCTATTTTTTTCCAACTCGTCTCTAGTGACCTCTTGTCTTTCTGGGATGAAACGCATCTGTGAGTGTGCACAGGCACGAGAGATAGGCAGAGCATCTACAAGTGTGAACAGGCACGAGAGATAGGCAGAGCATCTAGAATTATGAACAGGCACGAGAGATAGGCAGAGCATCTAGAAGTGTGAACAGGCACGAGAGAGAGGTACAGCATCTAGAAGTGTGAACAGGCACGAGAGATGGGCACAACATCTAGAAGGGTGAACAGGCACGAGAGATGGGCAAGGCATTTAGGAGTGTGAACAGGCACAACAGATAGGCACAGCATCTAGAAGTGTGAACAGGCACAACAGATAAGCACAGCATCTAGAAGTGTCCACAGGCACGAGAGATAGGCACAGCATCTAGAAGTGTGAACAGGCACGAGAGAGAGAGGCACAGCATGAACAGGCACGAGAGAGAGGCACAGCATCTAGAAGTGTCCACAGGCACAGGAGAGAGGCACAGCATCTAGAAGTGTGAACAGGCACGAGAGAGAGGAACAGCATCTAGAAGTGTAAACAGCACGAGAGATGGGCACAGCATCTAGAAGTGTGAACAGCACAAGAAAGGGGCACAGCATCTAGAAGTGTGAACAGCACGAGAAAGAGGCACAGCATCTAGAAATGTGAACAGCACAAGAGAGGGGCACGGCCTCTAGAAGTGTGAACAGGCACAAGAGATGGGCACGGCATCTACAAGTGTGAACAGGCACAAGAGATGGGCACGGCATCTACAAGTGTGAACAGGCACGAGAGATGGGCACGGCATCTACAAGTGTGAATAGGCACGAGAGATGGGCACGGCATCTACAAGTATGAACAGGCATGAGAGATGGGCACGGCATATACAAGTGTGAACAGGCACGAGAGAGAGGCACAGCATCTAGAAGTGTGCACAGGCAGGAGAGATAGGCACAGCATCTAGCAGTGTGCACGGGCACGAGAGAGAGGCACGGCATCTAGAAGTGTGAACAGGCACAAGAGAGAGGCACAGCATCTAGAAGTGTGAAAAGGCACAAGAGAGACGCACAGCATCTAGAAGTGTGAACAGCACGAGAGATGGGCACAGCATCTAGAAGTGTCCACAGGCACGAGAGATAGGCACAGCATCTAGAAGTGTGAACAGGCACGAGAGAGAGAGGCACAGCATGAACAGGCACGAGAGAGAGGCACAGCATCTAGAAGTGTCCACAGGCACAGGAGAGAGGCACAGCATCTAGAAGTGTGAACAGGCACGAGAGAGAGGAACAGCATCTAGAAGTGTAAACAGCACGAGAGATGGGCACAGCATCTAGAAGTGTGAACAGCACAAGAAAGGGGCACAGCATCTAGAAGTGTGAACAGCACGAGAAAGAGGCACAGCATCTAGAAATGTGAACAGCACAAGAGAGGGTCACGGCCTCTAGAAGTGTGAACAGGCACGAGAGATGGGCACGGCATCTACAAGTGTGAACAGGCACGAGAGATGGGCACGGCATCTACAAGTGTGAACAGGCACGAGAGATGGGCACGGCATCTACAAGTGTGAACAGGCACGAGAGATGGGCACGGCATCTACAAGTGTGAACAGGCATGAGAGATGGGCACGGCATATACAAGTGTGAACAGGCACGAGAGAGAGGCACAGCATCTAGAAGTGTGCACAGGCAGGAGAGATAGGCACAGCATCTAGCAGTGTGCACGGGCACGAGAGAGAGGCACGGCATCTAGAAGTGTGAACAGGCACAAGAGAGAGGCACAGCATCTAGAAGTGTGAAAAGGCACAAGAGAGACGCACAGCATCTAGAAGTGTGAACAGCACGAGAGATGGGCACAGCATCTAGAAGTGTGAACAGCAAGAGAGATGGGCACAGCATCTAGAAGTGTGAACAGCACGAGAGATGGGCACAGCATCTAGAAGTGTGAACAGCACGAGAGATGGGCACGGCATCTAGAAGTGTGAACAGCACGAGCGATCGGCATATAGAAGTGTGAACAGCACGAGAGATGGGCACAGCATCTAGAAGTGTGAACAGCACAAGAGATGGGCACAGCATCTAGAAGTGTGAACAGCACGAGAGATGGGCACAGCATCTAGAAGTGTGAACAGCACGAGAAAGAGGCACGGCATCTAGAAGTGTGAACAGCACAAGAGATGGGCACAGCATCTAGAAGTGTGAACAGCACAAGAGATGGGCACGGATTCTAGAAGTGTGAACAGCACGAGAGATGGGCACGGCATCTAGAAGTGTGAACAGCACGAGCGATCGGCATATAGAAGTGTGAACAGCACAAGAGATGGGCACAGCATCTAGAAGTGTGAACAGCACGAGAGATGGGCACAGCATCTAGAAGTGTGAACAGCACGAGAGATGGGCACAGCATCTAGAAGTGTGAACAGCACGAGAAAGAGGCACAGCATCTAGAAATGTGAACAGCACAAGAGATGGGCACGGCATCTACAAGTGTGAACAGGCATGAGAGATGGGCATGGCATCTACAAGTGTGAACAGGCATGAGAGATGGGCACGGCATCTACAAGTGTGAACAGGCACGAGAGATGGGCACGGCATCTACAAGTGTGAACAGGCACGAGAGAGAGGCACGGCATCTACAAGTGTGAACAGGCACGAGAGATGGGCACGGATTCTAGAAGTGTGAACAGCACGAGAGATGGGCACGGCATCTAGAAGTGTGAACAGCACGAGCGATCGGCATATAGAAGTGTGAACAGCACAAGAGATGGACACAGCATCTAGAAGTGTGAACAGCACGAGAGATGGGCACAGCATCTAGAAGTGTGAACAGCACGAGAGATGGGCACAGCATCTAGAAGTGTGAACAGCACGAGAAAGAGGCACAGCATCTAGAAGTGTGAACAGCACGAGAAAGAGGCACAGCATCTAGAAATGTGAACAGCACAAGAGAGGGGCACGGCATCTAGAAGTGTGAACAGGCACGAGAGATGGGCACAACATCTAGAAGTGTGAACCGGCACGAGAGATGGGCAAGGCATCTAGGAGTGTGAACAGGCACAACAGATAGGCACAGCATCTAGAAGTGTGAACAGGCACGAGAGAGAGAGGCACAGCATGAACAGGCACAAGAGAGAGGCACAGCATCTAGAAGTGTCCACAGGCACAGCATCTAGAAGTGTCCACAGGCACAGGAGAGAGGCACAGCATCTAGAAGTGTGAACAGGCACGAGAGATAGGCAGAGCATCTAGAAGTGTGAACAGGCACGAGAGAGAGGTACAGCATCTAGAAGTGTGAACAGGCACGAGAGATGGGCACAACATCTAGAAGTGTGAACAGGCACGAGAGATGGGCAAGGCATCTAGGAGTGTGAACAGGCACAACAGATAGGCACAGCATCTAGAAGTGTGAACAGGCACGAGAGATAGGCACAGCATCTAGAAGTGTGAACAGGCACGAGAGAGAGAGGCACAGCATGAACAGGCACGAGAGAGAGGCACAGCATGTAGAAGTGTCCACAGGCACAGGAGAGAGGCACAGCATGTAGAAGTGTGAACAGGCACGAGAGATGGGCACAGCATCTAGAAGTGTGAATAGCACGAGAGATGGGCACAGCATCTAGAAGTGTGAACAGCACGAGAAAGAGGCTCAGCATCTAGAAATGTGAACAGCATGAGAGATGGGCACGGCATCTACAAGTGTGAACAGGCACGAGAGATGGGCACGGCATCTACAAGTGTGAACAGGCACGAGAGATGGGCATGGCATCTACAAGTGTGAACAGGCATGAGAGATGGGCATGGCATCTACAAGTGTGAACAGGCATGAGAGATGGGTACGGCATCTAGAAGTGTGAACAGGCACGAGAGATGGGCACGGCATCTACAAGTGTGAACAGGCATGAGAGATAGGCACAGCATCTTGAAGTGTGAACAGGCACGAGGGATAGGCACAGCATCTAGAAGTGTGAACAGGCACGAGGGATAGGCACGGCATCTAGAAGTGTGCACAGGCACGAGAGATAGGCACAGCATCTAGAAGTGTGCACAGGCACGAGAGAGGGGCACGGCATCTAGAAGTGTGAACAGCATGAGAGATGGGCACGGCATCTAGACGTGTGAACAGCACGAGAGATGGGCACGGCATCTAGACGTGTGAACAGCACGAGAGATGGGCACGGCATCTAGAAGTGTGAACAGCACGAGAGATCGGCATATAGAAGTGTGAACAGCACAAGAGATGGGCACAGCATCTAGAAGTGTGAACAGCACGAGAGATGGGCACAGCATCTAGAAGTGTGAACAGCACGAGAGATGGGCACGGCATCTAGAAGTGTTAACAGGCACCAGAGATAGGCACAGCATCTAGAAGTGTGAATAGGCACGAGAGATAGGCACAGCATCTAGAAGTGTGAACAGGCATGAGAGATGGGCTCAGCATCTAGAAGTGTGAGCAGCACAAGAGAGAGGCACATCATCTAGAAGTGTGAACAGCACAAGAGAGAGGCACAGCATCTAGAAGTGTGAACAGCACGAGAGATGGGCACAGCCTTGACGACTAAGCATGCACTCTACACCTCGCTTCTGAGCCCAGAAAGCTAAGGACGCTTGCAGTAAAAGGACCTGAAGTACCTCTAAGCTCATCCCGAGAGCCCAGCTCTAGCCATGCCTCACTTACAGAAATGGTCCTCCAGTCCCCTTCCAGGAAGTTACGCAGGGGTGTCAGGAAGTTGATAGACGAAGAGTGTATGAAGTCTCGCTCTGCTCCTCCCAAGCGTTTCTCCGTCTCACCCACTTTAAGGAGAGTCATCCCTGGTGGAAAAAGAAAAAGAGATTACAACTCCAACCAAGAGAAAGACTGTGTACCAGTCACTTGATCAATATTCAGCACGCGCAGTGGCTCTTGGCATTGGTGGGGTGGGGGGGCATGCTGCTGACTGGGTACCTGCCCCCCTCCCTTGCTGCAGCAGATGCGCCCCCCCCCCCCACCTCCTTGCTGCAGTGGAAGACTTTGTATGCACCTACTCATGTATGTATGTCAAAGCAGAATATCTCTGCCTAGTCTCTGTCACTAGGGCCTAGTACCTTCTCATGTTACTAGCAGTCTGTGTATGCCACAGCTGAGTGTGTAAACCTGCTCTCCACTGTCAACAGTCTACATATATGTGCACTATGTGTGCGCACACTTGCTCTATTCCAATAATAGTTGATGCATGTCAGAGATGTGTGTAAACTTGCTCTCCACTGCCAACAGTCTACATATATGAGCACTATGTGTGTCTGCTTGCTCTATGCTAATAACAGTTGATTCATGTCAGAGATGTGTGTAAACTTGCTCTCCCCTGCCAAAAGTATACATATATGCACACTATGTGTGTGTGCATATATGTAAAAGTGTGCATTATTCATGTACAAGCTCATGACATGTAGGTCAGAGCTATGTATGTGCACTTGCTCTATACTACCAGCAGTCCATGCATGTCACTGCTATGTATGTGTGCTTGGTCTATACTACCAGCAGTCCATGCATGTCACAGCTATGTATGTGTGCTTGGTCTATACTACCAACAGTCCATGCATGTCACAGCTATGTATGTGTGCTTGGTCTATACTACCAGCAGTCCATGCATGTCAGTGCTACGTGTGTGTGCTTGCTCTATACTACCAACAGTCCATGCATGTCAGAGCTATGTGTGTGCGCTTGCTCTATACTACCAACAGTCCATGCATGTCAGAGCTATGTGTGTGCGCTTGCTCTATACTACCAGCAGTCCATGCATGTCACAGCTATGTATGTGCGCTTGCTCTATACTACCAACAGTCCATGTATGTCAGAGCTATGTATGTGTGCTTGGTTTATACTACCAACAGTCCATGTATGTCAGAGCTATGTACGTGCTCTTGCTCTATACTACCATAAGTCCATGTATGTCAGAGCTATGTATGTGCGCTTGCTCTATACTACCAACAGTCAATGTATGTCATAGCTATGTATGTGCGCTTGCTCTATACGACCAGCAGTCCATGCATGTCAGTGCTACGTGTGTGTGTGTGTGTTTGCTTTGTACTACCAACAGGCCACGTATGTCAGCTCTATGTATGTGTGCATGCCCTATACTACCAACAGTCCATGCATGTCAGAGCTAAGTATGTGCGCTTCCTCTATACTACCAGCAGTCCATGCATGTCACAGCTATGAATGTGCGCTTGCTCTATACTACCAACAGTCCATGTATGTCAGAGCTATGTGTGTGCGCTTGCTCTATACTACCAACAGTCCATGTATGTCATAGCTATGTATGTGCGCTTCCTCTATACTACCAACAGTCCATTCATGTCATAGCTATAGCTATGTATGTGCGCTTCCTCTATACTACCAACAGTCCATGCATGTCACAGCTATGAATGTGCGCTTCCTCTATACTATCAACAGTCCATGCATGTCATAGCTACGTATGTGTGCTTGCTCTATACTACCAACAGTTCATGTATGTCAGAGCTATGTATGTGTGCTTCCTCTATACTACCGACAGTTCATGTATGTCAGAGCTATGTATGTGTGCTTCCTCTATACTACCGACAGTTCATGTATGTCAGAACTATGTATGTGAGCTCGCTCTATACTAATAACAGTCCTTGCATGTCATAGCTATGTAAGTGCGCTTGCTTTATACTGCCGACAGTCCATGTATGTCAGAGCTATGTGTGTGCTTGGTCTATACTACCAACATTTCATGCATGTCACAGCTTTGTGTGCACGTGGTCAATACTACCAACAGTCCTTGCATGTCAGGCCTATGTATGTGCGCTTGCTCTATACTATCAACAGTCCATGCATGTGAGAGCTATGTATGTGTGCTTGCTCTATACTACCAACGGTTCATGCATGTGAGAGCTATGTGTGTGTGTTCCCTCCATACTACCAACGGTTCATGCATGTGAGAGCTATGTGTTTGCTCCATACTACCAGCAGTCCATGTATGTCAGAGGTATGTATGTGCGCTTGCTCTATACTACCAACAGTCCATGTATGTCAGAGCTATGTATGTGCGCTTGCTCCATACTACCAGCAGTCCATGCCTGTCAGAGCTATGTATGTGCGCTTGCTCTATACTACCAGCAGTCCATGCATGTCAGAGCTATGTGTCATACACAAGCTCCACAGTTCCATAATGGCTACACTGAAAACTGGGAAGTTTGGTATCAAACTTCTCAGCACAATAAATGCACACTGATGCCAGTGTGCAATTTATTGTAAAATACACCCAGAGGGCATCTTAGAGATGCCCCCTGAAAACATACCTGACTTTTAGTGTAGGCTGACCAGTCCCTGCCAGCCTGCCACACACCAGACATGTTGCTGGCCACATGGGGAGAGTGCCTTTGTCACTCTGTGGCCAGGAACAAAGCCTGTACTGGGTGGAGGTGCTTCTCACCTCCCCCTGCAGGAACTGTAACACCTGGCAGTGAACCTCAGAGGCTCACCCCTTTTGTTACAGCGCCCCAGGGCATCCCAGCTAGTGGAGATGCCTGCCCCTCCGGCCACTGCCCCCACTTTTGGCGGCAAGGCTGGAGGAGATAATGAGAAAAATAAGGAGGAGTCACCCACCAGTCAGGACAGCCCCTAAGGTGTCCTGAGCTGAGGTGACCCCTGCCTTGAGAAATCCTCCATCTTGAGTTTGGAGGATTCCCCCAATAGGATTAGGGATGTGCCCCCATCCCCACAGGGAGGAGGCACAAACAGGGTGTAGCCACCATCAAGGACAGTAGCCATTGGCTACTGCCCTCCCAGACCTAAACACACCCCTAATTTTGTCGACGAGGGCTTCTTATTGCCTGGATGACGTAATGTGGCGTCGCGTGGAGTCGGGCAATTGTGACGTCATCGTCGACGTGCAGAGCTAGAAGAAATTTCCGTCGAGGGCTAGCGCGAGGGGAGAATTCTTTTGGTGAGGAATCCACAGGTAGGTGTATCCATCAGAATTCATTATTTAGGGGCTCCCCAGATCCCAGGAAATCAGATTCCTGCAACCTGAAGAAAGAAGAAGGACTGCTGACCTACAAGCCTGCAGAGAAGGAGGAAGACGACAACTGATTTGGCCCCAGCCCTACCGGCCTATCTCCAACTCCAAAAACCTGCTCCAGCGACGCATCCGACAGGGACCAGCGACCTCTGAAGCCTCAGAGGACTGCCCTGACCCCCAGGACAAAGAAACTCCTGTGAGCAGCGGCTCTACTTAACAATCTGCAACAAACTTGCAACTTTTTAACAGATTTAAAGACTTCACGTTTCCCGCCGGAAGCGTGAGACTTCGTACTCTGCACCCGACGCCCCCGGCTCGACCTGCAGAAAACCAACACTTCAGGGAGGACTCCCCGGTGACTGCGAGCCCGTGAGTAACCAGAGACGACCCCCCAAAGCCCCCACAGCAACGCCTGCAGAGAGAATCCAGAGGCTCCCCCTGACCGCGACTGCCTGTAACAAGGGACCCGACGCCTGGAATCAACACCGCAGCCCCCAGGACCTGAAGGAACCGAACTCCAGTGCAAGAGCGACCCCCAGGCGACCCTCTGCCTAGCCCAGGTGGTGGCTGCCCCAAGGAGCCCCCCCTGTGCCTGCCTGCATCGTTGAAGTGACCCCCGGGTCGCTTCATTGTTTTCAATCTAAAACCCGACACCTGTTTGCACACTGCACCCGGCCGCCCCGTGCCGCTGAGGATGTACTTTGTGCCTTCTTGTGCCCCCCGGTGCTCTACAAAACACCCCAGGTCTGCCCTCCGAGGACGCAGGTACTTACCTGCTGGCAGACTGGAACCGGAGCACCCCTGTTCCCCATAGGCACCTATGTGTTTTGGGCACCTCTTTGACCTCTGCACCTGACCGGCCCTGAGCTGCTGGTGTGGTAACTTTGGGGTTGCCTTGAACCCCCAACGGTGGGCTGCCTATGCCCCAAACTTGAGACTTGTAAGTGTTTTACTGACCTCCAAAACTAACCTTTACTTACCTCCCCCAGGAACTGTTGATTTTTGCACTGTATCCACTTTGAAAATAGATTATTGCCATTTTTACAAAGACTGTACATGATATCGTTTTCATTCAAAGTTCCTAAAGTATCTAAGTGAAGTACCTTACATTTAAAGTATTAACTGTAAACCTTGAACCTGTGGTTCTTAAAATAAACTAAGAAAATATATTTTTCAATATAAAAACGCATTAGCCTGGAGTAAGTCTTTGAGTGTGTGTTCCTCATTTATTGCCTGTGTTTTTACAACAAATGCTTAACACTACCCTCTGATAAGCCTACTGCTCGACCACACTACCACAAAATAGAGCATTAGAATTATCTACTTTTGCCACTATCTTACCTCTAAGGGGAACCCTTGGACTCTATATACTATTTCAAAGTAAGAAATAGTGTGCACAGAGAGCCAACTTCCTACAATGTGCACTTGCTCAATGCTACCAACTGTCCATCCATGTTACAGCTATGTATGTGTGCTTCCTCTATACTACGAATAGTCCATGTACGTCACAGCTATGTATGTACATTTGCTCTATGCTACCAACAGTCCATGTATGTCAGAGCGATGTATGTATGCTTGCTCTATACTACCAACAGTCCATGTATGTCAGCACTATGGTGGTCAATACAATATTGTATTGTATTGTAATCGTATTTATATAGCGCTTACTACCCCTGACGAGGCGTCGAAGCGCTTTTCGATGAGTAGCACGCTACTCCGGAACCCAACAAGAGTTAGTGATGGATTAGTATCATTTAATAATGAGTACAGTTTTAGTATTATTATGAGTTAATTTGAGCCGCGGATATGAGAGTTTGTTAGTTAGATTGACTGGAGTAATGGAGGGGTGGAGGAGGAAAGAAATCCAGAAGTGTTAATTGGGAGTATATCCTTAATTTACTCAATCCAAAGGCTTGGGATGAATAAAGGGGGGTGGAGGGGGGAAGAGTATGTGGAAGGGTTAGGGAGAGCATAGTAGCAGGGTGAGATGAATGCAGGAGAATTTAGTAGGGTTGTGTGGGAGGTCACAGAGGTAGAGTGAGGTTTGGTGAGTTAGATGTGGAGGTGGAGGGAAGAGCTTAGGCAGAGATATTTAGGAGATGAAAGTGGTCGAAGGGATTTGGGATGAGTCAGAGTGAGAATGGAGGATAGTTTGATAGAGACATGACATAAGAGTGATGAAAAATGAGAGCAGAAATTCATAGATATCTAGTATAACAACCCAAAAACCAGGAGCCATGCAATGATCCACAAACATGCCAAGCACAGAAACAACATATACACATACATACACACATATATATACAGGGAGTGCAGAATTATTAGGCAAGTTGTATTTTTGAGGATTAATTTTATTATTGAACAACAACCATGTTCTCAATGAACCCAAAAAACTCATTAATATCAAAGCTGAATATTTTTGGAAGTAGTTTTTAGTTTGTTTTTAGTTTTAGCTATGTTAGGGGGATATCTGTGTGTGCAGGTGACTATTACTGTGCATAATTATTAGGCAACTTAACAAAAAAAAATATATACCCATTTCAATTATTTATTATTACCAGTGAAACCAATATAACATCTCAACATTCACAAATATACATTTCTGACATTCAAAAACAAAACAAAAACAAATCAGTGACCAATATAGCCACCTTTCTTTGCAAGGACACTCAAAAGCCTGCCATCCATGGATTCTGTCAGTGTTTTGATCTGTTCACCATCAACATTGCGTGCAGCAGCAACCACAGCCTCCCAGACACTGTTCAGAGAGGTGTACTGTTTTCCCTCCTTGTAAATCTCACATTTGATGATGGACCACAGGTTCTCAATGGGGTTCAGATCAAGTGAACAAGGAGGCCATGTCATTAGATTTCCTTCTTTTATACCCTTTCTTGCCAGCCACGCTGTGGAGTACTTGGACGCGTGTGATGGAGCATTGTCCTGCATGAAAATCATGTTTTTCTTGAAGGATGCAGACTTCATCCTGTACCACACCTTGAAGAAGGTGTCTTCCAGGAACTGGCAGTAGGACTGGGAGTTGAGCTGGACTCCATCCTCAACCCGAAAAGGCCCCAAAAGCTCATCTTTGATGATACCAGCCCAAACCAGTACTCCACCTCCACCTTGCTGGCGTCTGAGTCGGACTGGAGCTCTCTGCCCTTTACCAATCCAGCCACGGGCCCATCCATCTGGCCCATCAAGACTCACTCTCATTTCATCAGTCCATAAAACCTTAGAAAAATCAGTCTTGAGATATTTCTTGGCCCAGTCTTGACGTTTCAGCTTGTGTGTCTTGTTCAGTGGTGGTCGTCTTTCAGCCTTTCTTACCTTGGCCATGTCTCTGAGTATTGCACACCTTGTGCTTTTGGGCACTCCAGTGATGTTGCAGCTCTGAAATATGGCCAAACTGGTGGCAAGTGGCATCGTGGCAGCTGCACGCTTGACTTTTCTCAGTTCATGGGCAGTTATTTTGCGCCTTGGTTTTTCCACACGCTTCTTGCGACCCTGTTGACTATTTTGAATGAAACGCTTGATTGTTCGATGATCACGCTTCAGAAGCTTTGCAATTTTAAGAGTGCTGCATCCCTCTGCAAGATATCTCACTATTTTTGACTTTTCTGAGCCTGTCAAGTCCTTCTTTTGACCCATTTTGCCAAAGGAAAGGAAGTTGCCTAATAATTATGCACACCTGATATAGGGTGTTGATGTCATTAGACCACACCCCTTCTCATTACAGAGATGCACATCACCTAATATCCTTAATTGGTAGTAGGCTTTCGAGCCTATACAGCTTGGAGTAAGACAACATACATAAAGAGGATGATGTGGTCAAAATACTAATTTGCCTAATAATTCTGCACTCCCTGTATATATATATATATATATATATATATATATATATATATATATATATATATATATATATATATTTATACACACACACACATGAATACACGCACATATGCACATACAATACATAATTAGAATCATGGGTAAAAAATACTTAGACAGGTTTAAAAAGAGTGTGTGTGTATTTTATTGTAATGACAGTAGCAATGCATATTTTCCAAAGAAACTATGAATAAATAGAAATATACATATAATCTGAAAAAATATTTATCCACATAGGCATATGCAGTTCATAGTTGTTTGAATATGGTGGTTATGAAGGAAAGAGCCAACTCTTGAGTAGTTTTCTGAAGACAAGATATTTATCTGTCGCTCTTATAGTTGGGGGTAATGAATTCCATAGTTTGGCTGCTTGGACGGAGAAGGATGTACCACCTACAGTCTTTTTCTTGTATGGTGGTGTTCTAAGGCGGGGTGCCAGTCTTGAGCGGAGGGTTCTTTGTTGGATGTATTTGGTCATTTTCTTTCTGATAAAAAGCGGTCCTGTTCCATGTATAGCTTTGTGGGTGATACAAAGCAGTTTGAAAGTGCATCTTCTGGCAACGGGTAACCAGTGTAGTGCTCTCAAGGCAGGGGAGATGTGGGCTTCCGGCTTTATACGTAGTAGTAGCCTGGCTGCGGAATTCTGGATACGTTGTAGTTTTTTCATAACAGATAGAGATGATCCATGGTAGAGGCTATTGGCATAATCCAGTTTGGATAATACAAGCGAGATAGTAGCTTGCACCTTGTGTGGAAATCCGAGGTGGGGGAAGATGTGTCGTAAAGTCTTTAAGGTGATGAAGCTTGTGCGTGCTAATTCGTCTACTTGGGCATTCATAGTTAGCTTGGAATCCATGGTGATTCCTAGGTTTTTCACTTCCTTGGATAATTGAGGAGGTGGTCCGAGATCTTCAGGCCAGACGCACAGAGGGTCATAATTTTTCCAGTCACCACATATGAGTATTTCTGTTTCGGCGGTATTTAGTTTGAGATGGCTCCATGTCATCCACTGATCAACGGCTCTGAGGCAACTGAAGATTTGTGAGTTTTCAATGTTTTTGGGGTCTTCTAATTGAAGTAGTATTTGTGTGTCATCTGCATAGTTGTAGCATGTGAGATGGAAATCATTGATCAGTTCTGGTAAAGATATCATGTAGATATTAAAAAGCAAAGGTGAGATGATTGACCCTTGGGGGACCCCTGCTTTTGTGAGGTAGGGTTCAGACGAGAAGGGGGGCGAGTGGATGATATTCGCTCTTTTTTGGAGATAGGAAGTAATCCAGTCGAGAGCAATCCCTTGTATGCCGGCTTCGTGGAGACTTTGAGTTAGGGTGTCATGGTCAACCGTATCAAAGGAAGCTGAGAGGTCCAAGAGAAGTAGTGCAGCAACTCCATTTCGGTCGACTGTGTTTTTAAGATCGTCCCAGATTGCCATGAGTGCCGATTCAGTGCTTCTTCCTGCGTGGAATCCAGTTTGGAAGTCTGAAAGTATAGAATTGTCTTCAATGAATTGTGACATCTGGGGGAATGCTGCTCTTTCTATCAATGTGCCCAGGAAAGGTCCATTTGTAATAGGTCTGTAGTTGTTGGGGTCTTGCGGGTCTAGGTTTGTTTTCTTTAATAATGGTCGTATGTGTGCCTTTTTCAGGTCTGTAGGAAAAGTTCCTGAAGTTAAAGAGTTGTTGATGATTCTTCTTACAGGTGTGGCAGCAGAAGTAGATAGCAGGATGTTCTTGAAAATTTGTGGTGGGCAAGGGTCAGAAGGGCAACCAGAAGGTCTGCTTGCTTTGACCAAATCCATAAATTCATCCTGGGATATTTGTTTGAAAGACTGTAGAGGTTGGGATGGTTTATTCTTAAAGGGTATTTTAGTAAAGGGGTTGGTGCGGATGGTTTTCTTCTGTTTTAAATAGGAGTCCAATGTGTCTGCCTTGGTTGTGTAGTGAGTTGCCAATTTGTTTGTGAAATCTTGAGTGGTGGGATGACTTCCTTCCATGCATGTGTGTTTTCGAAATTCATTGAGAATTTTATAAAATTCCTTGGTTGTAGATTGAGCATTTAGAATTCGGTCTGAGTAGTATCTTTTTTTAGCTTTTTTGATTGATGATTTGTATATCCTGTTAAGTTTGTGTAGCTGCAGTTTGTCTTGACTGTTGTTTGTTTTGAGCCAGGTCCGCTGCAACTTTCTGATTTGTTGCTTTATCTTTTTAAGTTCTGTGTTTCTCCAAGGTGTTGGTTTTCTTTTGTCATGTTTAGTTTTTCTGAGTGGTATTAGGACATCAAAAGCTTCCTGTAGCCACTCAAAGTTTTGGTACAGAATTGATTGTATCTAGATCTGTGTTTGCTGTTAGTTGTGTTTCTAAGTGATCCAAATTGAGTTTGCCCCATGGTCGATAGGTGTATGTATGTAAGTGGTTGTGGGGTGTGTTGATTTGTGGAGTTGTCTGCCGGAAAGTTATCAGATGGTGGTCTGACCAGGTGGTTGGTGTGATGCTATGAATAGTAACGAGTTCAGGCTTAGCAAAAATGACATCTAGGATGTGACCAGCGATGTGTGTGGGATTGTGTACAATCTGATGTAGGTTCAATGCGAGTAGGCCAGTGGTGATAACTTTTGGATGGGGCATATTGGGTTTGTCAAACCAAATGTTTAGATCCCCAAGAATGCATAGATTGGAGTATAGTGTAATAAGGTTTGAGACTGTGTCAAGAAAAGCATCTGGGAAAGTGGAGTTGTTAGGTGGAGGTCTGTAAAGGAGGAGAGTTACAGGAGGAAGCTGGAGTAGGGTGGCATCTGGTAAGGAGGGCTTCACAACCTTGTATGGAGATGTTGTCTGTTTTACTGAGGTTTATTGCCTGTTTGAATATAATAGCTAGTCCACCTCCTCTCTTGCCTATACAGTTTTGTGTGATGGTTTGATAGCCCGGAGGAAGGGCTTCGTGCAACACTGGTGCCATGTCATCTCCCAACCAGGATTCCGTAATGAATAGTAAGTCAGGTTGTGTGTCTGTGAGCAGGTCGTAGATGTGGTGCTTGTTTTTTGAGAGTGATCGAGCATTTATGAGCTGGCAGTTTAGATAGGGTGTGTTAGTGGTAGTGTTGTTTTGTTTAGTAGAAGGGTAAGTAGTATAATGTGAGCTTGAAGCAGGAGTGTTGCTAGTTGTGATAACTGTTTGAGGCTCACAATAGTCTTGCTTTTCAACATAGTGTTCCTCTTCCAGCAGGTTAAGGAGGCATTTTGTTGGGTCTGTGTGTGTGGGTGGTGAACTTGGTGGCTGAGAGAGCCATGAGGATTGTAGTGTTTTTTGTAGGGTAGTTTTATTATGTAACAAACAAGGGGATGCGAGGTTGCTATGAGTGGCATGTTTTTTATTTTGTTTGCGTTTGTTTAGTGTGGATGGAGTATGGGTTAGGGGTGGTGGAGGAGCATGTGGATCATGATGTAAGGCCCTAAATTGTGCAATGGAGGAGAGGCGAGTGAATGAAGGTTGCTGGGATGGGGTGCTTGTGGTAGGTGTTTGTGAAGAGTGGGGGGGTAGGGGTGGAGATAGGATGGAATTTGTATCCTTTGTGCAGTCCTGGGGGTGGGAGTGGGTATGATGATGAGTGTAATGTAAGTTTGTGTTGCTTTGATGTGCTGATGTTTGTGGTTGGTATTGTTTTTGTGGAAGAATGAGAGGGGCTATTGGTGTAGTTGTTTTTGGTGAGGGATTTGTATGTGAGTTAGTGCTGCTAAGTGGAATTTGAGTGTTAGATGGGGTGTTGATGTGTTTTGGAGATGAATGTATGAGGTGTGTAAGAGGTGATGGGTGTGTGTCAGGGAAATAAGTATTAGTTGAGATGACCGGAAGGGGTAATATGTGTGGTGGAGTGAGAAGTGGGGATTGTATGGTTGTGTGTAATTGGTGAGGAGAGGGGAAGAGTGTTTGTAGATGATGTGTTTGAATGCAGGGTTTGGGCATTGTTATGAAGACAGGCGGTCTTTGTGGAGCGAACAGCGGATAGTGTTTTTGGTTAGTATGAGCAGAGAGTGTGTATCTGGGAGACTGAAACTGAGAGAATTGTATGTTGTAGTTTTGTATTGTGTGGGTGATGGCAGGTAGTGTTAGTGGGAGGGGACAGAGTAGTGTATGCTGTGAGAATGAAGGTGTTTGACTGTAGTAGTTATGGGGGGTATGTGTATATGTGTTGTATGTAGGGTATTGTGTTGGGTGGTGGGGCAATGCAATATGTCTGTGGTCAGTTTGTGATGCATGAGTTGGGTATCTTTGCAGATAATGTGTTTGCATGTTGAGGGATGTGTTGGGGTAGAAACCATTCCTGGGGGAATATGATTTGGGCAGCATTTCTGGCCCTAGTCCCTAGCTGTCCCGAACAGACCCAAACAGACAGCTGCCCTTGTCCTCTCCGCCCTTTGCCTCGACGCCCGGGCTCAGACGCCCTGGATCCTGGCCTTTTATAGCCCTACCGGTCTATAAGAAGCTCATCCTAACCCTAGCCAATCCTGTTTTGAACCCTGATTTAGCCAACTAATGGAAGACCCAGCCCTATTCACCAGTCACAGCCCTATTTCCTGACCCCCAATCACAGCCCCAGCCCTAAAACCTACAGCCAATCAGAATCCTAGCCCTATCCACCAATCACAGCCCTAGAACCAACAGCCAATCAGAATCCTAGCCCTATCCACCAATCACAGCCATTGGCGCTATTGACTGCCTACCGCCATGGCCGCCAACATACCACTGCCGTGGCTACCAGCCGCCCACCCGCATTATGACCGTAGATGGAATTCCGCCAGAAGGATGGCGGAATACCGTTGACGGTCATGGCGGCAAGGTGGCGCTCCTGTCAGCAGCAGCGCCATGCCAGAAAAACACCGCCGACCATATCATGACCCATGATACGGCCTGGCGGTGTTCGGCTGGCAGATGCTGCTTCTGACAGCAGCGCCACGTCCGGTCTCCTACCAGAGGACCCCCTGCAAGCAGGTAAGACGGGTTCTCCGACAGGAGGGGTTTTGGGGGTGGTGTGTGTGTGTGAGGGGGGTGTCTGTTTCTATGTGTGCATGCGGGTGTAAGTCACGTGGAATTACTGCGTAAATGACAATGTGAATGTATGTGTATGTCGTGTGTTGTGAATGCGTGTGCGCGACAATGTATGTTGGTGTGTGTTGCGGTGTGTGTCTATGTATGTGCGCATGCGTGGGTGGATGTGCGCATGCGTGTGTGTTTCATTGTGTATGTGTAGGCGTGTGGGCGTGTTAATGTGTGGGGGGGGCAGGAGGGGACGGTGGGTGGATGAGGACTCTGGGGGGGGACCCCCTATCAGTGCCAGGGAAGGAATTCCCTGGCACTGATTGTGCCTATCACCATGGTTTTCACTGGGGTACGCTTGCCTCGAAAACCATGGCAGTAGGTGGGGTCGTAATCCCCAAGGGTAGGATTGTGATAGCCGCCTGGCTGGAGACCAAAGACTCCAGCCTAGCGGTCGTTACCGCTGTGGCGGTCGGTGTGTTAACTTGGTGGTTTGGCTTTGGCCAAACCGCCAAGGTCATAATAGTTGAGGTATGTACTGCCAAGCCTGTTGGCGGTAATACCTCCACTATTACACCGAAGGCCGGGGTCGTAATGACCCCCTATATGTGCGTGTTTGCTTTATACTACCAAAAGTCCACATATGTCAGAGCTATGTATGTGCGCGTGCTCTATACTACCAAGAGTCCATGCATGTCAGCGATATGTGCGTGTACCTGCTCTACACTAAAACAACCCCCTGCTTTGACAAACACTGTGTGTGTGTGTGTGTCAGGCTCTGATCACCTGCATCTTTTTTCTGCAGTTTATTTTAGCCCTAGTACCCTGCTGTCAGGATGCAGGTCACATGCCTGGGAAAATAAGAAAAGGAGCTCACAGCATCCCCATCTCCCATCATGTAATGCTGACAGGATACGTGCAGGGTGTCAGAAAGGAAGTGCGTAGCACCACCTTTTCCATGTATGCACTGCAGTTCGGATGTGGGCAATGTAAATAAAATGCTCCCATCTTTTTGACTGGTTCTGAGAATGCCCTTGTGCTGCCATGCGGTCCACTAACTGGATTCTGGAAGGGTAGGCAGAGGAGGTGCTCAACATCCAGCTAGCCAAACATGTGGCTGGGGGAGCATGTGGCTGTTGGCTGGCTGGCAGAATGTGTGGCCACCTGCCGGAGCACCTTGTGGCCACCAGCTGATATGTGTATTGGTTTGCTAGATGCAAGTTTGTATGCAAGTTGGTTGATGGCCGGTTGAGTAGTAGTGTGATTGGTGCCTGAGCCCTCTGGGTGTATGAACGTGATGGGCCCCTGGATGGCGGGAGGTTGTTGATGGGAGCGGTATGTGTTGGGCCTGTGGCTAGAAGTGTGAATGGCTTAGTCTGGTGTGCATGAAAGGTGTGTGAATGGACCGTGAAGTGGTTGGTGTCTTGACGTGGCTTTAGAGTTCACTACCACTAACTGACATGTTAAATATTCTGATAATGTTATTAGTAGTGACGCTTTCACTTTATTACTACTGGTAGTGCCAAAAGCAGCCGGTGTAAGTCTGTACTTCAGTAGAGGATGAACTCCGAAGGAACAGTAAACAACCCTGTGTCCAGGGTGGGGAAACTTGCACTGATCCCACTCAATGCCGTGCATATGTTAAATTTGATTAAAAGGATTAAATGACACATTTTGCACAGAATGGAGTCCATAATAAGGTTATAGCCTATTTTTTTTTTTGGGCCACGCTTTGGATGAATCTGGCAGCCACTTCTCTTCTAAATTCAACATACGATATTCTAAATAGCAAAGGTCGATGTGGAATACAGTGGCTGCAACATGTAAAACAAACCTTAAAAAAACAACCAACAGCATGGAGGTACTGAATTACCCCGTCCTCGATGACTAAATCAGGTATTCAAACGATTAAGGACAACTACCGGAAAAGCAACGGAATTGTGAATGGGTTCAGCGAGGGAAGGTATAGTTTTCATTTTATCTGGAGTTTGTTTTTCCCACATTGCATAGTTTACACCTAGAGTTAGTACTGCAAGAAGTTAAGAGAAGCTTTATGTGAAGTTTATCAATCAAGCAATCAGGATTTATAAAGCGCAGGGAATCACCCTGGAGGGTCTAAAGGCACCGCAGTTGCGAGCTGCTTTGCGGTGCTTTGTTCATTCAAACAGCCATGTTTTGAGTCCTTTTCTGAATTCCCGGAGCGATGCAGCGTTCCCGAGGCTCAGGGGAAGTTCGTTCCAGGCTTTGGCTGCCAGGTTTACGTTCGGTATCTTACCAGTCCTCACGTACACCAAACAATGGTGCAGAAATAAGATGCTCGCTGATTTCCGTACTTGTGATCTTGGTGGACAAGAAACATTGAAACACGTCATGTTATGCAGTACTAAAATCTGCCCTCTAATAAAACAGATGCTTGGTACATTGTTCGATCAATTTAAAGCAAGGCACTTCCTTGAGGCAATGATCTCGCGTCACTGGACTGGTGGCGCCTTACATTGCCTCTTCCTGTGTCTCACAAGACCTTGTTGTTTGCAAACTTCTATAGATTGTGTGAATTAATCCAAGTTTGACCATTGTTGCTAATAACAGAATGATAGCTACTTAGAACAAGATGATGTCCAGAGTTTTTAATATACTGTTTCTCTTACTGGGAGGGGGACTCATGGCTGTTATTAACATTATATTACCGGACTGTACTTTTAGCCTCAAAACACCACCTTGATTTAATATGGAACCGATTAATTGTTTTTATCTGAATGGACTCTATCTACAGCTAATGATGTTCGTATTTTTATTGTTTGACTTTTTAAGCCAAGATAACTGAAAGGTAAGTGAAGACTGGAGATCTACAGACTCGTTCTCTCGTTCTTCTTTCTCTCGCCCTCTTTTTACCAGACCCCTACCAGCTTTTCACTCACGTTCCGGTAGATCAGTCAAGGACGGCACCTATCTCTCTCTTATATGTAGGGGTAGAAGTCTGACTGACGTCCATGCACTGGGAGGAGACCTGTACTTTCTATCCCGGATGAACAATCTGACTGTGCACGCGCCTGCGTGAAGAACCCAAACCTGGTTTAGAATGAATGGAATGAAGCACTGCTTCAGTTTCAGTTGCATACATTTTGTTTTTAAATCCGGCGTTATTTGTAACTCAGTTATTACTTGTGATCTCATACCAAGATTTATAAAACAAACTATCTTAATCTGAGGCAGGTTTTCTCCCTCGTTTAACTTCCACACAGATATGCTCACATGACTTGTCCCCATTTCTTTTTGAGGTGATGCTTTAAAATAGCAAGTGTTTCCTTAATACATGAGGACTTAGCAATGTAATTTCACCTCATAAATGGGAACTGAGAAGAAAAAAAAAAAATCACTATTCATTTTCTCACCCAAAGGATCAATTGTTTTCAAATTATTTACTGGTGTGGACCTACATTATAAATATAAACTTCATGAGCCAGCCACAGAAGTTCTCTTTTCCAGGATCTGTAGACTGCTGTAATGTGTCTGTTGCAAGTGCAAGGGAGCCCGAGCCATGCCTGCCTGGGTGCGAAGGAGGATGCATGGAGAAATGAAGCACCTAGAAGCCACCCTAATCACCTGCAAGCTAAGGTCTGTCACCCAAGCGCGGACCGTCCACCTTTAGTGCCAAGAGGCAGGTAGATGATGGAAAGCAGTTGCAGGGCCCAGATAATGCTCCTTTTCCTTGCTGACCAGTGTTAGGTGACACCACACACACACACACACACACACCCAACCCCCTCCCCCCACACAGACTCAGATAAGCCCCCCCCCCCCAAACTTCTACAGACCTGTGCCGGTCTCGGATAAAGCCTTCCTCCCCTCTGAATGTCCGTGCTGGAAGCCACAGTAAGGCACCCTCCCCCCTGCTGACCACTGCTGGGTCCTGGATAAACAGTACTCCCCTCTGCTGACCAGTACTAGGCCCTAAATAAAACCCACTCCCCTCTGCTGACCACTGCTGGGTCCTGGATAAACAGTACTCCCCTCTGCTGACCAGTACTAGGCCCTAAATAAAACCCACTCCCCTCTGATGACCAGTGCTGGGGTCCAGGTAAGGCCCCCCCTCTTTGCTGACCAGTGCTGTGCCTCAGATAAATCAATCCCCCCCTCCCCCCCCCCCTTGACCAGTGCGGTGCCTCAGATAAACCACCCTCCCCATAGCTGACCAGTGCTGGGCCCCAGATAAACCCCTCTCCACTCTGCGGACCAGCACTAGGCCCCCAGTATAGACCCACCTCTACTGACCTGTGCTAGACATTGAATAAAATAAAACTGAATAAAAGCCACCCCAGCTCTGGCCCCCGAATGAAACTCCCATCGGATCCACTGATCCAATGGCCATGTGAGTGCAGGCAGGCACAGAGACCAGCTGGCTGCAGACTGGAAGCAGTTAAAGCAGAATTAGATCAGAAGCCAAAACATGCCTTCTGGCTTCAATTACACTCAGCCAGGCCTCGGCTGACGGTGATCAGAACATTGGAATTGATCAGTCCTTTATCAATGCTCAGCCTCTCCCAGCTGTATGCAGCCTGAGGCCAGGAGGGGGCGGAATGGGGGCAATGAAGTCAACAATAACTAGAGAGTAAATGAATGAGTCCAACGCAGATACCAGCAGCGCAACAACAGACGCCTCCTGCAGCTCCACAGCACAGCAGATGCCTCCTGCAGCTTCACAGCACAGCAGACGCCTCCTGCAGCTCCACAGCAGACGCCTCCTGCAGCTCCACAGCAGACGCCTCCTGCAGCTCTATAGCAGATGCCTCCTGCAGCTCCACAATCTCTACAGCAGACACCTCCTGCACTCCACAGCAGATGCCTCCTGCAGCTCTACAGCAAACGCCTCCTGCAGCTCTACAGCAGACGCCTCCTGCAGCTCTACAGCAGACGCCTCCTGCAGCTCTACAGCAGACGCCTCCTGCAGCTCTACAGCAGACGCCTCCTGCAGCTCAACAAGCTCTACAGCAGACTGCTCCTGCAGCTCTACAGCAGACGGCTCCTGCAGCTACACAGCACAGCAGACGCCTCCTGCAGCTCTACAGCACAGCAGACACCTCCTGCAGCTCTACAGCACAGCAGACACCTCCTGCAGCTCTACAGCACAGCAGACACCTCCTGCAGCTCTATAGCAGATGCCTCCTGCAGCTCTACAGCAGTCCCTCCTGCAGCTCCACAATCTCTACAGCAGACACCTCCTGCACTCCACAGCAGACGCCTCCTGCAGCTCCACAGCAGACGCCTCCTGCAGCTCCACAGCAGACGCCTCCTGCAGCTCTACAGCAGACGCCTCCTGCAGCTCTACAGCAGACGCCTCCTGCAGCTCTACAGCAGTCCCTCCTGCAGCTCTACAGCAGATGCCTTCTGCAGCTCTACAGCAGATGCCTTCTGCAGCTCCACAAGCTCTACAGCAGATGGCTCCTGCAGCTCCACAGCAGACGCCTCCTGCAGCTCCACAGCAGACGCCTCCTGCAGCTCCACAGGAGACGCCTCCTGCAGCTCCACAGCAGACGCCTCCTGCAGCTCTACAGCAGACGCCTCCTGCAGCTCTACAGCAGACGCCTCTTGCATCTCCACAAGTAGATATCTCTTGCACTGTAGCACTAGCTGTACGGCAGGTCTCTCATGCACAGTCACTGGTACCACCAGCTCTGCAGAAGATACTTCATCCAGTCACTAGTACCACCAGCTCTGTAGGAGATGTGTCATGCACAGCCACTGGTGCTGCCAGCTTTATGGTAGGTAGCTCATACACAGTCACTGGTACCATCAGCTCTGTAGGATATGGGTCATGCACAGTCACTGGTACCACCAGCTCTGCAGAAGATACTTCATCCAGTCACTAGTACCACCAGCTCTGTAGGAGATGCGTCATGCACAGCCACTGGTGCTGCCGGCTCTATGGTAGGTAGCTCATACACAGTCACTGGTACCACCAGCTCTGTAGGAGATGTGTCATGCACAGCCACTGGTGCCAGTAGTTCTGCAGTAGGTACCTCATGCAGTCACTGGTACCACCAGCTTTGCAGTAGATACTTCATGCAGTCACTGGCACCACCAGCTCTCTAGCTGATACCTACTGCGCGGCCACTGGTGCCAGTAATTCTGCAGCAGGTACCTCATGCAGTCACTGGTACCACCAGCTTTGCAGTAGATACTTCATGCAGTCACTGGCCCCACCAGCTCTCCAGCTGATACCTACTGCGCGGCCACTGGTGCCACTAGTTCTGCAGCAGGTACCTCATGCAGTCACTGGTACTACCAGCTTTGCAGTAGATACTTCATGCAGTCACTGGTACCACAGGCTTTGCAGTAGATACTTCATGCATTCACTGGCACCACCAGCTCTCCAGCTGATACCTACTGCGCGGCCACTGGTGCCACTAGTTCTGCAGCAGGTACCTCATGCAGTCACTGGTACTACCAGCTTTGCAGTAGATACTTCATGCAGTCACTGGTACCACAGGCTTTGCAGTAGATACTTCATGCATTCACTGGCACCACCAGCTCTCCAGCTGATACCTACTGCGCGGCCGCTGGTGCCAGTAGTTCTGCAGGAGGTACCTCATGCAGTCACTGGTACCACCAGCTTTGCTGTAGATACTTCATGCAGTCACTGGTGCCACCAGCAGAACACAGGTCACATTCAAAGGTCTGAACAGCTAAGCTGCAGGTGTCTCCTTCAAGGTCAGAGGTAACACCAGCTGCACAAATAGTACTTCCTACACAGCCAAGGCTTTCAACAGCTTAGCCTCAGGTGCCTCCTGCATGGCCACCGGTATGACCAGCTCTGCGGCTCAGTCTCCAGCAGGGAGCTGTGCTGCCACACCTCAAGATAGAGATTCCCAAGAGATCCATTTCGAGAAGGCCCCAGATCCTCTCCCCAGAATAGATACTGGGACCACAAGGTAGCTCACAGGTCCACGGTTCTCTTACCATAGGGGGTCCCAGGCCCAAACTCTCCACCGGCCTCGGTCATGTATTGTGCAAGAAGCTCTCCATTTGTAATCCTAGATGGTACCTTGCGGTCCAGCTTCTCATAAAGGAACTCTTCCACCCGGGTACCTGTAGCAAGGTACAGACAGAGACGTGTCAGTACATCAGAGAATTTTGCACACATCACACCAGAGTCAAGAAATGCACACTGCAAGATGGTGGCAGAAGCGTGCAGACCTGACACCATTAAAATGTGTACATACACTACGCAGAACTGTGAGCACATTTATTCATTAAAAGTGCATCAATGTACATCACACCAGCAACGAGGTGCACATTTTCAAAAGAGTGAAAAGGAGAATGCATACCATGACAGCATCGTAACGTGCATTTATAATGCAACTCACACAGCAAGTAGAAGACTGAAGCATGCAGACCCCACCAAAGTCAAGGTGTGAGTACACACCACAACAAACAGAACAATACAGACTAATACATGCAGACCCCACCAGCATCGAGATGTGGGCACACACCTCAACAAACACAGAGTAATACGGATTAAAGCATGCAGACCCCACCAAAGTCAAGGTGTGAGTACATACCACAACAAACAGAACAATACAGACTAATACATGCAGACCCCACCAACATCGAGATGTGGGCACACACCTCAACAAACACAGAGTAATACGGATTAAAGCATGCAGACCCCACCAAAGTCAAGGTGTGAGTACACACCACAACAAACAGAACAATACAGACTAATACATGCAGACCCCACCAGCATCGAGATGTAGGCACACACCTCAACAAACACAGAGTAATACGGATTAAAGCATGCAGACCCCACCAAAGTCAAGGTGTGAGTACACACCACAACAAACAGAACAATACAGACTAATACATGCAGACCCCACCAGCATCGAGATGTGGGCACACACCTCAACAAACACAGAGTAATACGGATTAAAGCATGCAGACCCCACCAAAGTCAAGGTGTGAGTACACACCACAACAAACAGAACAATACAGACTAATACATGCAGACCCCACCAGCATCGAGATGTGGGCACACACCTCAACAAACACAGAGTAATACGGATTAAAGCATGCAGACCCCACCAAAGTCAAGGTGTGAGTACACACCACAACAAACAGAGCAATACAGACTAATACATGCAGACCCCACCAGCATCGAGATGTAGGCACACACCTCAACAAACACAGAGTAATACGGATTAAAGCATGCAGACCCCACCAAAGTCAAGGTGTGAGTACACACCACAAGAAACAGAACAATACAGACTAATACATGCAGACCCCACCAGCATCGAGATGTGGGCACACACCTCAACAAACACAGAGTAATACGGATTAAAGCATGCAGACCCCACCAAAGTCAAGGTGTGAGTACATACCACAACAAACAGAACAATACAGACTAATACATGCAGACCCCACCAGCATCGAGATGTAGGCACACACCTCAACAAACACAGAGTAATACGGATTAAAGCATGCAGACCCCACCAAAGTCAAGGTGTGAGTACATACCACAACAAACAGAACAATACAGACTAATACATGCAGACCCCACCAGCATCGAGATGTAGGCACACACCTCAACAAACATACTAAGTTGGTGACAGAGCAGAGCGTAGAGCGGAAGATTCATGGTATGCACACAACAGAAAAGATGGGAGTCCAAAGCAAGCAATCCTACTGGCAAGAAGGTACGTGCACCACCCACTACAAACACAGCCTCTCAAGGGTAGCACTAAGGGCTGCGGTGCATGCATCATGCTTATACCAGCGGCGAAAGAAGCACAATGCTTAGTCACAACAAGGAGACTGCAGAAGACAAATGCCACAATCATCAAAACCCAGGGCAAAGAGCACAGGAACTAGTTGCCCCACAGAAACAAGCAGAGGTGCAAGGTGACCACCAGCAACAAGCACAGGAGCAAGGTGGTCCAGCAGAATAGGCATAGAGACAGAGCAAAAGGCACAGACATACATAAAATATACCAAATCTACAGACACATGACTCAGGTGACCCAGGGCATAAAGCACGCGTACAGAAACATCCAAAAAAAGAAATAGGACTACACCCCTGACATCTTCTAAGTCATAAAAGACCCAGAGTAGCAATGAAACCTGAACAACAGTCACATCACGGTACAACCACACACTACAATTTACATTCTCTAGCATCCACTCTTCGCCCCACAAGAAAAAATAGCCTCCCTCCTAATAGTACCGTCCCATGACCCTTCTTTCGCTCCTCTTACTAGGGTTCGGCTGCAGTAGAACTTCAGTTTGCCGCAGTATCTTCTCGGTCCAGTTCTTAGTTGTGTCAGCACGAGCCAAGAGATTCTCAAAATGAGCATCAAGCTCAGTCTTCTCGGAATGCCCCAGTTTCTCCTCTGTGAACTGCAACAAGCAAAACCAGGACATGAAAGATCTCATTTCAAACATGAACTATCACACAATGAATACCCCAACTCACAATGAAACCCAGAACATCATGACACAGCATGTCAACATTGAAGTGAAAAGCCCCACCAGTACCCTTGAAGTCAGAGTCCAAAAGAACTTCACTTCAAATAGAGTCAGTTCACAAGCAGAGCTAGAACTGATCAAACCAGAATAAAACCACTCCACTTCAAGCAGGATCTTCCCACCAGGAACAGGACAACTGTGGTATGTTATAAGATTTATCTCAGTCACGGCACTGCCAGTGAAACCTGAATACAAGACAAATGCTCTCCAAGCAGGATCTTCAAATCAAGAACAAGAAAACCACAGTATTATAGGAGTCTCAATCCAAGCATGGTGGTAGGTATCCAAGACTCAATAAAAAAGACCTCCATCCCAATTAGAACTACGAACAGCCAAGCCCCAAAATAAGAAGTCCTCCATCCCATACAAGTCTAGGAAAAACTACACCCCATGAAGATCAGAACTAAATGTGGCTAAATGCAACCAAAACAGAATACAAGAAGATTCAATACCAAGCAGGACTTTTAAATAAAGAACAGGCTAGGCATGATGGGTAATTAGATCCATCTCAATCATGGCACAGAAAGCCACATCTGAATACAAGAAGACAGACGACCCGAGCCCGGAAAGGAACAATTAAACCTCAAAACAGGAAGACCCCATCAAAAGCAACAGCAAGCCTAGGAACAATCAACACCTAGTAAACAAAGAACCCATTCTAAGTATGGCTAACAACTGGATGCACATTTTTTTTTAACAAAAAACTCAAGCAGGGCTAGAAAGAACTGGACTAAAAACAACCCATGCCAGTGTGACTAGAAACACTAGACACATTAACCCAAGAAAGTGTGGGAGCGACCCAACCCACACACATGAAGACCTCATCTCAAGCATGACTTGGAATTCAGGATCAAGAACGCTGCAGTGATGATCATCCCAAGGAGCATATTGACAACTAAAACTAAATACAAGAAGACCTACATCCCAAGCCGTCATGGAAACAACAACCAACATACAAAGTCTCCATCCGAGCAGGGCTAGAAACAACCAAACTACAAAAGGCTGTGTGGCACAGCTAATAACGACTAAACCCTTCTTCTCAAGAGGAGCTAAAACAACACGTACAAGGAGATATCAACCCAGGGAGAGCTATAAACACCAAACCCCAAAACAGAAACACCCTAATCTCAACCATGACAGCACTCTATAAACTCAAATACTAAAAGCTCCATCCTAAGTGTAAAACCTTGAGCAATCAAACCACATTACATGAAGACGACTATGCTACGCACGTTACGATTCCATGTCTCTGCTTGTGGATGGCTCTGTGTACACACCAACGGCAGCCTGGAAATTACCACCAGAATCTAACCAAAATCCATGCAGGCCTTCTATTGGAAAACCTGCAATTCTTTCCATGGGCTACAGATATCAAAATGCACTGGCAAGTATTCACAGTGACCTCGAAAACACTGTACATTAGTTTCAACAAAAGTAGTCTTGTGACTAAAACTGAATCATTCTCTCTCTCTCTCTGCCCAATCATCTGACTCTGCCCTGGGCTTATCGCTGCCCGTGATAAAAGCTCCTTATTCATGCCCTGGTGTTTGAACCTTTGTGCACCAGGACTTGTTACTTGTGTGGCCATCATTCCTTGCCTTGTTTCTTCCAGAGTCTGTGTCCTGTTCCACAGCACCTTGCTGCACATTTCTCCAAGCTCTGCATTTCATGTTGCTTCACTGTATGTTCTGCTTTTGTCTGCAGTCAGGTGCACCTCCTCAGCTGCTCCCTTCCTACTTAGCTTCCAAAAACTTTCTGCTCTTACTACATTTTACCATATTTCCTGTCTTGTGATCCAGTTGCCCCTCTGCTTACTTCTTTTGTTTCGGTCATGTGCTCTTTTTTTCTGCTCCCTAGTTGACTTGCTTTTGCTTCTCGTTTCATCTGCAAGTTGCTTGTATTCCACAATTGCTGTCTCTAGTTTATCTTGCATCCCTGTCTCTTGTGGTAGCAGCTTCTAGACGCTGTTGCTCGTCACGCCTTGCGTGATAATATCCCTGCATACCTGTGGCTGTCCTACCTTTTTCTCCGGTGTGACCTTGATGCCTTCCTTTTGCACGTTTGCTACGGTTCTCGTGATCCTTGTGCTTTCCCTTCTCAAGTCTGTCTGCAGTTCTGGTTGTTTCTCTCGTTAGTCCCATGCTTGTGCTCCAGCTTCTTTTGCCTGATCTGTACTTCTTTCCTTCTAACATAGTTGCTTCTCTGCTTCTTGCCTTGCACTCTACTTGGGCACTTAAGGTCCATTTAGAGTGTGGTCAGGGCCACCGAGTATTTTACTCGGTCGCCCTGATGGAGTATCAGAGAAGTTAGAGATGCCCATGCCCCAGCAGACATCTCTTACATTGGTTGGAACTGCCACCACGGTGTTTCCTGACACTGTATTGAAAGTGTGCCCTCCAACACTTAACATTCCCACAGACTTTAAATTTCTGTTTTTAACTTTAAAAATAAAATCCGAAAGCAGGATTTGTTTTCATTATTAAAATAAATAAATAAAACACACACAATAACTCCCTAAGCATGGGATATTAATCCCATGGCATGGGAGTGTTTTTACTTTCACTTATAACTATCTTTTGGATGGTGGGACGCAAAAGTAAAAACTTGCCACTTATTCGCCCACTCTAGGACAAGCAAACAGCAAAACCCCTGACTGCACTTACACTGCCAGAGCGTCGGGGGAGTATGGCAGTGGCAGAGGCAGAGGCGACATACTGAACGTGCTAATGACTCGAAATGAGGTGGGTGAACCTTCAGTGTGGCGGAAAGGATATTCCATCAACTTTACAGCAGCATAAGCTTTCCGCCACACTCTAAATCAGGGCTTATGCCTTTTAGTAAGTGTACCCTCTTGTGTATAACCGTAAAGAGGTTGGCTTCTAGATTCCAGGAGGCAATCCCTGTCCCAGCCTTTGTCTGGTGTTACACTTCTTAAGTGCTTTAAGAGTGACTGTGTGTTAGTGTTAATTTCCTAGGAACTGGCGCTGTGAATTAAGCTCAATCCAGGCGGGCTTGGCTCATGTATTTAAATAAAATCTTTAGTGGTGCCCCTGGGTCCGGACACAGAATCACGTCTGTTGCCACCTTTCTATGGAGTTTGCAGATTGAGTGTCTGTAAGTATAATCAGCACAGAGAGAGTTTCACAAGTCCTGTGAGATGTTTGGAGTCTTACCTGGGTACAACCGTAGAGGTAACCGACAGTCTTTGTCCAGTTATTGGTACATTATGGTTGCCTAAATTCTCTGTCCTGCACTTGTCCCATATTCTGCTTCCGTCTCCACTTTCATCTAGCATGTGTCATTACTTGTTGTTACTCACTCACTTCCAAAGCTTGATAGCAGCACAGATAGGAACAAAGAAGGCTAAACATGCTAAGTAGGACTAATGACAACCAAAGATCACTACACAAAGACCCTACTCCACGTAGGGGGGTTTAAAATGTAAAGCACAGAACTTAACAACCTCTTTACCAATCAGGACTACAAACAAATAGCAGTCAAAGATCCTCATCTTGTGCAAGACTAGGAAAAACTAGAGTCCATTGAATGAAGCCACCAACGCAAACATGTACATATACATCTGGATGTATGTATGCCTGGGTATTTAGCATGAACCTAGTTGGGGAGCTAATAATCATGTTAAATAATGGAGAGAGGGGATTTATTCAATTGACTTTCAAAAATGCATTACCTTATATTTACAACTGCTTTACATTTCCCATGTTTACAGCTGCATTACCTTTCACAGAGGTAACATGTTTAGAAACATGGAGATTAAGTAATTTGTCCAGAATCAAATCATTTTGAATCAAATGAAGAGGATAGGATTAAAACCCAGGTTTCAAAGTTAGTAGCGTAATCACTAGAGCACATTTTCAAGAGTTTCTTTCACACAGCAGTACCCCACGAGGAATCGTTCTTCCATAAAGCAGTGCCCCACGAGTTATCGTTCTTCCATAAAGCAGTGCCCCACGAGGAAAGGTCCTTCCAAACGGCAGTGCCCCACGAGGAAAGGTACTTCCACACGGCAGTGCCCCACGAGGAAAGGTCCTTCCACACGGCAGTGCCCCACGAGGAAAGGTCCTTCCACACGGCAGTGCCCCACAAGAAAAGGTCCTTCCACACAGCAATGCACCCTGAGGAAAGGTCCTTCCACAGAGCAGTGCCCCACGAGGAAAGGTCCTTCCACGCGGCAGTGGCCCACAAGAAAAAGTCCTTCCACACAGCAATGCACCCTGAGGAAAGGTCCTTCCACGCGGCAGTGCCCCACGAGGAAAGGTCCTTCCACACGGCAGTGCCCCACAAGAAAAAGTCCTTCCACACGGCAGTGCCCCACAAGGAAAGGTCCTTCCACACAGCAATGCACCCTGAGGAAAGGTCCTTCCACACAGCAGTGCCCCACGAGAAAAAGTCCTTCCACGCGGCAGTGCCCCACAAGAAAAAGTCCATCCACACGGCAGTACCCCACGAGGATAGGTCCTTCCCAACGGCAGTGCCCCACGAGGATAGGTCCTTCCCAACGGCAGTGCCCCACGAGGATAGGTCCTTCCACACAGCAGTGCCCTACGAGGAAAGGTCCTTCCACACAGCAGTGCCCTACGAGGAAAGGTCCTTCCACACAGCAGTGCCCCACGAGGAAAGGTCCTTCCACACAGCAGTGCCCCACGAGGAAAGGTCCTTCCACACAGCAGTGCCCCACGAGGAAAGGTCCTTCCACACCGCAGTGTGCTATGAGGAAAGGTTCTTCCACACCTCAGTGCTCCATTAGGAAAGGTCCTTCCACACAGCAGTGCCCCACGAGTAAAGGTCCTTCCACACAGCAGTGCCCCACAAGGAAAGGTCCCTCCACACTGCAGTACGCCATGAGGAAAGGTCCTTCCACACAGCAGTGCCCCACAAGGAAAGGTCCTTCCACACAGCAGTGCCCCACAAGGAAAGGTCCTTCCACAAGGCAGTGTGCCATGAGGAAAGGTCCTTCCACACAGCAGGGCCCCACAAGCAAAGGTCCTTCCACACCGCAGTACGCCATGAGGAAAGGTCCTTCCACACAGCAGTGCCCCAAGAGGAAAGGTCCTTCCACATCGCAGTGTGCTATGAGGAAAGGTCCATCCACATAGCAGTGCCCCACTAGGAAAGGTCCTTGCACACAGCAGTGCACCACGAGGAATGGTCCTTTCATACAGCAGTGCCCTCAGGGAAAGGTCCTTCCACACAGCAGTGCCCTACGAGGAAAGGTCCTTCCACACAGCAGTGCCCTACGAGGAAAGGTCCTTCCACACAGCAGTGCCCTACGAGGAAAGGTCCTTCCACACAGCAGTGCCCCACGAGGAAAGGTCCTTCCACACAGCAGTGCCCCACGAGGAAAGGTCCTTCCACACAGCAGTGCCCCACGAGGAAAGGTCCTTCCACACCGCAGTGTGCTATGAGGAAAGGTTCTTCCACACCTCAGTGCTCCATTAGGAAAGGTCCTTCCACACAGCAGTGCCCCACGAGTAAAGGTCCTTCCACACAGCAGTGCCCCACAAGGAATGGTCCCTCCACACTGCAGTACGCCATGAGGAAAGGTGCTTCCACACAGCAGTGCCCCACAAGGAAAGGTCCTTCCACAAGGCAGTGTGCCATGAGGAAAGGTCCTTCCACACAGCAGGGCCCCACAAGCAAAGGTCCTTCCACACCGCAGTACGCCATGAGGAAAGGTCCTTCCACACAGCAGTGCCCCAAGAGGAAAGGTCCTTCCACATCGCAGTGTGCTATGAGGAAAGGTCCATCCACATAGCAGTGCCCCACTAGGAAAGGTCCTTGCACACAGCAGTGCACCACGAGGAATGGTCCTTTCATACAGCAGTGCCCTCAGGGAAAGGTCCTTTCACACAGCAGTGGCCCACGAGGGTAGGTCCTTCCCCACAACAGTGCTCTACGAGGAAAGGTCCTTTCCCACACAACAGTGCCCTGCGGGGAAAGGTCCTTCCACACAGCAGTGCCCCACGAGAAAAAGTCCTTTCCACACAGCAGTGCCCCACGAGAATAGGTACTTCCACACAGCAGTGCTCTACGAGGAAAGGTCCTTCCACACAGCAGTGCTCTACGAGGAAAGGTCCTCCCACACAGCAGTGCCCCACAAGGATGGGTCCTCCCACACAGCAGTGCCCCACAAGGATAGGTCCTCCCACACAGCAGTGCCCCACGAGGATAGGTCCTTCCACACAGCAGTGCCCCACGAGGACAGGTCCTTCCACACAGCAGTGCCCCACGAGGACAGGCCCTTCCACACAGCAGTGCCCCACAAGGACAGGTCCTTCCACACAGGAGTGCCCCACGAGAATAGGTCCTTCCACACAGGAGTGCTCTACGAGGAAAGGTCCTTCCACACAGCAGTGCTCTACGAGGAAAGGTCCTTCCACACAGCAGTGCTCTACGAGGAAAGGTCCTCCCACACAGCAGTGCTCTACGAGGAAAGGTCCTCCCACACAGCAGTGCTCTACGAGGAAAGGTCCTCCCACACAGCAGTGCCCCACAAGGATAGGTCCTCCCACACAGCAGTGCCCCACGAGGATAGGTCCTTCCACACAGCAGTGCCCCACGAGGACAGGTCCTTCCACACAGCAGTGCCCCACGAGGACAGGTCCTTCCACACAGCAGTGCCCCACGAGGAAAGGTCCTTCCACACAACAGTGCCCCACGAGGACAGGTCCTTCCACACAACAGTGCCCCACGAGGACAGGTCCTTCCACACAGCAGTGCCCCACGAGGATAGGTCCTTCCACACAGAAGTGCCCTACAAGGAAAGGTCCTTCCACACAGCAGTGCCCTACAAGGAAAGGTCCTTCCACATCGCAGTGTGCTATGAGGAAAGGTCCATCCACATAGCAGTGCCCCACTAGGAAAGGTCCTTGCACACAGCAGTGCACCACGAGGAATGGTCCTTTCATACAGCAGTGCCCTCAGGGAAAGGTCCTTCCACACAGCAGTGGCCCACGAGGGTAGGTCCTTCCACACAGCAGTGCCCCACGAGGAAAGGTCCTTCCACACAACAGTGCCCCACGAGGACAGGTCCTTCCACACAACAGTGCCCCACGAGGACAGGTCCTTCCACACAGCAGTGCCCCACGAGGATAGGTCCTTCCACACAGAAGTGCCCTACAAGGAAAGGTCCTTCCACACAGCAGTGCCCTATGAGGAAAGGTCCATCCACATAGCAGTGCCCCACTAGGAAAGGTCCTTGCACACAGCAGTGCACCACGAGGAATGGTCCTTTCATACAGCAGTGCCCTCAGGGAAAGGTCCTTTCACACAGCAGTGGCCCACGAGGGTAGGTCCTTCCCCACAACAGTGCTCTACGAGGAAAGGTCCTTTCCCACACAACAGTGCCCTGCGGGGAAAGGTCCTTCCACACAGCAGTGCCCCACGAGAAAAAGTCCTTTCCACACAGCAGTGCCCCACGAGAATAGGTACTTCCACACAGCAGTGCTCTACGAGGAAAGGTCCTTCCACACAGCAGTGCTCTACGAGGAAAGGTCCTCCCACACAGCAGTGCCCCACAAGGATGGGTCCTCCCACACAGCAGTGCCCCACAAGGATAGGTCCTCCCACACAGCAGTGCCCCACGAGGATAGGTCCTTCCACACAGCAGTGCCCCACGAGGACAGGTCCTTCCACACAGCAGTGCCCCACGAGGACAGGCCCTTCCACACAGCAGTGCCCCACAAGGACAGGTCCTTCCACACAGGAGTGCCCCACGAGAATAGGTCCTTCCACACAGGAGTGCTCTACGAGGAAAGGTCCTTCCACACAGCAGTGCTCTACGAGGAAAGGTCCTTCCACACAGCAGTGCTCTACGAGGAAAGGTCCTTCCACACAGCAGTGCTCTACGAGGAAAGGTCCTCCCACACAGCAGTGCTCTACGAGGAAAGGTCCTCCCACACAGCAGTGCTCTACGAGGAAAGGTCCTCCCACACAGCAGTGCCCCACAAGGATAGGTCCTCCCACACAGCAGTGCCCCACGAGGATAGGTCCTTCCACACAGCAGTGCCCCACGAGGACAGGTCCTTCCACACAGCAGTGCCCCACGAGGACAGGTCCTTCCACACAGCAGTGCCCCACGAGGAAAGGTCCTTCCACACAACAGTGCCCCACGAGGACAGGTCCTTCCACACAACAGTGCCCCACGAGGACAGGTCCTTCCACACAGCAGTGCCCCACGAGGATAGGTCCTTCCACACAGAAGTGCCCTACAAGGAAAGGTCCTTCCACACAGCAGTGCCCTACAAGGAAAGGTCCTTCCACACAGCAGTGCCCTACAAGGAAAGGTCCTTCCACACAGCAGTGCCCTACGAGGAAAGGTCCTTCCACACAGCAGTGCCCTACGAGGAAAGGTCCTTTCACACAGCAGTACCCCACAAGGAAAACTTCTTCCACACAGCAGTGCCCCATGAGAAAAAGTCCCTGCACAAAGCAGTGCCCCACAAGGAAAGGTCCTTCACACAGTAGTGCCCCACGAGGAATGAGCTGATGGTGTCTGAAGACCTCCACACTCTAACAAGCAGAAGACTGAAATCAACTACATAGAAAGCCACCTCATAAACAAGTCACACTAATGTCCATCGCGGAGCTTCACACTATGCAGCACAAGGGACAATCCAACCCCTGTGTTCAGTTCAATTTGCAACTAGCTACACCCCATGCAGAAGATGAAAAACATGAGTCACAAAAAGCCTGCTCCCCAACACAGCTTCTATCCGCACTGGAAGCATCCTCCACATGCGCCTCATCACCACCAATAACCAGAGAGCGTCATCACAAGCGTGGCCACCGACAGAACCTCTCATGTAGTACCTCACTGCAAGTAAAAAGGGGCACAACAAAGAACGCCAAGAGCTCCCTCTCCAGAAAGGGATGGCCACACCAAGATGGGCTCATCAAGAAGACCATGACCCAGCTATTCGCCAGAAAGAACAGCAGTCACAGTGTAGTCAGGAAGGGTCTTTACTCTGTAAAGATGGTGCACGTGCGAAGCAGCAAAATACTAAGCTTGACAAGTCAGTGACTGAGGAGGTCAAAGCCCTTATGAAGTCACTCTTTACTAAAGTTACTGTTCTTAATAAATATTCAGAGGGTGGTTAATTTAAAAAAAAAAAAAACTGGTTTGGACCCTAATGTCCTGAGGCCCGCATCCCTGAAAGTGATCCCAGAGGTCCACCTCTCTGCCGCCAGGGGAAAACGTTCAGTTGCTGGTGAACTGTAGTCCTCCGTTGTGAGAAAGTAGCCTCTTTCTAGCCTTGTTACCCCCACTTTTGGCCTGTTTGTGAGTATATGTCAGGGTGTTTTCACTGTCTCACTGGGATCCTTCTAGCCAGGGCCCAGTGCTCATAAGTTTGTGGCCTATATGTGTGTGTTCCAGGTGTGATGCCTAACTGTCTCACTGAGGCTCTGCTAACCAGAACCTCAGTGGTTATGCTCTTTCTGCTCTCCAAATTGTCACTAACAGGCTAGTGACCAATTTCTCCAATTCACATTGGCATACTGGAACACCCTTATAATTCCCTAGTATATGGTACTGAGGTACCCAGGGTATTGGGGTTCCAGGAGATCCCTATGGGCTGCAGCATTTCTTCTGCCACCCATAGGGAGCTCTGACAATTCTTACACAGGCCTGCCACTGCAGCCTGAGTGAAATAACGTCCACGTTATTTCACAGCCATTTACCACTGCACTTAAGTAACTTATAAGTCACCTATATATCTAACCTTCACCTGGTGAAGTTTGGATGCAAAGTTACTTAGTGTGTGGGCACCCTGGCACTAGCCAAGGTGCCCCCACATCGTTCAGGGCAAATTCCCCGGACTTTGTGAGTGCGGGGACACCATTTCACGCGTGCACTATACATAGGTCACTACCTATGTATAGCGTCACAATGGTAACTCCGAACATGGCCATGTAACATGTCTAAGATCATGGAATTGTCACCCCAATGCCATTCTGGCATTGGGGAGACAATTCCATGATCCCCTGAGTCTCTAGCACAGACCCGGGTACTGCCAAACTGCCTTTCCTGGGGTTTCACTGCAGCTGCTGCTGCTGCCAACCCCTCAGACAGGTCAGCCAGGCCTGGCCCAGGAAGGCAGAACAAAGGACTTCCTCAGAGAGAGGGTGTTACACCCTCTCCCTTTGGAAAAATGTGTCAGGGCTGGGGAGGAGTAGCCTCCCCCAGCCTCTGGAAATGCTTTGATGGGCACAGATGGTGCCCATCTCTGCATAAGCCAGTCTACACCGGTTCAGGGATCCCCCAGCCCTGCTCTGGCGCGAAACTGGACAAAGGAAAAGAAAGTGACCACTCCCCTGACCTGCACCTCCCAGGGGAGGTGCCCAGAGCTCCTCCAGTGTGCTCCAGACCTCTGCCATCTTGGAAACAGAGGTGCTGCTGGCACACTGGACTGCTCTGAGTGGCCAGTGCCATCAGGTGACGTCAGAGACTCCTTCTGATAGGCTCTTACCTTTCTTACTAGCCTATCCTCCTTCCTAGGTAGCCAAACCTCCTTTTCTGGCTATTTAGGGTCTCTGCTTTGGAGAATTCTTCAGATACCGAATGCAAGAGCTCACCAGAGTTCCTCTGCATCTCTCTCATCACCTTCTGCCAAAGGATCGACCGCTGACTGCTCAGGATGCCTGCAAAACTGCAACAAAGTAGCAAAGACGACTACTGCAACCTTGTATCGCTTCATCCTGCCGGCTTTCTCAACTGTTTCCTGGTGGTGCATGCTCTGGGGTAGCCTGCCTCCTTCTTGCACCAGGAGCTCTGAAGAAATCTCCCGTGGGTTGACGGAATCTTCCCCCTGCAACAGCAGGCAACAAAAGACTGCATTACCGGTCCTCTGGGTCCCCTCTCAGCACAACGAGCGTGGTCCCTGGAACTCAGCAACTCTGTCCAAGTGACTCAAACAGTCCAGTAACTCTTCAGTCCAAGTTTGGTGGAGGTAAGTCCTTGCCTCCCCACTCTAGACTGCATTGCTGGGTACCACGTGATTTGCAGCTGCTCCGGCTCCTGTGCACTCTTCCAGGATTTCCTTTGTGCTCAGCCAAGCCTGGGTCCCCGACACTCTAACCTGCAGTGCACAACCTTCTGAGTTGTCCTCCGGCGTCGTGGGACTCCCTTTTCTGACTTAGGGTGGACTCCGGTTCACTCCTCTTCCAAGTGCCTGTTCCGGTACTTCTGCAGGTGCTGCCTGCTTCTGTGAGGGCTCCCTGACTTGCTGGGCTCCCCCCTCTGTCTCCTCATCCAAGTGGCGACATCCTGGTCCCTCCTGGCCCACAGCAGCATCCAAAAACCCTAACCGCGACCCTTGCAGCTAGCAAGGCTTGTTTGCGGTCTTTCTGAGTGGGAACACCTCTGCAAGCTTATTCACGACGTGGGACATCCATCCTCCAAAGGGGAAGTTCCTAGTCCTCTTCGTTCTTGCAGAACACAAACCTTCTTCCATCCAGTGGCAGCTTCTTTGCATCCTCAGCTGGCATTTCCTGGGCATCTGCCCACTCTCGACACTGTCGCGACACTCGGACTTGGTCCCCTTGTCTTACAGGTACTCAGGTCCGGAAATCCACTGCTGTTGCATTGCTGGTGTTGGTCTTCCTTGCAGAATCCCCCTATCACGACTTCTGTGCTCTCTGGGGTTGTAGGTGCACTTTACACCTACCTTTCAGGGTCTTGGGGTGGGCTATTTTCCTAACCCTCACTGTTTTCTTACAGTCCCAGCTACCCTATACCAGCTCACATAGGTTTGGGGTCCATTCGTGGTTCGCATTCCACTTTTGGAGTATATGGTTTGTGTTGCCCCTATACCTATGTGCTCCTATTGCAATCTACTGTAACTTTACATTGCTTGCATTACTTCCTTTTGCTATTACTGCATATTTTTGGTACTGTGTACATATATCTTGTGTATATTTGCTATCCTCATACTGAGGGTACTCACTGAGATACTTTGGCATATTGTCATAAAAATAAAGTACCTTTATTTTTAGTATATCTGTGTATTGTGTTTTCTTATGATATTGTGCATATGACACCAGTGGTATAGTAGGAGCTTTGCATGTCTCCTAGTTCAGCCTAAGCTGCTCTGCTATAGCTACCTTCTATCAGCCTAAGCTGCTAGAAACACCTCTTCTACACGAATAAGGGATAACTGGACCTGGTACAGAGTGTAAGTACCCCTTGGTACCACTACAAGCCAGGCAAGCCTCCTACATCCGTGACACTGGAGAAACAAGCATGATTTTCAGATGGCCAGTGGGATGGGATTTAGCACGTTTCATTGGATAGGATGGCACAGACAGTCATCTGTTTTGGCGCATCGGAGGATCAGACCATGCTAATCCTACACAAGTCAGAAGGGGTTACTAGCACAGCAAGCCTTAGTACCCAGTCCAGCTACTGCACTTTACTGATGCACTACTATTTTCGTGATTCAACCTGTTTTTTAACAAAGGGGCGTAGGGAGATAGGATGCAAAATGCCCGATACGGCTTATGCTATTTGTTACCGGTCTTACACCCATAATAGATCTCAAGCTACACAGAAAAGAAGGAAATAAGTGTCCTGCAGCAAGATTTTCTTCTGAAGCAATCTGAATAGTGAGATGTTTGTGAAGTCCCACCAAGAGCATTGGTGATGATTTGAACAATGTGGCCTTAACTGGCCAGATCCATTCTACAGAAACTGTACTTTGCAGGAAAAGGTGAAACTGCAGAATGATGCTCATTCAGACAGTGGCTGCACGGAGGCCAGGGGTAACAAGACACACCATGTCAAGCTTGGTTCTCTGCACTCCTTCAAGTGGCTGTCCACTAAACGTATAATTCTTTCATGCATCAATGGACAACATCAGCACATGTCATGCCGTTTCCATGCCAGCAGTGTCCAGCAGTGTGCAACAGTGGCTCCCATGCAGTTTGCACTGGGCCCACTCTGGAGAATGCTCCTACAGTTAGAGTCCACCGAGTGACCGGTTACCATCTACTCCACTTTACTTTCTGCAAATGATTTTCTGTCACCTTACACTGCAGTAGTATGCAGCAGCACATTCTAGGTAGCTCACAAGGCAGCATCGTTCATGTGTCTACCTCAGTCTGTCAGCCGCCACTAACTAAGGCTCATCCAGAGCATCCAAGCAACAACATAGAAGCACCACCAGCTATCCCACCAGACAGTAGTCAACAGAAAGTAACCAAGGCTCACCTCAAAGAAAGCACAAGATACCACCTCAGTAATGTCAAGAGCTGGATGTGAATAGGAAGTACGCTTCTGGGAGGACCACCCGCCATCTGAAGAAGAAAACCTCAGAGAAGCCAAATTCAGAAGAGGAGTCTGATCTCTGCTACAGATGGCCACCACCCAGACTAAGCATGGCAGTGAAAGATATGGATTGTTTAAAGTCCAGCCCCCACAAGAACGACACAAGTCCACAAGTTGAAACTTGGTAGGTCAACCATGCCCATGATTCACACTAGAAGTTAAGAAATAACGAAAAACTAGTACTACAGAGTTTGTTGCTCTAAATTTTATATGTAGGGCTGCATTTGCTAATTACTTGGTTTCTTATGCATTCACATGGCAGACTTAAGACTGGAACCAAATGAATGTGTGGGTGTGGTGGTTTGGTGATTAATGGTGGATGAAGAAGGGCGTAGCAGGGGGCATCAAGGGTGGATAGTGTCACAAATGCTACGGTTACTGCAATATCAAAATTAATATAGAGGATTTCAAAACACACCAGCACTCACTGCAAGAATAAAGGTGCACTCCATAGCCACGCAGCAGCACAGAGCCCAGGGAAGTGGTGGGGGAGGGCAGGACAATGGCTGAAGATGCTGCACACCCGACACCTTATTAAATTATTCAGGGCACCAAGTCACACACCTGCTGCTGAGAGACCAGCATATGCATTCAAAGCCAAACACACGGGAACAGGCTAATAGTGTGTAGAGCTCAGGTCCAGCTCAGAATCAGCCTACGTGACGGTGCGCTCAGACCAGGCTATACAAAAGCCCATTTCGAACAGTGTGCAAGATCCCACTCTTTGTCAAACTATGCTGGGGTCGAGGCAGACTCTGCAAGTGCACACTGAAGTGTGGAGGGATCTGAATAGACTGCTCAAGGGCGAGGCCAATACAAAAGAGCTAGTCTGTGCAGTGGCCTACTCGTGCAGTACTAAGAAGGGGACAGGGAATACTGCAAAAGAGTTTATTCAAGCCACAACTTTGTTTTGGGTTGAAAATCCTTAATTACATAATGAACTAGCTAGCCTGTCTCTGTTCTGTGTGCCCTCTCTGATCTGGTGTCTTCTATACACAGCAAACCTTCAGCCTACTGCAAGACGCTCTACAGGTTTCCTTTGACTGCTCGGGTTAGAAGTATTGTAGGCAATACTAAGATGAGTGTACATGCTTTCTACCTATTAAGGGTGCCTGCTACTGCCTCTTGGGGCTATGGAAAAACTGACAGCTGGTACCTAATTGCCGGTGTACAGGACTTTTTTACCGCATCCTTGCTCGAGTTGTCTACTTGTCCTGGTGGGGGTACTTCATACCTGAGGTATCTATTTACTCTGACTGTTGGAGGTGGGCTCGGAATGACTTGGTATTTGTGACCCAAAATGGAGGTTCTGTTGAGGTGACTGAAGGTCATTCGGGCTTTTCACTCCCAAAAGCGAGTCCACACCCTGGCATTACTACTGATTGCATTGTTTGAGCTCCTACAGACCTTTTCTTGCCTCACTTTGGGCTCCTAATAAAGAAAGCTGAAGGCCTCCAGAGAAACAGGACACCTGCAGCACTAAGGCCAAGTTCCCTTTCTATCGACATGAGCAGAGAAAAGAAGATCTGCCCCAGCAACAGGGGTGCTGTACTGAGGACTCGCCTGAACCTCATTCATTCAGAGCCTCCCTTCACCCTTTTCTGATTCATGTGGGGAAAGTGCAAAACGTGCATTTAAAGGGACTGGCTGACCACCAAAATTTTAATGGGGCCAGTGCCCCTTCCAAGTTCTGCTCCCAGCTTTTTTTTTATTCTTTAAGTATATTTAGTGGGTTTTTCATGAAGGACAGCAGTCACAATTGGCAGGGTCCGTAAGAATGATTAATCATATCAGTGTGTATCATGAGCAGTACATAGTAAATGAAAACATGATAATTAGTGCATTTGAAGCAGCTGCGTGCATGCACTTTCGGTTGGTGAGTCAATATAGAGGACGGGAGTCTACTGCCTTGGTGACACAAATTTGGGGCAAACCCATGAACTGGTGTGGGAGTAGGGCGAAAGAACAAGCGTGGAAGCTACATGTCACGTCTACAGGGGAGACGTATGTAAGCGGGTAGTGAGGACGGTGGTACTGTGATGAGGGGGTGCAAGCAGCGGGTGAGGTGAACCATACAGGTCTCTCTCATGTTTGGCAACAAGGCGTGTCAGGGATGTGAAGCAGGTTCGTACCTTACGCAGCTTGTGACTCTTGAAGATGCCCAAGGAGCATCCCTCCCAGGTGTGTAAGTTTGGCAGACCTCCCTTACGGTGTTGTGTAGAGACTTCCAGTAACCACGTAGGGAGGGACAGCCGCAGAGCATGTGGGGAAGGTCTGCATCTGGAGCCTGGCAGCACGGACAGCCCACTGGTGTACCAGGAAAGTAGCGATTGATTGGGCAGGGGTAAGGTACGTTCTGTGTAATATAAAAAAAACAGTATATTTTTTAAAGGGAAGCTAAGGGATACCTGTTGAGGTCATTCTAAAGCCTGTGTCTATTCCTTATCATGGAGCACTCGTCCGTAATCGTCTTCCCGCTTCTGTCGAAGCACACTGATAGGGGCCCTCTTCACTTCATAAATGGCCTTTTACAACCAGATGTTAAGGTGACGGCCATCACCCATGGTGAGTATGGTCTGCAATACTGGATGTGTAGCGGGGTCCACCTCCGTGGTATTCCACAGGGTGCAATGTGTGTTGTTAAGTTGCCTATGAAGGAGAAATTTTCCTAGCGGAAGGCCATAGTCCATAGCCAACTGGTCAAAGGAGAGAAAGTTATCTACGAAAAGGTTGCCAAGTGTATGTAACAAATGCGTAGTCCAGCCCACCATGTCCCGTCACGTGTAAAAGTCCCAAAATGAGAGGAGGCCAATCAGTGACTGGTGTCTCCCGCAAGAAGTGAAGGACACGGACCACACGTGTCCGGGCCATTGCTAACTGTGAAGGCCTTTGGTGGGGGGGAGGCTTGGAAGAAGAAGGCCTCAGACCTTCGGTACTGGTAGGATTCCTCATTCACTGCATGTCTCACCCAGACATCGCCTGGCAGTACAAAGCGATAGCCACTATAGCTGGGCTGCTAATAGCTATGCCTCAAAAGACGGGGCGCCTAGCCCTCCTTGGTCCAGTGGTAGCTGCTGTTTTCAGAGATCAACGCAGCTTTGCTTACTACCTCAAATGAAGGTGCTCAGTGAGCAATAAAATTCTTTAAAAAAGGGACTTGGTGAAATAACTGGAAGGCTAGTAAAATAATATAGGCGGAAGGCTAGTAAAATAATATAGGCGGTGGAGCAGAATGACCTTCTTTGCCAAAGCTATCTTGCCAATCTGGGCCAGGGGTAAAGATTGCCAGAAATGTTTTTGAAATCTGAAACTTGTCAAGGTCGTGCGGAGGTTCCCTTCGTACATGTCCAATGATGTATGGTAAAGGTGAATCCCCAGGTGGTGGATTGCTGCTTCGTGCCAGCGGTCTCACCTAGGTATAAGAACTGTGGTAGCTGATCAGGGCAGAGCAGATATATGGCTGACTTTTTCCAATTTACTCAGAGCCTTGCGGCCGTGCCGAACCCAGTCAGTGTGTCCCGCAGTGAGGAGAAATTAGATGTGGCATCTCTCAGGTACAGAAGCAGGTCATCTGCATACAGCGACACTGGGTGCATCCTGTCCTCTAGGGGTACATCCCACTCCTTCCAAAACAAATGGCCCATCAACAGCGCAAATAGCAGGGGAGACAGTGGGCACCCTTGCCTGGTCCCGCGGTCTAGGGGAAATGGAGGTGACCCAGGCGTATCTGAGAGGTTGGCTTGGTGTAGAGTAGTGGGGTGTAGGCAAGGAGTTGTGGCCCAACCCTCATGCGAGTTAGCACCCTGAAGACATAGTGTCATGTCAATGTTTCAAATGCCTTTTCTAGGTCTAATATGAGACAGGCTACATGTGGGTACCATCCTTGAATGCAAACCTGTATATGAAAGAGACGACAGATGATTTGGGAGGTACTTTGTCTGGGGACAAATCCATTTTGGTCAGCGTGGGTATGTTCTGGGAGAACCTGGGCATATCTGTCATCTAGGATCTTCCCCAGAGCTTTGTAATCCACTCCTAATATGGCTATGGGCCTGAAAGATGATAATTGACTAGGGTTTCTCTCTGGTTTGGGAACAGAGGCCAGTAAGGACTCCTGAAATGAATGGGGAAGCTTTCCAGGGAGTAGTGCCACCTCGTACATCTCCACACGGCAGAGCGCCAGGAGAAAGTGCTGTAGTGCTCCATTGGCAAGCCATCTAGCCATGGTGTTTTGTTTTGGGCTAGGTCTTGGATTTCCTGAGCCACATACTCTGTGGTTATTCTGGCATCTAGGGAAAGTCAAGTGGAGGTGGGAATGAGGACAGTTCAACCCCTGCTAGAAACGTGTGGGAGTGCTCCTCCAAGGAGTCAGGTGGTGCCCGGTAGATGAAGGAGTAATAAGCATAAAAGGTCTGCAGTATCTCCCTCTTGGGTGACAACAATAGAGCCCATGGGTGTAACCAACTCTGTGATCGGGCAACAGAGTGGATCACCAGGCCAGGGGAGAGAGAGAGAGAGAGAGAGAGAGAGAGAGAGAGAGAGAGAGAGAGAGAGAGAGAGAGAGAGAGATATATATATATATATATATATATATATATATATATATATATATATATATATATATCTCTCTCTCTCTCTCTCTCTCTCTCTCTCTCTCCCCCTCTCCCTCTCGTGACTGCTGGATCTGGTTCGCAGTATGCTGAGAACTTGTGCGTGAGGAGGAGCCCGGATCAGCAGAGGAGGCTGGTAGGTTTGAGGAAGATTATTCGGTTGTTGTGGGACATGGGGCCAATGTTGTGTGAGGCTTTGTATGTTTGTGCGAGGAGTTTGAAAAGTGCTTGTTTGTGGACTAGCCTCATCACTAACAAGAAGTTTAGCCAAACAAATGGTACAAGACAAAAAAGAGCTTCACTTCTTCCCTTGGAATACTGCAGCTTAGGAAGCCTCCATCTATGACTTCTTCAAAAGATGATCCACACTTTAACTATAACACACAGTCGCATACAGAAAAAGTACAGCTGAGAGTTAAGTGTGACCTAAAATGGCCACGAAAAGTATAGTTGTTGACTGAACCACAAATGTTTTCAAGAATCTCCTAAATATTTGTATCTATTTCCAATTGAAATTAATAAGTAACTATTGTAATTGGTTTTAATTAACATACTGAATAATTTACATAACCTATCTACCTACAGATTCCATATGATCATGAACTTCAAATCTGTTGATAAGAAGATAAAAAAATTGAATTCCACATTTCGGTTTATAATATCAGGAAAATCATGATTCAACATACAGGAGATTAATCATCACATCTTCACGAATAAAACACCCACGGCATTCCAAGTGTAACCACTGATACAACTGCAATAACCAAGAAGGCTCACACCAAGAAACTAACTTATCCAGGCAGCAGAAACTCCTACAAACGTAATATTGCATCCCCTCTGAGCAAAACCATCTCTTGATAAATCTCGAGAAACAGCCACACCACGGCAAACACCGGGCACACCTTCTGGTACAACAGATTCTTCTGCTCACACGAACCGAGGCACTACCAATTCTTCTCTTATAAATGAACACAATGCACCCACAATACATAACCTACTTACCCGGACAACATCACAATCGCCTGACTCCTCCCCAAAAACACAGATAAAACTGAACACAGCCTCCAATTAGCCCATACGCTCCCCAATATAGCTACTTAAGAGTCATGGGCTGCTGCAGGGCCAAACAACAAGGAAACACACTGTAGGAAGCTGGCTATCTGCAGTGCACTGATGTATGTGGGGGCTACACAGATAGTCCAGACGACCCTTATTGGTATACAGGGTTACAAATGACAATCCCAAAAGCTCTTGTGTGGGCGAGCAGTTAAGCATATCAGAGAGTAGTGAGAATCATTTGTTGTACTCACAGAGGCAATAAATAAGACACGCAGTCAAGAAGGAACTCGAGACCAATTGTTTAGAAAAATTGTTACACTGTTTATACAGGACCAGTCTTCAGAAGTTAAGGTAAGTGCAGGGCACAGTCCAAGGCAGCACCAACAGATCACCCCGGGGAGCTCTGGAGTGTCTGAGTGTAGAGGTGCTTAACAATGGTGGTTGCCCGGTTGGTTTCAGTGGAGAACAGCCCTGGGCAAAAGAAGCTACAGGTGAGGACTGGGGGGCAGTCAGACTGAACCAACATGAGTCTCAAGTCTTGCGATGCTTGACAATGTAGGAACACCTTTGGTCCTCCTCTTCTCTTCCTCCTCTGTTCTTGCTTGTCACTGCTATGTGGTATCCTTCTTCTTCATGGGTCCAAGGAATCTGTCTTCTGGTGTAGGGGAGCCACCTAAATACTCAAATTAGGGGTGTTTGGTGTGTGTAGGGTAGTAGCCAATGGCTACTTACCCTTGGGGCACCTACATCCAGTATATGGGGTCTTCCGGGGGGGAGGGGGCATATTCCTATCCAAGAAGGCCTAGTTCCAACCAAAAACAAGATGGTGGAGCCCTTCCACCAGTGTCCAACTCAGGTAGCCCAGAGGTGCTACACGCCTACTGCCTAGCTCATTTTCCTACCTGTCCTGGTACCAAATGGGCCTCAGGGCAGGGGGGCTACACCCAGGTCTAGGGATGCCAAGGTTTGCATACCAGAGGCGGCAGGCCTTTGAAGCCCCTGGCCTTGATGTGCAGCCATCCTACTGAAGTGGATGACAATATCCCTCCCTGGAGCAGGCTTCGTTTCTGACCTCTGAGAGCACAGGCTCTCGCCTCCCAAGTGGCCAGAAACCGGTCTGCGGCGGCAGGCTGGTCAAGGTCAGTCAGCCAACACACCTAACGACTAGTGGGGTTCAGAAGGCACCTCTAAGGTTCCCCCTTGGTGCATGTCATAATACAACCGAGGCCAGCATCAGCCTGGGTTTGTTAAGATGATGTGTTTGATGCCAAACACCATAGGTTTCAGTTAAGCTATTATGTGACTCGGTCACTCAGGACGTCAAGCGGCCAACACATACCTTAAGATGGTTTCCCTGTTCACTTGCAATGCTCAGAAATGGGGCTGGGCATCACAGAGTAATATCTGCTCGTCATGAATTTTAGATTCTATTAAGGACAGGGAGAAAAGGATTATCCCACCTGCTCGAATACGTATATTGTGCATGTTTATTGCTTGTGTTATATTATTAGATAGGTGTAATTTGCCCACCCTTGATTTTGTGTGTTGGAATAGAAATGGAACTCATATTTTCTTTCCTTATAGGAACCGATTCCAAACAAGTGTAAAGATTTGTGGATTTTCCGAGTTTTGTTGGCAAGACTGGACGTTAAGTTATTTTGATATTGAAGTTGTCCAGGAAGATCATGTTCGGAACTGTTCATCTGAGAATGCTATTGGATACTTGCAAAGAAAGAGGAAGTCAGATGGTGCCTCCCTATTTTGTAGACTGTGTTGGACTACTATTGGTGGGTTATGAGAGGGGTGTGATTCAAAGCCTTGTGTTATAGTGTGCTTTCTCTGTTTACTGTTTTTTTGGGGGGCTGCTGTTTTGGGAGTAGTAAAGATTGATAAAAGCATAATCCTGGCCTCCAAGTCCTTAGTAGAATCTAAAATTCTTGATGCAAAGCTAGAAACTTTTGTACTGATCAACGTAGTCTTGAGGTGCCTGCAGATGCAGGGGTTTGACTCCTTCACTTCAAGGGCGATTCCTTTGTGCTTCCTGGTGCAAACAGAGTCCTTGTGACCCTGGAGGATGCACAGCCTTGGATGTTCCAGAATTCTTGCAGGATCCAGAGAAACAGCGTTGCAGTGGGAGCCTTCCCACCAGGAGCAGACTTGTTCGGTTCCAGACGAAGACCAGCAGCGGTTCCAGAGTCCAGGAGCAGAATATGTCTTGCAGAGAGTTGCTTGTAGTGTCTTGCTTGCCAAATCTGTGGCCCCACTCGTGATGGCGCCCTTAAATAACTTTAAAAGGGGATTGGTTACTCTCTGCAGTGATCCACCTATCAGAGGTGGTTAGGATAGTCTTCTACGTGGCCTAACCAACCAGATGCTGCCAGGGGGCTTTGCCCATCTTTTTTTACAAGATGGCAGAATCAAGTGGCCATTTGGCAGAGCTCTGGGCATCTCCCTAGGGAGAAGCTGGACAGGGGAGTGGTCCTTTGTGTAGTTTCATTCCAGAGCAGGAACCGGGGGTTCCTGAACTGGTGCAAACCGGATTATGCAAGACAGGCACCAAATGTGCCCTTCAAAGTAGTCTGGTGGCGCTCAGAGGCTACCCCACCCCTTAGACACCTCTCCCTTGCAGAAAATCCTTTGTTCTGCTCCTCCAGCCTGAGCACCGCTCACCAGCAGGAGAGCAGAACAGTGCCTGGGGTCAGCAGCAGCACGGGCTAGCAGCTGGAGCCTGTAAGGCTGCACAGGCAGAACTGGGGGATTCCCTAGGGAACTCCCAGAGTACATGGTATCATGCAACTAAGACTGGAATCGGTGTAGTTGCACGATTCCAAAATGTTTGATACCAAACCTTCCTAGGTTCAGAGTAGCCATTATCTATGTGGATCACTCGCGTTGACCAGTGTCCCCTACATACCTTAAGATGGCTTCCCCGCACTTAGAGTCCAGGAATTGGCCTTGTGTTTGTAAGGGTACCCTGCTCATGCAGGGGTACCCTCACACTTAGAGACATGCACCCTGCCCTTGGGCTGAGGGGCTTTTCAGAGGGGTGACTTATAATGCCTAAGTGCAGTGGTAAGGTTAGGCAGTGAAAGGGTGCATGGCAGCAGTGGTGGGCCTGCAGTCACAGTTTGCATGGGCTCCTATGGGTGGCATAATACATGCTGCAGCCCATGGGGGACCCCTGGTGTACCAATGCCCTGGATACCTAGGTACCATATATTAGGGACTTACAGGGGTACACCAGTATGCTAACTGTGTGTTGTAAGAAGTACCAAAGCAACTACATTTGGAGGAGAGGAGAAAGCATAATCACAGGGGTCCTGGTTAGCAGGACCCCAGTGAACCAAAGTCCAAACACACTGACATCAGGCAAAAAGTTGGGGTAACTATGCCAGAAAGACGGCACTTTCCTACAGGGTCCCTTAGGGTGGCACAATTCATGCTACAGCTCTAAGGGACCCTCTCCTTTACCCACGCCATGGGTACCAGGGGTACCGTTTACTAGGGACTTACACAGGTAGAGGAGTGTGCCAATCGCACATTACCTGTTTTTAGGGGAAGGGCACTGGCACTGGGGACCGGTCTAGCAGGGACCAAGTGCACATCGGTAGAGAAAACTCAGTACCAGTGGCAAAAAGTGGGAGGTGACCATGTCAAGAAGGGCAGCTTCCTAGACACCCCAAGGCTTATCGTCTCATCTGAGCCCAAGCATCCCTACTTAGATACATGATCACCTAAACCACATCTACTAGTTAATGCACAACACACAGGGATGTGGAATTCCTATCGCCCGACGCCCGGGACATCTTGTTTGGGGTCAAGGGCTACAAGTTTTTATGTTTACTTTGTCCTTGGGACAAGTAGGCCCAACCCCCTGCAGCACAAACCCTTTGGCTGCCTGATTACAGAGAGTGGAACTCTCTGCAGTTGAGTTAATGTGTTTCCAAAAGTTAATGCTGTTCGAACTTGTATTTATGGTTCATTATTTGAAAGTCTTCATTATTAGGGTGAGTGCTGTAAATAAATGTTTTAAGGTCACACTTCACTACTGACGTTGGTTCCAGTACAAAAAAAAAAAAACGTGTATACACATGTTTGAAAAGTTTAGGCTATGAGGCTAAGTTTAATGCTCCCAGAATGCTCTCTGATTATATGCAAATGAAGTGTCATTTAGTAAAATGTGTTGATGCATGCTAGTATTTCCCAAAAATATTTCTAATGGAAAATCAGTGTAACCATTTTCAACACGATTATGGGAAGCATGAAAATAAACAAACACTGACAAAGGCAACTGATCTGACATATTTTTATAAGTCTTTTAGTTTCATCAATGCGTGTCTTGTTTTGACATGGCTTTTGTAACACTTTATTGTTGTGGGAGCTACCAGGCCCTCAACATTGTAACAAACACTGGCAAACCCCCCCAAAAAAGTTTTTGAACTCTCTAAAAGCACACCAGTGGCATAACAAAGGCCCCGCAGCCGCCCGCCAGGGGGCCCCTTCAGCACAGCACCTGCCCTGAGTGAGTCTGGAGAGGGGGCTCCTCCATGTTCTTTACAAAGGGGCACCCTCCAGTTTCGTTACGTCACTGATTGCCACTGTAGCTCCTGACACTGAACAAAACTACTTTGTGTGCCAATATGCTCCTTGTGGAAGAGCAGAATGCGATCGCTCACAGTAAAGCCGGCCGAAAGAGAGAGAAATAGAAGTTTAATAAAAACAAAATGTCTTTGTTAACACCAGACCTAATTAGGGACCAAGACCCACATGTAGGTAGCTTTTTGCATGTCGCAAACAGCGACTTTCGCTGTTTGCGACATGCAAAAAGCACACTGCGATGCACAAACCCAGTTTTGCGATTCAGTAACCTGGTTACCGAATCGCAAAACGGGTTTGCGACTCGCAATTAGTAAGGGGTGTTCCCTTCCTAATTGCGACTCGCAGTGCAATGTAGGATTGTTTTGTGACCGCGAACGCGGGCGCAAACCAATCGCAGTTTGCACCCATTTCAAATGGGTACTAACACTTTCGCAAAAGGGAAGGGATCCCCATGGGACCCCTTCCCCATTGTGAATGTCACTGTAAACATTTTTTCAGAGCAGGCAGTGGTCCTGTGGACCACTGCCTGCTCTGAAAAAATGAAACGAAAACGTTTCATTTTTCATTTTTGTTATGCATCTCATTTTCCTTTAAGGAAAACGGGCTGCATTACAAAAAAAATAACTGCTTTATTGAAAAGCAGTCACAGACATGGTGGTCTGCTGTCTCCAGCAGGCCACCATCCCTGTGAGGGCCGCCATTCGCGAGGGGGTCGCAAATTGCGACCCACCTCATGATTATTTATGAGGTGGGCATTTGCGAAGCCCTTGCGAATCACAGATGGTGTCAGGGACACCATCCTACATTCGGATTTGCGACTCGCAATTTGTAGGCCGCAAATCTGAACCTACCTACATGTGGCCCCAAATTCTTAAAGAAAGTCACAAAAGTGCACCCATGGTATATGTTGTACCCTATAAAATATTTGTGAACTGTATTTTAGCATGGGTAAATACGATGTGTAGATTTGCTCATGTAAAAATCTATTGAGCATTTGCAAGTTCATTTTCCCTCCAGCCACTTTCTTCCCAACCCTGGAACAAGTTCTAATTCTGCCATTGTCAGGAGTAAATGTCCAACCTTTCTTATTATGGGAAAATATTAGAGAGAAGCTGGTAAAAATCTTTAAAACATGCAGGTTAGTAGGTTTGCAGACTCAAAGGCATTCCAGCCCTAGAACTATTGCTTACTGCTTCCTCCAGCCCCAGTATGCAGATCTGCAGAAAGGTGGCAAAATAAGGAAATTGTTACAGTAGGGATTGAAACTGCAAGTATTTAAGCCCTACTATGGTAGTAGCCCTGACATAATCAGAGAGGCTATTATCAGAGCACTTACATAATGAGATTGCTGCCATAATTTGTCGCCACACTACATGGCACCAAAGGGACAAGTAGATCTTTTTACAGGACAAGTAGATTTGAGAAGCAACCTGTCCACTGGACAAGTAGATATTTTAATAAATTCCACACCCCTGAACACATACTTATTATCCATGTGTACTGTAATCCGGTTACTCCGCATACAGCTGTATTTAACCACCCTAATGTCCCATTACCATTGTTATATTAACTAACACTGGCTGTTTTGTAAGTAATATTCACTTCATTATCTCTCTAGTCAGCGTATGGTTGACCTCTGCCTGGAATTTAAACACCCCACCTACATACAGGGCTCTGAAACCCTTCTGGGTGAAGTCTGTCAGATACAAACAACAAATTACTTAAAAATGAGCGAGCAAATCTGCAACGTACCACTGCACACACTGAATCCATGGAGGCACTGGCAATAAAACTGGATACGGACCTCTACTCCGTGTCCATCAAGAGTCTCCCAGCACCTGCACATCTTACCAACACCCTGAAACTTGCACTTGGCGCACACTCTCCAGAGTCCGCTCACCCAACATAAAAAGGCTGCCATGACAACTAGAAAACTACTAAAAACCATTGAACACTGCAAAATCAAAAATGAAAAAAAGGCCAAAATAAGGATTACTCAAGAGAAACTGTAAGAACCAGGTTCCATACACAGGAAACTGATGCATGCAGTGCTTAATGATGTCTCTCCTCTGATGCAGTAGAACAGTATGTACACCAACTTAAATCCCTAAAGCTTACAATTTGAAACACAGATTACTTAAAAGCAGACCAGCACTAGCGGATTTAATCTTGCTGTACAATCTAGATATCCTCTTCCCAACATAAACACAGCTCTCCCACTCAGCAGACCACACATATTTAAACAAATGACCCAAAAACATCAAAAGAATAAAAAACTGTACCAAAAGACAAAACAGAAGGGAGGTGGACAGCCCATAACACACAAAGAGCACATCACATGCACCCCAAGTGTTCACTGCATCACCAACTCCTTTGAGTGCCTACAACTAACTATTCTGGTCTTCAAGACATACCGAATAAACACCACCCAACTTTATCATCCACTAAGGAGCAACAACTTCTTCAATGAATGGACACACCCTACAACCAGCTCGTTATTATCCCAGCAGTATACTTAATGCTCAGAGGTTTTAATTTTCACTGGAATGACAGAAGACACTTTGGTAAAGTCGCTGTCACCTTTCCTTATGGAAATTAAATTAAAGACATTTCTCTTAAACCCACTCTTTGCTAAAATGCCCGCTTAGGCCTTATCGCTGACAAACTAACATGGATTACAGTGAACAATCCCACCAAAGTTATTGGTCTAAACACTTTGCTTTCCTCTCAGTTACACCACCACCCTCATAATCCCTCCAAGCCCCACAATGGAAACTCAAAAAACATTCCTGCTTTATTTGAAAATTACAATTCCAACATTGTGACAATTATGGTTACTTTCGCTCCAAACCACAGGCCAAAAATAGATCCAATAAAGTGTGGTACATGCCTTCCTTAAACACTTAGAGAACACATGTTTTATTTTTCGAATGCATCTGGTTGCCCACTTTCCTCTCTCACACTGAACCTAAAACAAACATGAAGTAGATACAAAACCAACCTACTGTCATGCTATTAATTGTGTTTGACCAATGACTTTGTGTTTCACCACTGTGCATAATAGTTGCTCAATGTTCACCAGTAGCACATTATTCAGTTTAGCTGCCTATTGGCTTTAACATGGCATTAGCCATTACATTCTGTATTCAGTTTAGCTGCCTATTGGCTTCAACATGGCATTAGACATTACATTTGGTATTTAGGTTAGCTGCCTATTGGCATTAACGTGGAGTTAGACATTGTAGTTGAGACATTGCAGAGGAGCTGTGTTTTTCCAAGCTGTGTTTTTCCACATGGTTGACCAAGCTGTGTTTTTCACACCAAACCCTAGCTGATAAGAGAGCATAGATTTTGTGTCTACCTCTCAATCAGTCTGGGAACGAGTGTTGGAGAATTGGCCACTTTCCGGGTTTATTCGGTTCCCACACCGAGTTTGCTTTTAACGGTGACCCTGGGCAACAGCGAGAAAAAAGATCTGGACTTCGGGCAGGAACGGATGTCAGTTGCCTGTCTCCCGTTTGGGTGAAAAATCTCTTTCTCGCAGTTGAACCGGAGTTATCAACTTGCAGACCTTAGAAAGATGAAGCGGAGTGATAGGCCCTACGGTGATGCAATTTTGACTTTTATGCTTTGCTTTGAAGTTATGCTATAATATAATCACATGTATTTGCTGTGTACATTGCAACTGAGAAGTACATTGATATATTTTGCTTTCATTGCTGCGACTACTTTTAAACTTCCAACCTACTAATCTCGTCTTTCAGGAACCTCGGGGTGAAGTAATAACAATAAATGTCTTCTTTAAACTAAGAAGTGCATTCCAGAGAAGTTTTGTAATCTCTGCCATACGATAAGAGAAGGAAAGCAAAACATTTTGGCGCTAATCGGCAGTCTGGGAGTCGGAGTTAGAGACTGGAAATGCACTATTTAAAAGTGTAATTGTTTTTTGTTGTTTAGAGAATTAAAGAAGCACGGCAGACCATGTTTGAAAATGCGTGTGAAGTTAAACTGTCTTATGGTGCTGTGAGAAACATGTTTTCTTGTTTATCAGGACTTTGTGAGTCTTGGGATGAGTGCTTTGTGCCTTTTGAAAGAAATGATGTTCCTTTTGTTCTTGACAGAAGGGTTTGGATACTTTTGTCTGCTTACAGAAAAATGCTGGAGAGATGTAAGCAGTTAGAACATGAAAATAAGAATTTACGTGAGCAAATTAGCCAGAACACATTATTGCAAGATAATGCTGAAATCTATAAAACTATTGTAGTAGAATCTGGCTTTTCCCATTCCAGTAATGAGAAGGTTACCAGTGGGGTCAGTGTGGGCAGAGCGTAGATCTGCAGAGCAGCCCATAGTTGTTGGCAGTTGAAGTGCATTCCTTAACAGATTACACTGAGAACACAGTTAAGAATGTTATTTTCAGACCGCTTTTGCAAAGTACGATGTTTAAAATTAATTTAGACAAGCCAGTAGTACTGTCGCAAAATGTGCAGTTACTCGGAATTCAGTGGAATCCAGAAAATAGACAGATGTTGTCACAAGTAAAACAAAAGATTTTAGAGTTTCTTACTATTTGCACTAAGCAAGAGACACCGAGTTTCATGAGCTTGTTTGATTTTTGGTAACATGATTGGCCCTCATCTAAGTGAAATCTTAACATGTTGGTACAAAGTAACTAGGAAAAAACATGAGCAGCTGCGCGCTTTTGATTTGGTAAATGAAATAATTCAGACTTTAGATTTGTGCGCAGTGCAAGAGGGAAACACTGATTTACATGTAAATCAGAATCAGGGGAAGACAAGAGTGCCCCTGGAACTTTGGATTAAGCTTTTGACTTGTTATTGGGCTCCAGTGAATACTGAGCAAATGACATTAAATGATAATGTAATTCTGAAACCTGAAATATCAAGCATGCAGTGGGTGATGAGTTCACCTAAATCTCACAGTTTAGGACAGGCACAGGAGACTAGTATCATACACTGGATCTGGTACATACAAGACAGGTCTAGAGTCACTGCAGCCCTAAATGAACAGGTGTCACAAGCCCCTTTTCAGGATGAGGAGAAGGTGCACGGAGTACCACAGGTAAAAGAGTCACCAGTGAAATTGAGTGCACCATTTCGTGTCCCCCGAGGATAAAAAGCATGTTTGTTTGAGTAATGATTCATTGACTGTAAAGTTGTTGTCTACCACAGGAGAAGGAACAGAGTTGTACAATGTGTGTCAGACTTTAAAGCAAGAGCTGCTTGAGATGTGTCATTTTTACAATGATTCTTGGTTCACTGCCAATGGTTTAGCCGTTTGGTTTTCCACATGGCTTGTACATAACTGGTTGAATTCCCTTGCAGATGTTGAAGATAAAAATTCAGAAACGAAAGTGTCCACCCAGAACTCTGACTTAGTGGGGATGGCTAAGTGGGTGCACCAGAAATGTTGACATCTGGGAGAAAAAGCCACTTACATGTGGGCAAAGATTAGAGAGATGCACAGTCACCTAGATTTGATAAAAACTGATTTTGCAATGCCCTATTTGCCGGCACGCACAACAGAGATCTATCCCACTAACAGTCAAAGATCAGTTGGGGAGAGGAAAGCTACCAGGACAGATATGGCAAATTGATCAGGTTTTAGGGGGAGTGATTGCTGCAGATTACCAAGGAGAAATCAAAATTATGCTGATAACTAGAAGAGAATCTGATTCATTCATACAGATTGGAGACAGAATTGCCCAACTTGTCATAAGTGCAGTGAATGGAGGTTTGGTAAAGAAGGAGTCTGCCCCAGCCCTTCTGACGTTGCAAGGAAAGGGAAGCTGTGGTGCAGCAGATAAAAACATCAGTGCTATGGTTTGGATTGAATCCCCAAATGACCCTCCAGAACATACAGAAATTATAACAAGGGGCCCCAAAAACATCCTGCTGATTATAAAACAAGGAAAGGAAGAAGGAGGGTACATTTCAGATGACAAATGTTATTTGCAAGAAAAGTCATACATTTTTCTTTTGCAGATCCTACCACAACTCGCCACTGACCAGGAGTGTGCTGTGTGGTCCCCCTTCAGGTCTGTGCGTGTGGGGTCAGGGGAGGAACCGAACCCCCAACCTGAACCAGATTGATTAAAGTACCAACCCCATGGATCCATTTTGTGCAACTGGCGCCTTCAGTTCAAGTTCTACATGGGATCAATATAAAGCTTGTCAACTTGTTTGATTACATTCTTCCACTGGAACCAAGCAACCTTACCAGTTAACTGTCTGTGTTTTTTTGTGTGGAACTCTGACTGTCGCTTACATTCCAGCAAACCTTTCAGGTGGACCGTGTACCTTTACATGAGTAGAACTCATGCTACATCAACTTGCTGTTTTAGAGACACTGTTCAATCAGTTATTATCCCAATCAGAGTATATAAGTTTCAGTCTTTTCATTGTAGATGTATCTGATTTGAAAAGTTATGAGATCAATATGTTAATCTACTTCCATTGTAGATCCTCTTTCTCGCAGTTGAACTGGAGTTATCAACTTTCAGACCTTAGAAAGATGAAGGGGAATGATAGGCCCTACAGTGATGCAATTTTGACTTTTATGCTTTGCTTTGAAGTTATGCTATAATATAATCACATGTATTTGCTGTGTACATTGCAACTGAGAAGTACTTTGATATATTTTGCTTTCATTGCTGCGGCTACTTTTAAACGTGTGCTTCCAACCTACTAAACTCGTCTTTCAGGAACCTCGTGGTGAAGTAATAACAATAAATGTCTTCTTTAAACTAAGAAGTGCATTCCAGAGAAGTTTTGTAAGCTTGGTTATAAGATAAGAGAAGGAAAGCAAAACACCTACCCAAAACCAAATTTACCTACTATCCAACACAGTAAAACCACAACTACTGACTATGTAACATCTACGCACATCACTGATGAAAACTGAAGAACTGGCACATTTCTTCACAAACAGCATTTCCAATGGGTTTGCTTCTAGCATATCTATTTCTTACCACAGTTTTTAATAACCTACACTTAAAGTGGGCTTGAATAGCTGGAAGTATTTCAGACATGTCACATCAGATATGACAGAGGAAATATTCTTCTCCACTAAACCTTCCATCTATCAACGTGTTCCATCAACAGTTTATGTAGCGAGATTAGACCAAGTGCCCCGCCCATATGGAAATATATCCGTCTCCCTTGAAAAAGGTGTTCTCCACTTCTCCCTAAAGAAAGGCATTATCAAACCCATTTTAAAAGAGTTTGAGCCAAGCTGCAAAGAAAACTAATGGCTGATCACAAGTCTACTCTTCTGAGCCAAAATCATGGACAAGTGAGTTGCCCATAAGCTAAACTAATACATAAGAGAACTACTGAACAACTATCAATCGGGGTGAATACCTGGACACAGCACTATGGCCGGGACGCTCAATATCTGCGATGTTATCTAACAGACGATGGACCAGGAAAAAGCATTCCTGCTGATTTTACTGGATCTTCCAGCACACTTTGACATAGTCACCTGTTATGTTATTACTGAACATATTATCAACCTGAATTGGTGTTGGTGGAGCAGTCTTATCATGGACCAGGTCTTGCACAGTTGACAGATGCCAAAGGATTAGCCACGTCTATTCAAACCCTGTAATCACTCCCGTAGGCATCTGCTCTTCTCCTTTTCAACTCATACCTGGAACCTCTAGAAGAGTTACTACAAACACTGGGCCTCTCGTACCACCAGGCCGCAGAGGATAACCAATACTATATGAAGATCCAAAGCAACTTTTCAATTGATTGAATCAAAGATTGAATAACTAAAATACAAGATGAGGTGAATATACAGCAATTAAAACAGAACTAAAACACAGGTCATCATTATTACAACAACCCTGATAACCATACTACTAAACAAGCATTGGCAGAGTTCTCAAGATCTTGCCTTTAAAAGATCTGACTTTTTTATTTTTATTTTTAAATTTACCAGTGCAAGATGGCGGACGCCCATCTTGGGGGACTAAATTAAAAACCACAAGAAAGTTAGCTCCACATACATTATAAACAAAAGGCTAAGCCTGGTAGCAAATAGCAGTACATAAGAAAAAAGGATCAAAAGTTGGCAATCACCAACGTGAGTAGGAAACATACAAGTAGGGGTGATGGGGAGGGTGACTCAAAACGAGCACCTGAATTTGGAACCTCTTTGCCATCTGAGACCTACTAATCAGTCTTTCCTAACTGATAGATTCTCCACCTTAAGTAAACAAATGACGTACATCATATGGGTAAAAGTGTTACTTTGCCTCTAAGCGTGTATAAATATATAACTGCAACAAGAAATTATCTGTATATAGGATTGTGTTGTATATAGTTCTATGACAAATGAAATAAACATGTATCTCCCCAGTTCTAAAACTATGGAAAGCACTCTATCATCCTTTGCACCACAAACTAAACTATAAATAGAATCATTAAGCCATATGCTATGCCTATCACTGCACCAGTGCAAATGGTCACCTTCTGCAGAGCTTGGCCTTGATCCTGGTGGAGTGGGCGAGTGTCACATAACCTCCTTGTGTGAGCAGCTGATATTTACTGCGGATGTGTGGTGACTTTCTAATCCTTTAGCACAAAACTCATTTAATCGCAAAACACTGCACTTTTCTTTTAGAAGGATAAACAAACAGAGGGTGGAAGTAGAAACACCAAAAACAGAGATATTGAAATCGATATCTTGCATATATAAAACACTTGTAACCACCTGTCAATGGTGGTTTGTCCTCCTTTCTGTTTTTACTTTACTGTTTGCAAGAGGTACTGTTCCCAATTTAAGATTTAGTTAAAGTGGTTTAATAAAAAAAAAAAGGAAAAGTGTATACAAACACACAAGTGTTTTGCCGTAAAAACATTAACGGTACTCAAGATGATAAGTGCTGTGGCGATGGTGACAAAGAAGGTTTCGCTACGTTTCCACAATGGCTTTCTCAGAAGGTTTTCTGTGAGGGTCATCAACAGGTTTGGTGCTTAAAGAAACTGCTTCGTAGAAGCAATCACCAACTTTAAACCTTGCTTGAAAGAGTAGCCCAGCATGGGCTGAGGAGAGTAATTCACAGCCAAGGCAGAGGAACATGCTACGGTGGGGAGACTCGCGCAACACAAAGTAAAGAGTACTGCCTCACTTGGTGAATGTAGCATAGTGCTGAAGGGCAGCACTGCACTGTCATGTGAAGAGTACTGCCTCACTGTGCTGGATGATGGCAGTGACGCACTGCACACTTCCAGAGGGAGACCAGTGTCTCACTGAGCGACCGGGTGGGTGGACAGCTGTATGCTGTGTAGTAATGCACACCATTTACATGGGAAGAATAGTGTCTCACTGCGGGAAAGATGGTGCGCTGCAGGAAGACAGTAATGCCCACCATTTACGTGGGGAGAGTAGTGTCTCAGTGGGAGGAAGAGTGGTGTACTGCAGGAAGACAGTAATGCACTGCATTTACATGAGGAGAGTAGTATCTCACTGGGGGAAGAGCAGTGCGCTGGAGGAAGGAAGTAATGCACTGCATTTACATGGGGAGAGTAGTACCTCAATGGGGGAGGAGCAGTGTACTGGAGAAAGACAGCAATGCACTGCATTTATATGAGGAAAGTAGTGCCTCACGGTGAAAGAGCAGTGCGCTGGAGGAAGGCAGCAATGCACTGCATTGATATGAGGAGAGTAGTGCCTCACGGGGGGGACGAGCGGTGTACTGGAGGAAGGCAGCTATGCACTGCATTTACATGGGGAGAGTAGTGCATCACTGGGGGACGAGCGGAGTACTGGAGGAAGACAGTAATGTACTGCATTTACATGGGGAGAGTAGTACCTCAATGGGGGAAGAGTGGTGTACTGGAGGAAGACAGTAATGCACTGCATTGATATGAGGAGAGTAGTCCCTGACTGGGAGAAGAGCGGTGTACCGTAGGAAGACAGTAATGCACTGCATTGATATGAGGAGAGTAGTACCTCACTGGGGTAAGAGCAGTGTACTGGAGGAAGACAGCAATGCACTGCATTGATATGAGGAGAGTAGTACCTCACTGGGGGAAGAGCAGTGTACTGCAGGAAGACAGTAATGCACTGCATTTACATGGGGAGAATAGTACCTCAATGGGGGAAGAGCAGTGTACTGGAGGAAGACAGCAATGCACTGCATTTATATGAGGAAAGTAGTGCCTCACGGTGAAAGAGCAGTGCGCTGGAGGAAGGCAGCACTGCATTGATATGAAGAGAGTAGTGCCTCACGGGGGGCGAGCGGTGTACTGGAGGAAGGCAGTAATACACTGCATTTATATGAGGAGAGTAGTGCCTCACTGGGAGAAGAGCATTGTGCTGGAGGAAGACAGTAATGCACTGCATTTACATGGGGAGAGTAGTACCTCACTGGGGGAAGACAACTGTGCGGGAGGAAGACAGTAATGCAGTATATTTACATGGGGAGAGTAGCACCTCACTGGGGGAAGACAACTGTGCGGGAGGAAGACAGTAATGCAGTATATTTACATGGGGAGAGAAGTGCCTCACTGGGGGACGAGCGGTGTACTGGAGGAAGGCAGCTATGCACTGCATTTACATGGGGAGAGTAGTACCTCACTGGGGGAAGAGCAGTGTACTGGAGGAAGACAGTAATGCACTGCATTTACATGGGGAGAGTAGTACCTCACTGGGGTAGAGACTGGTGTACTGGAGGAATACAGTACTGCACTGCAATGCCTCACTTGGGGAAAAGAGTGGTGTACTATATGAAGAAAGTAATACAAAGCGCTGCTATGGGAAGAGCAGTGCCTCATCAAGGAAAGAAACAGACATTGTTATAGAAGTACCAGCACACCATATGGTAGCTTACCGGAGGAGGACAGTAATGAACTCCTGGAGGAGAGTACTCCACCAGGATGGAGGGAGTAGAGCCCAAATGGCGGTGGGGGAGAGATATTAGTACTCTGTTGGGGCAGAATAATGATTCACCTTCCACAAGCCTGTCCAATAGCATTGTAAGATATTTGCCAACACCAGATTGCAATGTTCCTTGGCAGAGGATATGAGCCGCAGGACGAGGAGGTGGGTTCTTATGAGCCAAGAACTTTATAAATATTTTAATCAACATGGGCTTGAAGAGAGGGAGCTAAAGTGAGGTCGGGAACTGGGACTATGCAGGACTTAGGATACAGCTGAGTGAATGAGAAGACCCTTAAACAGCCCCGGAGTCCTGCCTCAGCCTGGCAAAAGCAAACAATCATTTGCAATGCAATAGGTCTCGCATTTGCTTGAGTTAGAGCTACTGCTGTTGTAAATGCATAACTGGACTTTTCTTGCTATATAAACTGGTCAACTCTGCCACATAATTTGGTCCTCTCTGCCACAAGATTCTAGTGGCCCAGCATATAACTAAAGCACTTAATCTTCTTCCTCTATCTACAGCAAAACAAAAAACAAAACAAAATTGCCATAATTTGTTTAATATTATTATTATTTTGGGATCCCCCCCCTCATCTAGTGTGGGGACCGTGATATGACCCCCACAGAAAGAGCATGTTGTGCGGTGAGTTATGAGCAAAAATTATTTGTAAAAGGAATGTCCTGCAAAGCATTATGGGGTGAGTTTCCGAGTGCAGTGAATATTATAGTATATTCACTATAATACTAAGAACAGCCCCTAGAGGACATTACAATAAAAATAGCATTTGTAAAAAACATGGTCATGTAACCATACAGTCAGTCCCTAGAGGGCCTAACAATAATGAAATCAGATTGTCAGAAAGTAATGCAGTGTAATCATATATGTAGCCCCTAGATGGTGTAGTGTCTTATTCATTTTGAGGCCTAGCAGGCCTACTGTAATACTATTACAAAGAAAGCCCTTATATACAAACTACTTCCAATTGTAAAACATAAGTTCCAGCCACGAGAGATCTTTAAAAGACATTGAATGGTGGGAGATGTTACTATTTTGGGGTCCCCCCAACCTAGTGCAGGGACCCAGAGATGACCTAGGCAGAAAGAATATGTTGTGACGAATGTTTTGATGGTGGTCCCATTGTCCTAGGACCACCACAGGGTGAGTTATGAGCTCTAATATTTAGAAAAAGAAATGCCTGCAAAGCATTATGGGGCATTTCCCTGAGTGCAGTGAATATTGCAGTATCGGCTCTCCCGCTGTGCCAGGAGAGCCACGTTAAAGATTTCTATGTTTTTTTACTATGAAACTTGTGTAAAGCGCTCCTTAAATCAGGTTTGCGCTATATGAAACGGAACTGTTATGTAAAGAGCGCCTCCGATCGAGTTCACGCTATATGAAACTTCACGTACTCCTATAAACCTTTTTTCAAAATAATATGAAATAAATCTATGTAATAGGGTCAGTCTCCAAGGCGGTAACAAAGCAGGACAAACAAAACACATTTCCTTACAAAATCAAGGGAATTTCGAAAGGCAGGCCCAGGAACGAATGAAAGTGATGGGTGTGAGATGGGTATGGTTAAAGCCCACAGAATAGATTACAACATGTTGAAAAGAGCAGCACTTGCGTGCTGCTCAACCTAAAGAGAACAGATGATGGACAGAACACTGAAAAATGCAAACATTCACCCCCAGTCAGAGATCTGGGTTTAATCCTTCGTTTTTATTACCACCACGCCACCCCAGTTTGGAACCAGGCATATGCAAACCAGTCTTCACCCTGTTCCCCATGGGAACAGTCCAGCCCAAATTGCCAGGCCAGGTCCTCCCTGAACCGGAAACAAGCATCCTGGGAATGGTTTCAGGGTATCACCCCTCATCTGCCAGGCTAGCTTGAATCCAGTAGCGCAGTGAGCCCGGGACCCACGTCTGGGAATACCCTTCTCACTTAGGGTGACAAAAGCAAGAAAGAACAGATGATGAACGGAATGCTGAACAATGCAAACACTCACTCCCAGTCAAAGAGATCTGGGTTTAATGCATAATTTATTTGCACACCACCCCAGTTTAGATCCAGTCATATGCAAATCAGTCTTGACCCTGTTCTCCATGGGAACGGTCCAGCCCAAACTGCCAGGCCAGGTCCTCTCTGGACTGGAAACAAGCATCCTGGGTCCCATGCTCACAGCGCCACTGGATTCAGAATGATGAGGGGTGATACCCCAAAATCGTTCCGAGGGTGCTGGATTCCGGTCCAGGGAGGACCTGGCCTGGCAGTTCGGGCTGAACTGTTCCCATGGGAGCATGGGCAAAACTGATTTGCATTTGGCTGGGTCCAAACTGGGGTGGAGTGATGGGCAAAGCCACAATGGATTAAACCCATATCATTGTTACTGGAAGTGAATGTTTGCATTGTTCAGCATTCCGTCCATCATCTGTTCTTTTTGCTTCAGCCTGGCATGAGGCCCGATGACCAGCAGTGAGAGTGGGTGCCTCACTGTTCTTTACTGCTGCCAGCTAAAGCACGATCACAAGCCCAGCTCGCCCACAGGTCCTTCGTTTACGTCATCTGTACTAAAAACCAAACAGTCATGCAGAATACAGATGACAACAATAAACAGCAAAATAACAGGTTTTTAAAATCCAAAGGCACAATTACTAACTGCTGAGCACCAAGGGCCAGTGGGGTGAACTGCACACTTGAGGGGCCAAATCAGGGAAAAGGTGGTTAAGATTCTCACTCTTCCTAAATTTCAGCATTTGTGGTCTGAGAAGGGCCAGGTTTTGTGTCTCTCATCTACACTGGGCAGACACTGTAGGTTTTTTTCCTAAATACTTCAGGAGCATTACACTTAGGCTTAAGAACTGTGTAAATAGGAAAAAGTACTATAGGCAGGAGAGGAGGGCACCTAGAGAAGAGCTGATTAAATAATTAAATACATACCAAGAGAGTGTACAGCAATCAGCACATACTGATAGAAATGTAAAAGTAATAAAATATAATGGTACTTGAGATCTGGGTAGGGACAAAGACAGACATGCTGAGGGTGATCTGTGTGGAAGGCTTGCAGGTGTGAGAAGATGGGGGTTTAGGATAATTCTTTTACACTCTAGCGCAAAGGATGTGTTTAAGTTCGTTCACAAGGGAGCCCCCAGGACAGATCCAGGCAGCTCAAAGAATCCGTGTCTCAAAGGACCACACAAGCCTTTAGTAGCGGTATGAAGTGAGGTTGGCCAATCACAAGGCGCTAGTTGTGATGCTAGACATGTGCAGAAAAATAAGATGAAGAGGTAGTGCAGACGGCTTTGCACACTATGGTGTGCAGTCTGTATTCATCTTCTCTGGTGCCGGTGTGTCACAATAGGCGACAGCCACAGCATGTTTTGTGCGCAGTTGAAAGAACTCATGCGCTTGCCAATAGAGACAATGTGTGTTTTTGGGGGATGGCAGTCTCACCAGAAAACTGCTGCAAGGCCCAACTGTCTCCAAAGCAGTGCCCTGAGAGGGACAGTGCAACCAGGAGAGAGAAGGGCCATACTTCCGATGGTGAGCATCATCAACTCAAACATTGAGGCGCAAGTCCAGGACTAGAGTGGAGTGGCGCAGAACCTGTAGCGAGAAAGTGCTGAGCAGATGATAGGACAGTCATAGGGAGGAGAAGGTGACGCACTGTAGGACAAGAGCATGAGGAAGGGGTCTGCCATCCAGCCTCCAAGGGCAGGGAGGCAGCTAAATGTCTAGTGCTAAGGAAAGGTGTCAAGGTTGGGAATGGGAAGCGTTCTTTATTTCATCACAATAGTGGGTTTACAAGACATCAAATGAAGGGGAGGCGGAACAATAGAATAATGGGGAGATATAAAGAAAGACACCCAAGATGTAGAGAGATGAAAGTGATCAACAATGCAGAGGGATTTAAGAAGGGGTGGGGCCAGGGGCTGAGAAAGAGACTACTAGTAATAGGTAGGCTTGGATCCTACACCAATCACACCAGCTACATTTCCAACCATCGAGCCAAGATGTGGGTCTATGACTTAGGGCGGCACAGGCAGGCCCACTAGGGGGGGTACGGCACCTTTCCATGAATGCAGCCAGGGGCCAGGAACATACCCTGGGTGCACAGTGAAGAGGTAAAACCCTGAATACACTTTCTGGAAACACAGGTTTGCTGCTGCTGGTACCAGGACAATCTTAGGAACAGTTACTAACCACACACACTGGCATTAATACAGTGTTGTTGGTATCAGGGTAGAAGGGGCGAGACTGAATCTTCCACAGGAATGTAACATCTGAGAAGCCACCACTATACAACGACAAACTCAGTAATGCAGGAGGCTGTTCCAGTCGCTCTCAAGGTGGGTATGTGCCTACTTTGTAAAGGTTTGGTTGCAGAAGTCAGTTACCACCCCAATGTTTAGCTAGTCAAATAGCTGAAAAGGGGTTGGTTTTATGGAAGCAGATTTAACTCCACACAGTTTGGGCAAATTCCTGCAACAAAAGAGGGGAGGGGAGGGGTTCTAGCTCAGTTTGCTTGGGGAGAGACCTATAGCAAAAGAGAAATCTTACTTGTACAACACTCATCAAAAGAGGTTGGCCTAAAGGTGGATCTGCCATCTAAATACTATATATAAAAAGGGTTGGAGACACACGACAGGTCACGGACAGCCACTGCTACCACCCTCACAGATTAGAACCTCGCCCTGTACACCCTTACAGAGAAAGGACCAGACTAGATACAGAATCCATGACTGTCTCCCTTTAGGCGGAGTACCGAGAAGAATCATGGTACTGAGACCAATCCAAAGCTTAACATTTAAGTAGCCTGCTTTCCAAGCACTGCAGACGTAAACAAGGCAGGCATGTGAACCTACACATGGTGCCTGGGTTGTGAGCCCCTGCACTCCTAACAGAGTGGCCACAAGAGTGGTCCCACGTGTGATGGCCCATCACTGCATAAGCTCCCTGTGACCCAACACAAAGCTGTACCTGAGAAGTAGCAACCACAAAGTGAAAAGCCACTAGCCGCACAGCGGAGACAATCCCCCCTGAAAAGCCAAGACAGCCACCAAGGCCAGCCTAACTCTCAGCCCTTGGCAACCGCAACCCTCTGGCAACACCTGTGTAGCACTAGTGTGAATGTTCACTCAACCCCTGGACGACGTACACTGTCCTTTCTACCAATGCTTAACTTCTGTGACAATAAGTGTCGGCCCTAAACTTTTAGTTAGAACCCCTCTGCTGGCACTACTGAATGTCAGGGGTGCCGGACACCAAGGCTGTGTCACCTTGATTCCACCTCAAGCCTCTTATGCACTACCCGCAACCCACAGGCCCTTTACCTCGCGCCTACTTAGCACAGAATGTGGTAGAGCTAAATTTGCCATAATGCCATGTAACTCAGTGCCACAGAACTTCGTAACTTTCTCCTACATTTGCTGAATAAAAGAAATGCCAATTTCCCTTTTATATAAAGAGTAACACTGCTTGAAAAATCTAGTGTGAGCATTACTTGTGTTACCTCAACTAGATGTTCTAACAATCCCCAAACACAAACCTTGATCTAGCCCCCTGCTCCCTGTAAGTCAAAGGCTAAAAAGAAGGCCTTTAGCATGTCTGGGAGTCTGCAGTAGTATGTAGTTTCCATTTCAAGGGACAATGGCATGACTTGTGCCATCAATTGCCGAACTGCCCTCAGGCTGCACCCTCCCAGATAACTGCCCTGACACACAGACCATGAAGAGAAGCTGAGCATGACTTTCTTCAGTGATCATCACAATTTACTCGCTCAAAGAATGCTCTTTCAGGCTTAGACTGTCCCATAAAGTATGCAAATGAGAAAAGAGAACCCTGGGGAGTTCCCAATTTTAGATGGTGAACATATTTTACGTGGGTTGCTCTACAACACCATTGGCACTATAAATCTACACACTTCAAATGTCTATTTTTCTAACAGAACTTTTAAACACAGGATAATCCCACTTATGCTTAAAGATATTGTCAAAAAATTTCAAAATGCGGTTAATTTCCTAGTTCAACATGGATGACATTGGGCTTATACATACGAGGCATGTGCCCTGAGAGTGTAAAATTGTGAGAGAACCTTAAGGAAACAGGACTAGTCATGGAGGCCAAAATGGTGCCCTCAGTAAGGGAGGGAAGACCATGCAGGTCTGACGGACTTGCGTTCCTAGTGACACAGAAGGACAACATAAGCATACAGTCATGGGTAGGACAGGGCAGCTCTTTCGATACACACCAGTGTCCATGGTTGTGACTGGATGAGGCCCACCAATTCTGAAGCACTAAAAGAGGTTCGGCCGTCCCCTTACATCTACGACAGCCATATATCCAACTGAGTCATTTCACCTATGTTTGATTTTATCTGTTAAAGAGGACATACACAGTGACACAAAAGTGTCTTATGGAGAGCACAACCGATTACGGGATCAAGAATGAGTTGAGCGAAGAGGGGAGAGGACGGGCAGGTGAAGGAGCCAGTGGATGCAGAAATGAAGGGGTCTGCAGACAGAGGACAAGCAATGGGCTGAATGGAAGATGGAGAAAGGAGCAAGGGGCCAGATTGATGAGGGGAACGAGCATCGATGGGGTGAAGGGCTAGATGATGGAAAAAGGAGTGGGATAGAAAAAAAAAAGAGGGCAGGGGAAGGATGAGTGGGGGTGGATAGAAGTAAGGGTCATTTGTGGAAAAATGCAGGTGGGGATGGATGTAAGGAACATTCAGTGGAAAGGTGGAAGCTATAATCTTAAAAGGACAGAAGACCGAGGGAGTGGGGCATGGTGGTTGGTAGGACATGGATTGATGAGGAAGAAGTGGATGCAAGGATACAGGATAGATGTAGGTGGTACAGGATGGGTGGCAGGGACGTGGTGGAGAGAAGGTGATGTGGATGGGTGGAATACATCGGAAATGGATGAAGGGAACAGACAGCACCGGATGGACTTAAGAGGCAGTGAACGAACTGTTAGGGCAGGGACCGCATCGAAAGGACAGGAGCTGTGAGGGAGGAGCAGGGATTGGAGGGTAAGGGACTGATGGCTGAGCAAAGGGCGGATGGAACATGCATGCAGGAACGGTTAACTTTTTTACACAATGTTTGCGTATTTTGAGCAAGTTCTTTAGTTAATGATCCTATATACTCTCTAACTGTCTATAAAAGGGACATGTTATACGACTACTATGTAAACGGTTCTGGCAGTAAGTAAATGTTATTTTGAAAAGCACAAGGACACCCTTTCAGGTTTGGTTAGCGCTCCCTCAACCGGAACAGATATATATATATATATATATATATATATACACACACACACACACACACACACACATGGATGGTGAGGGGTGAATGGATGAGGGTAGGAGATGAGGTATGGGATAAGAAAAGAATCAGAAGTGTGGCTCAATGGTTAGAGCGGCAGACCCTGAAGCAGAGATCTGGCTCAAGACCAGGGTTCAAGTCCCGCTTCGGCAGTCTTGGGCTCAATTCCCCTTGACCAGATAATTCTCGCCTCGGTGCCTAATCTAATTCATGGGTCCCACTCTGCAACTCTGGGCAATAGCTTGCTTAATCTCCACAACGGCCCCAACAGCGCTTGGATGCCTGGCTTCACCCTGGGGGTGCTCAGGAGTGGGCGCCTCACAGGGAAAAGCCAGGAGGGGTTCCATAGCGGTATGAGTACAGTGCCTTGAGACCCTAACGGGTGAGTAGTGCGCTATACAAGTGCTAATTTACATTTTTACATGGACCAGAGTGATGGAGGATGGAGTGAGATGGGAGGGTACAGGGACCCGAGGGATGGAGGATGGAGTGAAAGGGGGTGGAGGATGGAGTGAGAGGGGAGGGTGCAGGGACTAGAAGGATGGAGTGAGAGGGGAGGGTGCAGGGACCAGAGGGATGGAGGATGGTGTGAGAGGGAAGGGAGAGGGTGCAGGGACCTGAGGGATGTAGGGGGAGGGTGCAGGGACCAGAGGAATGGAGGGTGCAGGGACCAGAGGGATGGAGGGTGCAGGGACCAGAGGGATGGAGGGTGCAGGGACCAGAGGGATGGAGGGTGCAGGGACCAGAGGGATGGAGGATGGAGTGAGAGGGGAGGGAGCAGGGGATGGAGGATGGAGTGAGAGGGGAGGGAGCAGGGACCAGAGGGATGGAGGATGCAGTGAGAGGGGAGGGAGCAGGGACCAGAGGGATGGAGGATGCAGTGAGAGGGGAGGGAGCAGGGACCAGAGGGATGGAGGATGGAGTGAGAGGGGAGGGAGCAGTGACCAGAGGGATGGAGGATGGAGTGAGAGGGGAGGGAGCAGTGACCAGAGGGATGGAGGATGGAGGATGGAGTGAGAGGGGAGGGAGCAAGGACCAGAGGGATGGAGGATGGAGTGAGAGGGAGCAGGGACCAGAGGGATGGAGGATGGAGTGAGAGGGGAGGGAGCAGGGACCAGAGGGATGGAGGATGGAGTGAGAGGGGAGGGAGCAGGGACCAGAGGGATGGAGTGAGAGGGGAGGGAGCAGGGACCAGAGGGATGGAGGATGGAGTGAGAGGGGAGGGAGCAGGGACCAGAGGGATGGAGGATGGAGTGAGAGGGGAGGGAGCAGGGACCAGAGGGATGGAGGATGGAGTGAGAGGGGAGGGAGCAGAGGATGGAGTGAGAGGGGAGGGAGCAGGGACCAGAGGGATGGAGGATGCAGTGAGAGGGGAGGGAGCAGGGACCAGAGGGATGGAGGATGGAGTGAGAGGGGAGGGAGCAGGGACCAGAGGGATGGAGGATGGAGTGAGAGGGGAGGGAGCAGTGACCAGAGGGATGGAGGATGGAGTGAGAGGGGAGGGAGCAGGGACCAGAGGGATGGAGGATGGAGTGAGAGGGGAGGGAGCAGGGACCAGAGGGATGGAGGATGGAGTGAGAGGGGAGGGAGCAGGGACCAGAGGGATGGAGGATGGAGTGAGAGGGGAGGGAGCAGGGACCAGAGGGATTGAGGATGGTGTGAGAGGGAAGGAAGAGGGTGCAGGGACCTGAGGGATGGAGGGGGAGGGTGCAGGGACCAGAGGAATGGAGGGTGCAGGGACCAGAGGGATGGAGGATGGAGGGGAGGGAGCAGGGACCAGAGGGATGGAGGATGGAGTGAGAGGGGAGGGAGCAGGGACCAGAGGGATGGAGTGAGAGGGGAGGGAGCAGGGACCAGAGGGATGGAGGATGGAGTGAGAGGGGAGGGAGCAGGGACCAGAGGGATGGAGGATGGAGTGAGGGGAGGGAGCAGGGACCAGAGGGATGGAGGATGGAGGATGGAGTGAGGGGAGGGAGCAGGGACCAGAGGGATGGAGGATGGAGTGAGAGGGGAGGGAGCAGGGACCAGAGGGATGGAGGATGGAGTGAGAGGGGAGGGAGCAGGGACCAGAGGGATGGAGGATGGAGTGAGAGGGGAGGGAGCAGGGACCAGAGGGATGGAGGATGGAGTGAGAGGGGAGGGAGCAGGGACCAGAAGGATGGAGGATGGGGTGAGAGGGGAGGGTGCAGGGACCAGAAGGATGGAGGATGGGGTGAGAGGGGAGGGTGCAGGGACCAGAAGGATGGAGGATGGGGTGAGAGGGGAGGGAGCAGGGACCAGAAGGATGGAGGATGGGGTGAGAGGGGAGGGAGCAGGGACCAGAAGGATGGAGGATGGGGTGAGAGGGGAGGGAGCAGGGACCAGAGGGATGGAGGATGGAGTGAGAGGGGAGGGAGCAGGGACCAGAGGGATGGAGGATGGAGTGAGAGGGGAGGGAGCAGGGACCAGAGGGATGGAGGATGGAGTGAGAGGGGAGGGAGCAGGGACCAGAGGGATGGAGTGAGAGGGGAGGGAGCAGGGACCAGAGGGATGGAGGATGGAGTGAGAGGGGAGGGAGCAGGGACCAGAGGGATGGAGGATGGAGTGAGAGGGGAGAGAGCAGGGACCAGAGGGATGGAGGATGGAGTGAGAGGGGAGGGAGCAGGGACCAGAGGGATGGAGGATGGAGTGAGAGGGGAGGGAGCAGGGACCAGAGGGATGGAGGATGGAGTGAGAGGGAAGGGTGCAGGGACCAGAGGGATGGAGGATGGAGTGAGAGGGGAGGGAGCAGGGACCAGAGGGATGGAGGATGGAGTGAGAGGGAAGGGTGCAGGGACCAGAGGGATGGAGGATGGAGTGAGAGGGGAGGGTGCAGGGACCAGAGGGATGGAGGATGGGGTGAGAGGGGAGGGAGCAGGGACCAGAGGGATGGAGGATGGAGTGAGAGGGGAGGGAGCAGGGACCAGAAGGATGGAGGATGGGGTGAGAGGGGAGGGAGCAGGGACCAGAGGGATGGAGTGAGAGGGGAGGGAGCAGGGACCAGAGGGATGGAGGATGGAGTGAGAGGGGAGGGAGCAGGGACCAGAAGGATGGAGGATGGGGTGAGAGGGGAGGGAGCAGGGACCAGAGGGATGGAGGATGGAGTGAGAGGGGAGGGAGCAGGGACCAGAGGGATGGAGGATGGAGTGAGAGGGGAGGGAGCAGGGACCAGAAGGATGGAGGATGGGGTGAGAGGGGAGGGAGCAGGGACCAGAGGGATGGAGGATGGAGTGAGAAGGGAGGGAGCAGGGACCAGAGGGATGGAGGATGGAGTGAGAGGGGAGGGAGCAGGGACCAGAGGGATGGAGGATGGAGTGAGAGGGGAGGGAGCAGGGACCAGAGGGATGGAGGATGGAGTGAGAGGGGAGGGAGCAGGGACCAGAGGGATGGAGGATGGGGTGAGAGGGGAGGGAGCAGGGACCAGAAGGATGGAGGATGGGGTGAGAGGGGAGGGAGCAGGGACCAGAAGGATGGAGGATGGGGTGAGAGGGGAGGGAGCAGGGACCAGAGGGATGGAGGATGGGGTGAGAGGGGAGGGAGCAGGGACCAGAGGGATGGAGGATGGAGTGAGAGGGGAGGGAGCAGGGACCAGAGGGATGGAGGATGGAGTGAGAGGGGAGGGAGCAGGGACCAGAGGGATGGAGGATGGAGTGAGAGGGGAGGGGAGGGAGCAGGGACCAGAGGGATGGAGTGAGAGGGGAGGGAGCAGGGACCAGAGGGATGGAGGATGGAGTGAGAGGGGAGGGAGCAGGGACCAGAGGGATGGAGGATGGAGTGAGAGGGGAGGGAGCAGGGACCCGAGGGATGGAGGATGGAGTGAGAGGGGAGGGAGCAGGGACCAGAGGGATGGAGGATGAAGTGAGAGGGGAGGGAGCAGGGACCAGAGGGATGGAGTGAGAGGGGAGGGAGAAGGGACCAGAGGGATGGAGGATGGAGTGAGAGGGGAGGGAGCAGGGACCAGAGGGATGGAGGATGGAGTGAGAGGGGAGGGAGCAGGGACCAGAGGGATGGAGGATGGAGTGAGAGGGAAGGGTGCAGGGACCAGAGGGATGGAGGATGGAGTGAGAGGGGAGGGAGCAGGGACCAGAAGGATGGAGGATGGGGTGAGAGGGGAGGGAGCAGGGACCAGAAGGATGGAGGATGGGGTGAGAGGGGAGGGAGCAGGGACCAGAGGGATGGAGGATGGAGTGAGAGGGGAGGGAGCAGGGACCAGAGGGATGGAGGATGGAGTGAGAGGGGAGGGAGCAGGGACCAGAAGGATGGAGGATGGGGTGAGAGGGGAGGGAGCAGGGACCAGAGGGATGGAGGATGGAGTGAGAAGGGAGGGAGCAGGGACCAGAGGGATGGAGGATGGAGTGAGAGGGGAGGGAGCAGGGACCAGAGGGATGGAGGATGGAGTGAGAGGGGAGGGAGCAGGGACCAGAGGGATGGAGGATGGAGTGAGAGGGGAGGGAGCAGGGACCAGAGGGATGGAGGATGGAGTGAGAGGGGAAGGTGCAAGGGATGGAGTGAGAGGGCAGGAGCAGAGTAGGTGTGCGTGGGGGCTAAAGAGGAGGACAGACGGTATGGGGGGGCTGGAGAGGAGGACAGACGGTATGGGGGGGCGGAGAGGTGATGGGGGGGCCGGAGAGGAGGACAGACGGTATGGGGGGGCTGGAGAGGAGGACAGACGGTATGGGGGGGCGGAGAGGTGATGGGGGGGCCGGAGAGGAGGACAGGCGGTATGGGGGGGCGGAGAGGTGATGGGGGGGCCGGAGAGGAGGACAGGCGGTTGGGGGGGCTGGAGAGGTGATGGGGTGGTAGAGAGGAGGACAGGCGGTTGGGGGGGCTGCAGAGGGGCGGTAAGGGGGGGCGGCTAGGCTGGAGAGACGGACAGATGTTTTGGGGGCCCATGCCGGAGAGGAGGCCAGGCCCTCCGCGCCCCTCACCTGCACGGCGCGGGAGAAGAAGACCCCCGCATCCGAGGCCAGCTTCTTGACGTTGAAGTCCATGGCTGCTGAGGCTCCGCAGCAGGTGACAGGCGCCGCTGCCCGATGCTCCGGCCTCCTCCCCGGAGCGCTCTGCTGCTCCGCCTCCTGGTCCTCCTGACTCCGCCCCCAGACTCCGCCCCCCCGCTCGCGGCCCTGGGCCATCGCTAACTCTGCACCAACCGCCACTTCCGGGTGGAGACAAACCACGGGGAGACGGACAAATTCGGAACACCTGCTTCCTCTCCGTAAACCAATTACAGCTACCGTTGGTGTCAGAGGATACAGAATAATCCAACCGCAGACAAGGAAACAGGGGAATACCCCGCCCCTTGACAGACTGGGCCGCGAACCTCTGCCTTGACATGCGTTGCTGAGAGACGCTGTAGCCTTTAGCCAATGACGAGGGTCTCTGGGGCAAGCTCAGCCCTAGAGCTTCCTGACCTGGCCAATGAGAAGGCGGCGGGTGCCAGACTCCTCCCCCTAGTAGAAGAATGTGGAAATGGCGGCGCAGCAGCATCAGCCGGCTGGAGACAAGATGGCGGCCGTGGAGCCCGGGGGCGGGGCCCGGGGCCCAGGGGGCGGGGCCGTGGCCTGGCGGGGCCCCGCCCTCTCGTCTGCTTGCAGCTGGTTTGTGGGTGACTCGGCCCTCACATGTCCAGGGGTTCAGAGCTGGGGCACGGCTGACCCCGTGCCTGACTCTTCCCCAGCCCTGCTCTCACCCAGCTCCCGCTCCATGCTCTGCTCCCCTGGTGTCTGCTCTGGTGTCATCACAAGGACAGCACCACCAGCTGCAGGGAAGTGAGGGGCTGAAAGTACAAGGACCAGGTCTGGCCCAAGTTCAAACCTAATGTCAGAACCAAAGGGAGAGGGGCCCTTCAGATCCAAGGGGACAGGGTCACACATGGTGAGGAGAGGGGCCCTTCAGATCCAAGGGGACAGGGTCACACATGATGAGGAGAGGGGCCCTTCAGATCCAAGGGGACAGGGTCACACATGATGAGGAGAGGGGCCCTTCAGAACTAAAGGGGACAGGGTCACACATGGTGAGGAGAGGGGCCCTTCAGAACCAAGGGGGGAGGGTCACACATGATGAGGAGAGGGGCCCTTCAGAACCAAGGGGGGAGGGACACACATGATGAGGAGAGGGGCCCTTCAGAACCAAGGGGACAGGGTCACACATGGTGAGGAGAGGGGCCCTTCAGATCCAAGGGGACAGGGTCACACATGATGAGGAGAGGGGCCCTTCAGATCCAAGGGGACAGGGTCACACATGATGAGGAGAGGGGCCCTTCAGAACTAAAGGGGACAGGGTCACACATGATGAGGAGAGGGGCCCTTCAGAACTAAAGGGGACAGGGTCACACATGATGAGGAGAGGGGCCCTTCAGAACCAAGGGGGGAGGGTCACACATGATAAGGAGAGGGGCCCTTCAGATCCAAGGGGACAGGGTCACACATGATGAGGAGAGGGGCCCTTCAGATCCAAGGGGACAGGGTCACACATGATGAGGAGAGGGGCCCTTCAGATCCAAGGGGACAGGGTCACACATGATGAGGAGAGGGGCCCTTCAGATCCAAGGGGACAGGGTCACACATGATGAGGAGAGGGGCCCTTCAGAACTAAAGGGGCAGGGTCACACATGGTGAGGAGAGGGGCCCTTCAGAACTAAAGGGGACAGGGTCACACATGATGAGGAGAGGGGCCCTTCAGAACTAAAGGGGACAGGGTCACACATGATGAGGAGAGGGGCCCTTCAGAACCAAGGGGACAGGGTCACACATGATGAGGAGAGGGGCCCTTCAGAACTAAAGGGGACAGGGTCACACATGATGAGGAGAGGGGCCCTTCAGAACCAAGGGGGGGGTCACACATGGTGAGGAGAGGGGCCCTTCAGATCCAAGGGGACAGGGTCACACATGATGAGGAGAGGGGCCCTTCAGATCCAAGGGGACAGGGTCACACAGAGGCCCTCAGAGCCAAGGGGACAGGGTCACACATGATGAGGAGAGGGGCCCTTCAGAACTAAAGGGGACAGGGTCACACATGATGAGGAGAGGGGCCCTTCAGAACTAAAGGGGACAGGGTCACACATGATAAGGAGAGGGGCCCTTCAGAACTAAAGGGGACAGGGTCACACATGATGAGGAGAGGGGCCCTTCAGAACCAAGGGGACAGGGTCACACATGATGAGGAGAGGGGCCCTTCAGAACTAAAGGGGCAGGGTCACACATGGTGAGGAGAGGGGCCCTTCAGAACTAAAGGGGACAGGGTCACACATGATGAGGAGAGGGGCCCTTCAGAACTAAAGGGGACAGGGTCACACATGATGAGGAGAGGGTCCCTTCAGAACCAAGGGGGGAGGGTCACACATGGTGAGGAGAGGGGCCCTTCAGATCCAAGGGGACAGGGTCACACATGATGAGGAGAGGGGCCCTTCAGATCCAAGGGGACAGGGTCACACATGATGAGGAGAGGGGCCCTTCAGATCCAAGGGGACAGGGTCACACATGATGAGGAGAGGGGCCCTTCAGAACTAAAGGGGCAGGGTCACACATGGTGAGGAGAGGGGCCCTTCAGAACTAAAGGGGACAGGGTCACACATGATGAGGAGAGGGGCCCTTCAGAACTAAAGGGGACAGGGTCACACATGATGAGGAGAGGGGCCCTTCAGAACCAAGGGGACAGGGTCACACATGATGAGGAGAGGGGCCCTTCAGAACTAAAGGGGACAGGGTCACACATGATGAGGAGAGGGGCCCTTCAGAACCAAGGGGGGGGTCACACATGGTGAGGAGAGGGGCCCTTCAGATCCAAGGGGACAGGGTCACACATGATGAGGAGAGGGGCCCTTCAGATCCAAGGGGACAGGGTCACACAGAGGCCCTCAGAGCCAAGGGGACAGGGTCACACATGATGAGGAGAGGGGCCCTTCAGAACTAAAGGGGACAGGGTCACACATGATGAGGAGAGGGGCCCTTCAGAACTAAAGGGGACAGGGTCACACATGATAAGGAGAGGGGCCCTTCAGAACTAAAGGGGACAGGGTCACACATGATGAGGAGAGGGGCCCTTCAGAACCAAGGGGACAGGGTCACACATGATGAGGAGAGGGGCCCTTCAGAACTAAAGGGGCAGGGTCACACATGGTGAGGAGAGGGGCCCTTCAGAACTAAAGGGGACAGGGTCACACATGATGAGGAGAGGGGCCCTTCAGAACTAAAGGGGACAGGGTCACACATGATGAGGAGAGGGGCCCTTCAGAACCAAGGGGGGAGGGTCACACATGGTGAGGAGAGGGGCCCTTCAGATCCAAGGGGACAGGGTCACACATGATGAGGAGAGGGGCCCTTCAGATCCAAGGGAACAGGGTCACACATGATGAGGAGAGGGGCCCTTCAGAACCAAGGGGATAGGGTCACACATGGTGAGGAGAGGGGCCCTTCAGATCCAAGGGGACAGGGTCACACATGATGAGGAGAGGGGCCCTTCAGATCCAAGGGGACAGGGTCACACAGAGGCCCTCAGAGCCAAGGGGACAGGGTCACACATGATGAGGAGAGGGGCCCTTCAGATCCAAGGGGACAGGGTCACACAGAGGCCCTCAGAGCCAAGGGGACAGGGTCACACATGATGAGGAGAGGGGCCCTTCGGAACTAAAGGGGACAGGGTCACACATGATGAGGAGAGGGGCCCTTCAGATCCAAGGGGACAGGGTCACACATGATGAGGAGAGGGGCCCTTCAGATCCAAGGGGACAGGGTCACACATGATGAGGAGAGGGGCCCTTCAGATCCAAGGGGACAGGGTCACACAGAGGCCCTCAGAGCCAAGGGGACAGGGTCACACATGATGAGGAGAGGGGCCCTTCAGATCCAAGGGGACAGGGTCACACATGGTGAGGAGAGGGGCCCTTCAGATCCAAGGGGACAGGGTCACACATGATGAGGAGAGGGGCCCTTCAGATCCAAGGGGACAGGGTCACACAGAGGCCCTCAGAGCCAAGGGGACAGGGTCACACATGATGAGGAGAGGGGCCCTTCAGATCCAAGGGGACAGGGTCACACATGATGAGGAGAGGGGCCCTTCAGATCCAAGGGGACAGGGTCACACATGATGAGGAGAGGGGCCCTTCAGAACTAAAGGGGCAGGGTCACAGAGGGGCCCTTCAGATCCAAGGGGACAGGGTCACACATGATGAGGAGAGGGGCCCTTCAGATCCAAGGGGACAGGGTCACACATGATGAGGAGAGGGGCCCTTCAGATCCAAGGGGACAGGGTCACACATGATGAGGAGAGGGGCCCTTCAGAACTAAAGGGGACAGGGTCACACATGATGAGGAGAGGGGCCCTTCAGATCCAAGGGGACAGGGTCACACATGATGAGGAGAGGGGCCCTTCAGAACTAAAGGGGCAGGGTCACAGAGGGGCCCTTCAGATCCAAGGGGACAGGGTCACACATGATGAGGAGAGGGGCCCTTCAGATCCAAGGGGACAGGGTCACACATGATGAGGAGAGGGGCCCTTCAGATCCAAGGGGACAGGGTCACACATGATGAGGAGAGGGGCCCTTCAGAACTAAAGGGGACAGGGTCACACATGGTGAGGAGAGGGGCCCTTCAGATCCAAGGGGACAGGGTCACACATGATGAGGAGAGGGGCCCTTCAGATCCAAGGGGACAGGGTCACACATGATGAGGAGAGGGGCCCTTCAGATCCAAGGGGACAGGGTCACACATGATGAGGAGAGGGGCCCTTCAGAACTAAAGGGGACAGGGTCACACATGGTGAGGAGAGGGGCCCTTCAGAACCAAGGGGGGAGGGTCACACATGGTGAGGAGAGGGGCCCTTCAGAACTAAAGGGGACAGGGTCACACATGGTGAGGAGAGGGGCCCTTCAGAACCAAGGGGACAGGGTCACACATGGTGAGGAGAGGGGCCCTTCAGATCCAAGGGGACAGGGTCACACATGGTGAGGAGAGGGGCCCTTCAGATCCAAGGGGACAGGGTCACACATGATGAGGAGAGGGGCCCTTCATATCCAAGGGGACAGGGTCACACATGATGAGGAGAGGGGCCCTTCAGATCCAAGGGGACAGGGTCACACATGATGAGGAGAGGGGCCCTTCAGAACTAAAGGGGACAGGGTCACACATGGTGAGGAGAGGGGCCCTTCAGAACCAAGGGGGGAGGGTCACACATGATGAGGAGAGGGGCCCTTCAGAACCAAGGGGGGAGGGACACACATGATGAGGAGAGGGGCCCTTCAGATCCAAGGGGACAGGGTCACACATGATGAGGAGAGGGGCCCTTCAGATCCAAGGGGACAGGGTCACACATGATGAGGAGAGGGGCCCTTCAGAACTAAAGGGGACAGGGTCACACATGGTGAGGAGAGGGGCCCTTCAGAACCAAGGGGGGAGGGTCACACATGATGAGGAGAGGGGCCCTTCAGAACCAAGGGGACAGGGTCACACATGGTGAGGAGAGGGGCCCTTCAGAACCAAGGGGACAGGGTCACACATGGTGAGGAGAGGGGACCTTCAGATCCAAGGGGACAGGGTCACACATGGTGAGGAGAGGGGCCCTTCAGATCCAAGGGGACAGGGTCACACATGATGAGGAGAGGGGCCCTTCAGATCCAAGGGGACAGGGTCACACATGATGAGGAGAGGGGCCCTTCAGAACTAAAGGGGACAGGGTCACACATGATGAGGAGAGGGGCCCTTCAGAACTAAAGGGGACAGGGTCACACATGGTGAGGAGAGGGGCCCTTCAGAACCAAGGAGGGAGGGTCACACATGATGAGGAGAGGGGCCCTTCAGAACTAAAGGGGACAGGGTCACACATGATGAGGAGAGGGGCCCTTCAGAACTAAAGGGGACAGGGTCACACATGGTGAGGAGAGGGGCCCTTCAGAACCAAGGGGGGAGGGTCACACATGATAAGGAGAGGGGCCCTTCAGATCCAAGGGGACAGGGTCACACATGATGAGGAGAGGGGCCCTTCAGATCCAAGGGGACAGGGTCACACATGATGAGGAGAGGGGCCCTTCAGAACTAAAGGGGACAGGGTCACACATGATGAGGAGAGGGGCCCTTCAGAACTAAAGGGGACAGGGTCACACATGATGAGGAGAGGGGCCCTTCAGATCCAAGGGGACAGGGTCACACATGATGAGGAGAGGGGCCCTTCAGATCCAAGGGGACAGGGTCACACATGATGAGGAGAGGGGCCCTTCAGAACTAAAGGGGACAGGGTCACACATGATGAGGAGAGGGGCCCTTCAGAACTAAAGGGGACAGGGTCACACATGGTGAGGAGAGGGGCCCTTCAGAACCAAGGAGGGAGGGTCACACATGATGAGGAGAGGGGCCCTTCAGAACTAAAGGGGACAGGGTCACACATGATGAGGAGAGGGGCCCTTCAGAACTAAAGGGGACAGGGTCACACATGGTGAGGAGAGGGGCCCTTCAGAACCAAGGGGGGAGGGTCACACATGATAAGGAGAGGGGCCCTTCAGATCCAAGGGGACAGGGTCACACATGATGAGGAGAGGGGCCCTTCAGATCCAAGGGGACAGGGTCACACATGATGAGGAGAGGGGCCCTTCAGAACTAAAGGGGACAGGGTCACACATGATGAGGAGAGGGGCCCTTCAGAACTAAAGGGGACAGGGTCACACATGATGAGGAGAGGGGCCCTTCAGATCCAAGGGGACAGGGTCACACATGATGAGGAGAGGGGCCCTTCAGATCCAAGGGGACAGGGTCACACATGATGAGGAGAGGGGCCCTTCAGATCCAAGGGGACAGGGTCACACATGATGAGGAGAGGGGCCCTTCAGATCCAAAGGGACAGGGTCACACATGATGAGGAGAGAGGCCCTTCAGAACTAAAGGGGACAGGGTCACACACGATGAGGAGAGGGGCCCTTCAGATCCAAGGGGACAGGGTCACACATGATGAGCAGAGGGGCCCTTCAGATCCAAGGGGACAGGGTCACACATGATGAGGAGAGGGGCCCTTCAGATCCAAGGGGACAGGGTCACACATGATGAGGAGAGGGGCCCTTCAGAACTAAAGGGGCAGGGTCACAGAGGGGCCCTCAGAACCAAGGGACAGGGTCACACATGATGAGGAGAGGGGCCCTTCAGAACTAAAGGGGCAGGGTCACAGAGGGGCCCTCAGAACCAAGGGACAGGGTCACACATGATGAGGAGAGGGGCCCTTCAGATCCAAGGGGACAGGGTCACACATGATGAGGAGAGGGGCCCTTCAGATCCAAGGGGACAGGGTCACACATGATGAGGAGAGGGGCCCTTCAGATCCAAGGGGACAGGGTCACACATGATGAGGAGAGGGGCCCTTCAGAACTAAAGGGGACAGGGTCACACATGGTGAGGAGAGGGGCCCTTCAGAACCAAGGGGGGAGGGTCACACATGATGAGGAGAGGGGCCCTTCAGAACCAAGGGGACAGGGTCACACATGATGAGGAGAGGGGCCCTTCAGATCCAAGGGGACAGGGTCACACATGATGAGGAGAGGGGCCCTTCAGATCCAAGGGGACAGGGTCACACATGATGAGGAGAGGGGCCCTTCAGATCCAAGGGGACAGGGTCACACATGATGAGGAGAGGGGCCCTTCAGAACTAAAGGGGACAGGGTCACACATGGTGAGGAGAGGGGCCCTTCAGAACCAAGGGGGGAGGGTCACACATGATGAGGAGAGGGGCCCTACAGAACCAAGGGGGGAGGGACACACATGATGAGGAGAGGGGCCCTTCAGAACCAAGGGGACAGGGTCACACATGGTGAGGAGAGGGGCCCTTCAGATCCAAGGGGACAGGGTCACACATGATGAGGAGAGGGGCCCTTCAGATCCAAGGGGACAGGGTCACACATGATGAGGAGAGGGGCCCTTCAGATCCAAGGGGACAGGGTCACACATGATGAGGAGAGGGGCCCTTCAGAACTAAAGGGGACAGGGTCACACATGGTGAGGAGAGGGGCTCTTCAGAACTAAAGGGGACAGGGTCACACATGGTGAGGAGAGGGGCCCTTCAGAACCAAGGGGGGAGGGTCACACATGATGAGGAGAGGGGCCCTTCAGAACCAAGGGGACAGGGTCACACATGGTGAGGAGAGGGGCCCTTCAGATCCAAGGGGACAGGGTCACACATGATGAGGAGAGGGGCCCTTCAGATCCAAGGGGACAGGGTCACACATGATGAGGAGAGGGGCCCTTCAGATCCAAGGGGACAGGGTCACACATGATGAGGAGAGGGGCCCTTCAGATCCAAGGGGACAGGGTCACACATGATGAGGAGAGGGGCCCTTCAGAACTAAAGGGGACAGGGTCACACATGGTGAGGAGAGGGGCCCTTCAGAACCAAGGGGGGAGGGTCACACATGATGAGGAGAGGGGCCCTTCAGAACCAAGGGGGGAGGGACACACATGATGAGGAGAGGGGCCCTTCAGAACCAAGGGGACAGGGTCACACATGGTGAGGAGAGGGGCCCTTCAGATCCAAGGGGACAGGGTCACACATGATGAGGAGATGGGCCCTTCAGATCCAAGGGGACAGGGTCACACATGATGAGGAGAGGGGCCCTTCAGAACTAAAGGGGACAGGGTCACACATGGTGAGGAGAGGGGCCCTTCAGAACTAAAGGGGACAGGGTCACACATGGTGAGGAGAGGGGCCCTTCAGAACCAAGGGGGGAGGGTCACACATGATGAGGAGAGGGGCCCTTCAGAACCAAGGGGACAGGGTCACACATGGTGAGGAGAGGGGCCCTTCAGATCCAAGGGGACAGGGTCACACATGATGAGGAGAGGGGCCCTTCAGATCCAAGGGGACAGGGTCACACATGATGAGGAGAGGGGCCCTTCAGATCCAAGGGGACAGGGTCACACATGATGAGGAGAGGGGCCCTTCAGAACTAAAGGGGACAGGGTCACACATGATGAGGAGAGGGGCCCTTCAGAACTAAAGGGGACAGGGTCACACATGATGAGGAGAGGGGCCCTTCAGAACTAAAGGGGACAGGGACACACATGATGAGGAGAGGGGCCCTTCAGAACTAAAGGGGCAGGGTCACAGAGGGGCCCTTCAGATCCAAGGGGACAGGGTCACACATGATGAGGAGAGGGGCCCTTCAGATCCAAAGGGGACAGGGTCACACATGATGAGGAGAGGGGCCCTTCAGGGGACAGGGTCACACATGATGAGGAGAGGGGCCCTTCAGAACTAAAGGGGACAGGGTCACACATGGTGAGGAGAGGGGCTCTTCAGAACTAAAGGGGACAGGGTCACACATGGTGAGGAGAGGGGCCCTTCAGAACCAAGGGGGGAGGGTCACACATGATGAGGAGAGGGGCCCTTCAGAACCAAGGGGACAGGGTCACACATGGTGAGGAGAGGGGCCCTTCAGATCCAAGGGGACAGGGTCACACATGATGAGGAGAGGGGCCCTTCAGATCCAAGGGGACAGGGTCACACATGATGAGGAGAGGGGCCCTTCAGATCCAAGGGGACAGGGTCACACATGATGAGGAGAGGGGCCCTTCAGATCCAAGGGGACAGGGTCACACATGATGAGGAGAGGGGCCCTTCAGAACTAAAGGGGACAGGGTCACACATGGTGAGGAGAGGGGCCCTTCAGAACCAAGGGGGGAGGGTCACACATGATGAGGAGAGGGGCCCTTCAGAACCAAGGGGGGAGGGACACACATGATGAGGAGAGGGGCCCTTCAGAACCAAGGGGACAGGGTCACACATGGTGAGGAGAGGGGCCCTTCAGATCCAAGGGGACAGGGTCACACATGATGAGGAGAGGGGCCCTTCAGATCCAAGGGGACAGGGTCACACATGATGAGGAGAGGGGCCCTTCAGAACTAAAGGGGACAGGGTCACACATGGTGAGGAGAGGGGCCCTTCAGAACTAAAGGGGACAGGGTCACACATGGTGAGGAGAGGGGCCCTTCAGAACCAAGGGGGGAGGGTCACACATGATGAGGAGAGGGGCCCTTCAGAACCAAGGGGACAGGGTCACACATGGTGAGGAGAGGGGCCCTTCAGATCCAAGGGGACAGGGTCACACATGATGAGGAGAGGGGCCCTTCAGATCCAAGGGGACAGGGTCACACATGATGAGGAGAGGGGCCCTTCAGATCCAAGGGGACAGGGTCACACATGATGAGGAGAGGGGCCCTTCAGAACTAAAGGGGACAGGGTCACACATGATGAGGAGAGGGGCCCTTCAGAACTAAAGGGGACAGGGTCACACATGATGAGGAGAGGGGCCCTTCAGAACTAAAGGGGACAGGGACACACATGATGAGGAGAGGGGCCCTTCAGATCCAAGGGGACAGGGTCACACATGATGAGGAGAGGGGCCCTTCAGATCCAAGGGGACAGGGTCACACATGATGAGGAGAGGGGCCCTTCAGAACTAAAGGGGACAGGGTCACACATGATGAGGAGAGGGGCCCTTCAGAACTAAAGGGGCAGGGTCACAGAGGGGCCCTTCAGATCCAAGGGGACAGGGTCACACATGATGAGGAGAGGGGCCCTTCAGATCCAAAGGGGACAGGGTCACACATGATGAGGAGAGGGGCCCTTCAGGGGACAGGGTCACACATGATGAGGAGAGGGGCACTTCAGAACTAAAGGGGACAGGGTCACACATGATGAGGAGAGGGGCCCTTCAGAACTAAAGGGGCAGGGTCACAGAGGGGCCCTTCAGGTCCAAGGGGACAGGGTCACACATGATGAGGAGAGGGGCCCTTCAGAACTAAAGGGGACAGGGTCACACATGATGAGGAGAGGGGCCCTTCAGATCCAAGGGGACAGGGTCACACATGATGAGGAGAGGGGCCCTTCAGATCCAAGGGGACAGGGTCACACATGATGAGGAGAGGGGCCCTTCAGATCTAAAGGGACAGGGTCACACATGATGAGGAGAGAGGCCCTTCAGAACTAAAGGGGACAGGGTCACACACGATGAGGAGAGGGGCCCTTCAGATCCAAGGGGACAGGGTCACACATGATGAGCAGAGGGGCCCTTCAGATCCAAGGGGACAGGGTCACACATGATGAGGAGAGGGGCCCTTCAGATCCAAGGGGACAGGGTCACACATGATGAGGAGAGGGGCCCTTCAGAACTAAAGGGGCAGGGTCACAGAGGGGCCCTCAGAACCAAGGGACAGGGTCACACATGATGAGGAGAGGGGCCCTTCAGAACTAAAGGGGCAGGGTCACAGAGGGGCCCTCAGAACCAAGGGACAGGGTCACACATGATGAGGAGAGGGGCCCTTCAGATCCAAGGGGACAGGGTCACACATGATGAGGAGAGGGGCCCTTCAGATCCAAGGGGACAGGGTCACACATGATGAGGAGAGGGGCCCTTCAGAACTAAAGGGGCAGGGTCACAGAGGGGCCCTCAGAACCAAGGGACAGGGTCACACATGATGAGGAGAGGGGCCCTTCAGAACTAAAGGGGACAGGGTCACACAAGGGCCCTTCAGAAATAAAGGGGACAGGGTCACACATGATGAGGAGAGGGGCCCTTCAGATCCAAGGGGACAGGGTCACACATTAGGAAGAGAGGGGCCCTTCCGAACCAAGGGGACAGGGTCACAAATGGGCCCTTCAGAATCAAGAGTACAGGGTCACACATGATGAGAAGAGGGGCCCTCAGAACCAATCGGACAGTGTCACATATGATGAGGAGAGAGGCTCTTCAGAACCAAGGGGATAGGGTCACACAAGGGCCCTTCAGAACCAAGGGGATAGGGTCACACATGGTGAGGAGAGGGGCCCTTCAGATCCAAGGGGACAGGGTCACACATGGTGAGGAGAGGGGCCCTTCAGATCCAAGGGGACAGGGTCACAGAGGGGCCCTTCAGATCCAAGCGGACAGGGTCACACATGGTGAGGAGAGGGGCCCTTCAGAACCAAGGGAACATGGTCACACAGGGGCCCCCTGGAACCAAGGGGACAGGGTCACACACGATGAGGAGGGGGGCCCTTCAGAATCAAGGTGACAGGGTCAACATACTGAGGAGAAGGGCCCTTCAGAACCAAGGGGACAGGGTCACACATGATGAGGAGAGGGGCCCTTCAGAATCAACGGGACATGGTCACACACAAGGAGGAGATGAGCCCTTCTGAACCAAGGGGACAGGGACCCTTCAAAACCAAGGGGGCAGGGTCACACAGGGGTGTAGGAAAGTACCATCTTGCCTGGCATGTTACCCCATTTTCACTGTATGTATGTTTGTTTTTGCCCATGTGTCACTGGGATCCTTCCAGACAGGACCACAGTGCTCATAATGTATGCCCTGTATGTGTTCCCTGTGTAGTGCCTAACTGTATCACTGAGGCTCTGCTAACCAGAACCTCAGTGTTTATGCTCTCTCTGCTTTCACAATTGTCACTGCAGGCTAGTGACCATCTTCTCCAATTCTCATTGGTACACTGGAACACCGTTATAATTCCCTTGTATATGGTACCTAGGTACCCAGGGTATTGGAGTTCCAGGAGATCCATATGGGCTGCAGCATTTCATTTGCCACCCATAGGGAGCTCTGACAATTCTTACACAGGCCTGCCACTGCAGCCTGAGTGAAATAACGTTCACATTATTTCACAGCCATTTTTCACTGCACATAAGTAACTTATAAGTCATCTATATGTCTAACCCTCACTTGGTGAAGGTTAGGTGCCAAGTTCCTTAGTGTGTGGGCACCCTGGCACTAGCCAAGGTGCCCCCACATTGTTCAGGGCAAATTCCCTGGACTTTGTGAGTGCGGGGACACCATTACACGCGTACACTACACATAGGTCACTACCTATGTGTAGCGTCACAATGGTAACTCCGAACATGGCCATGTAACATGTCTAGGATCAAGGAATTGTCACCCCAATACCATTCTGCTATTGGGATGACAATTCCACGCATCCCCGGGTCTCTAGCACAGAACCCGGGTACTGCCAAACTGCCTTTCTGGGGTCTCCACTGCAGCTGCTGCCAACCCCTCAGACAGGTGTCTGCCCCCCTGGGGTCTGGGCAGCCCAGTCCCAGGAAGGCAGAACAAAGGATTTCCTCTGAGAGAGGGTGTTACACCCTCTCCCTTTGGAAATAGGTGTGAAGGGCTGGGGAGGAGTAGCCTCCCCCAGCCTCTGGAAATGCTTTGATTGGCACAGATGGTGCCCATCTCTGCATAAGCCAGTCTACACCAGTTCAGGGATCCCCCAGCCCTGCTGTGGTACGAAACTGGACAAAGGAAAAGGGGAGTGACCACTCCCCTGACCAGTACCTCCCAGGGGAGGTGCCCAGAGCTCCTCCAGTGTGTCCCAGACCTCTGCCATCTTGGATTCAGAGGTGTTGGGGCACAATGGACTGCTCTGAGTGGCCAGTGCCAGCAGGTGACGTCAGAGACCCCTCCTGATAGGTGCTTACCTCTTTCAGTAGCCAAGCCTCCTTTCTTAGTAGCCAAACCTCCTTTTCCGGCTATTTAGGGTCTCTCCTCTGGGCTACTCGTCAGATAACGAATGCAAGAGCTCACCAGAGTTCCTCTGCACTTCCCTCTTCGACTTCTGCCAAGGATCGACCGCTGACTGCTCCAGGACGCCTTCAAAACCGCAACAAAGTAGCAAGACGACTACCAGCAACATTGTAGCGCCTCATCCTGCCGGCTTTCTCAACTGTTTCCTGGTGGTGCATGGTCTGAGGGCTGTCTGCCTTTACCCTGCACTGGAAGCCAAGAAGAAATCTCCTGTGGGTCGACGGAGTCTTCCCCCTGCCAACGCAGGCACCAAACTTCTGCATCACTGATCCTCTGGGTCCCCTCTCATCCTGACGAGCGTGGTCCCTGGAACACAGGAGCTGGGTCCAAGTGTCTCCCACAGTCCAGTGGCCTTTCTGTCCAAATTTGGTGGAGGTAAGTCCTTGCCTCCCCACGCCAGACAGCAAACCTGTGTACTGCGTGATTTGCAGCTGCTCTGGCTTCTGTGCACTTTTCCAGGACTTCCTTGGTGTACAGCCTAGCCAGGGTCCCCAGCACTCCATCCTGCATTGCCCAACTCACTGAGTTGGACTCCAACGTCGTGGGACCCTCCTTTGTGACACCGAGTCGACCGCTGTCCACAGATCTTCTAAGTGTCTGCTCCGGTACTTCTGCGGGTGCTGCCTGCTTCTGTGGGGGCTCTCTGAGTTGCTGAGTGCCCCCTCTGTTCCTTCCTCCAGAGGTCGACATCCTGGTCCTTCCTGGTCCCCAGCAGCACCCAAAATCTTCGACCGCAACTCTTGCAGCTAGCAAGGCTTGTTTGCTGTATTTCTGCCTGGAAACACTTCTGCAACCTCCAACACGCCGCAGGACATCTTCCATCCAAAGGAGAAGTTCCTAGCCCTTTTCGTTGTTGCAGAATCTTTGGCTTCTTCCACCCGGAGGCAGCCCTTTTGCACCTTCATCCCTGGTTTTGTGGGCTCCTGCCCCCCTGGACACTTGCGTGACTCTTCGACTTGGTCCCCTTCCTTTACAGGACCTAAGATCCAGGAATCCGTCTTCAGTGTTTTGTTGGTGTTTGTGGTTCTTGCAGAATCCCCTATCATGACTATTGTGTCTTTCTGGGGTAGTAGGGTAACTTTACTCCTACTTTTCAGGGTCTTGGGGAGGGGTATCTTGGACACCCTGACTGTTTTCTTACAGTCCCAGCGACCCTCTACAATCTCCCATAGGCCTAGGCTCCATTCGTGATTCGCATTCCACTTTTGGAGTATATGGTTTGTGTTGCCCCTAGGCCTATGTCTCCCTATTGCATCCTATTGTGATTCTACATTGTTTGCACTACTTTTCTTACTGTTACTTACCTGTTTTGGGTTTGTGTACATATAACTTGTGTATATTACTTACCTCCTTAGTGAGGGTATTCTCTGAGATACTTTTGGCATATTGTCACTAAAACAAAGTAGCTTTATTTTTAGTAACTCTGAGTATTGTGTTTTCTTATGATATTGTGCTAGATGAGATAAGTGGTATAGTAGGAGCTTTGCATGTCTCCTAGTTCAGCCTAAGCTGCTTTGCCATAGCTACCTTCTATCAGCCTAAGCTGCTAGAAACACCTCTATTCTACTAATAAGGGGTAACTGGACATGGCACAGGGTGTAAGTACCACTAGCTACCCACTATAGGCCAGGCCAGCCTCCTACACAGAGTGCTTCGTCCTGCCAAGCTCTGAGGTAGTGGATGCGATTCTCCACTGGTTCTGGATGGGGCCTTGTGCCCAGAGTGCTCCACATGCAGTGTGACTGGTCCCATTAGCTCACATGGGTGTGTGTGCCACGAGATTGCCTAGGAACAGGTAGCATGATGCACCATGGGGGACGAGGCCTAAGACCAATTGCTGCACACCTGGAAGTCACAGGAGCCTGACTAGGTGTAGATGGCTATTACCAGTAGTGGGGTTGGGGTGCCACAGAGCCTGCCTAACAAGGGACCTAGCCTACCAAGTTCGACCTGGCCTAGTGGAACCCACAGCCCACTTTGACCACCCAGACACCTCGTAAAGCGCGCAGAGTCAGCGGAATTAGAGTGTACTCACCCCCTTGTGGCTGCTGTGATTCCCTCAAGTGCACATCCAACTCTGGATAAGCCACCACCAGGATCCGGTACATCAGGAGGGTCATGGTGCGACGGGCACCCCTTCCACATTGGGAGGCCATCCCCAGCTGGGCCTCCGCCGTCTTTTGCTCCAGCGGCGCAGGTCCTCCCATCTTTTTCGGCATTGGGTGCTCCGTCTATGGTAGACCCCCAGGGTCCGGACGTCGTTGGCGATGGCACGCCAAATACCCTTCTTCTGGTGGGCGCTGACCTAGAGGAAAAGTGAAGTAAAAATGGATGTTTCTAGCCTGTACATTTCATCTCATGCATTGGCAAACACCTCCCACCCTGGCCCAGCCATACATACACACACACTATCCTGACATGCTGGCCTGTCCTCCTCCCCACCCTCTTCCATCCACGACACTTCATACACTCATGTGCCATCCACCATGCTCACAGTGTACTCACCTGTTTGTCTGGAGGACCGTACAGTTGCGTGTACTGGGGGAGGACCCCATCCACCAGTTTCTCCAACTCCTTCGAAGTGAAGTCAGGGGCCCTTTACCCAGACACTGTAGCCATCGTCGCTTCCAGACACAGGTCACAGCAGCACTTGCAGTGTAGGTCCTCTCCTATTGAAGGTCAGGTATCAAGTGAGGGAACAGTAAGAAAACGGCGGCCACGTCCGCGGCGGTGCGTACCGTCACCGCAGGCGTACATCGTCATTGGCTCCTGGGACACATAGGGCCCAATGTTAACCAATGCTGAATTGCGCCCACCGTGACAGTGTACAACGCCAGAGCAGTTACCTCATTTCCCCTTGTCCCACCTTACAGGTCAGGCAGCCGCCATTTCAGGGGGGCCACATGGCATGGAAAAAAACTGCGTCACACCTATTTAGGCTTGGAATACAGACAGATACATTGCGATTTTCCAACGTTTTACCAAATAACACATTGTGATACCTCAGTGTTGGATGACCCTCTGCTCACTGTTCTCCTCCATAGGGTACGTCTACTGGGGCAGGTGATGAGATGGCGGCATCCTCCGGTGTACAGACCCCTGGTGGACCTGTCGACAATGGAAGAGAGACACATCATTATCACATACAGACTTGATTGTGCAACAATCCTGGAACTGTGTGCCCAGTTGGAGCCAGACCTGATTTCAGCTATCCGCCGTCCCACAGGAATCCCCCCTCTAGTGCAGGTTCTGTCTGTACTCCATTTCCTGGCCAGTGGGTCTTTTCAAACAACAGTGGCCATGGCATCAGGGATGTCTCAGCCAATGTTCTCTAACGTGTTGTCCAGAGTGTTATCTGCCCTGCTGAAACACATGTGCAGCTACATCGTGTTCCCCCAGGTGGAGGATTTGCCCACAGTGAAAGGTGACTTATATGCCCTGGGACATATCCCCAACATCATTTGTGCCATTGATGGTACACATGGGGCATTTGTCCCCCCCCCAGGAATGAAGAGGTGTACAGAAACCGGAAAAGCTACCATTCCATGAATGTGCAGATGATGTGTTTGGCTGACCAGTACATCTCCCATGTGAATGCCAAGTATTCTGGCTCTGTGCATGACGCTTACATTTTGAGGAATAGCAGCATCTCTTATGTGATGGGGCAACTCCTGAGGCACCGTATGTGGCTAACAGGTGAGCCCAAGGTCCCAACACAGTTGACATAGGTGTATGGGTATGGGATTGTCCCTAAGGGTTAGTGTCTGTCTAACAGTTGTCCCTCGACATTTGCAGCTGACTCTGGTTACCCAAACCTGTCATGGCTACTGATCCCAGTGAGGAATCCCAGGACAAGGGCAGAGGAACGCTACAATGAGGCACATAGGCGAACTAAGAGGATTATAGAACGCACCTTCGGCCTCCTGAAGGCCAGATTCCGGTGCCTCCAGCTTACAGGTGGCTCCCTATACTACTCCCCGAAGAAGGTGTGCCAGATAATCGTGGCCTGCTGTATGCTGCACAACCTGGCTTTCGACGCCAGGTGCCTTTTCTGCAGGAGGATGGGCCAGATGGTGGTCTTGTGGCAGCCGTGGAGCCTGTGGACAGTGAAGAAGAGGAGGCAGAAGAAGAAGATGTCGACAACCGAAACAACTTCATCATGCAAAACTTCCAGTGAGACACAGGTAAGAATATGTAACTGCTTCCCACATCTCATACTATTGTTGGAGCTAGCTTAAGTCTGTCATTTTCACTCAGTGTATGGACCCTGACTTGTTACTTTGCCTTTCCATTTCACAGATCTGGGTTCCACTTTGTGCCCTCTGCTATGTTTACTGCTGGCCTACAGCTGTGTTACATTAGTATGTGAACAGGTACATTGACATTGCTATATTCCAGAGGTTTTGCAATTACACATTAGTGAAAGCACTCCAGGTTGTTTTGTGATTCAAGTGTGTTTATTTCTGTGCTAATAAGTGGAGGGGTGTGTGAAATGGGCTGGGGTAATGGTGGAGAAATGTCCATGGCAAAGTTCAGTCTCTTGGTGCATTGCTCCCCTGTGCCCTTGGCTCTGAAGGGCCCCTATTTGACCATGTTCCCTTGGTTCTGAAGAGTCCCTCTCCTCATCATGTGTGACCCTGTTCCCTTGGTTCTGAAGGCCCCCTCTCCTCACCATGTGTGACCCTGTCCCCTTGGTTCCAAAGGGCCCCTGTGTGACCCTGTTCCCTTGATTCTGAAGGGCCTCTCTCGTCATCATGTGTGAACCAGTCCCCTTGATCCTGAATGGCCCCTGTGCGACCCTGTTCCCTTGGTTCTGAAGGGCCCCTCTCCTCATCATGTGTAACCCTGTCCCCTTGATTCTGAAGGGCCCCTCTCCTCATCATGTGTGACCCTGTCCCCTTGGCTATGAAGGGCCCCTGTGTGACCCTGTCCCCTTGGTTTTGAAGGGTCCCTGTTCCCCTTGCTTCTGAAGGGCCCCTTTCATCCTCATGTGTGACCCTGTCCCCTTGGTTCTGAAGGGCCCCTCTCCTCATCATGTGTGACCCTGTCCCTTTGGCTCTAAAGGGCCCTCTCCTCACCATGTGTGACCCTATAACCTTGCATCTGAAGGGCCCCTCTCCTCATCATGTGTGACCCTGTCCCCTTGGTTCCGAAGGGCCCCTGTGTGACCCTGTTCCTTGGTTCTGAAGGGCCCCTCTCCTCATCATGTGTGACCCTGTCCCCTTGGTTCTGAAGGGCCCCTCTCCTTATCATCTGTGACCCTGTCCCCTTCGTTCTGAAGAGCCCCTCTCATCCTGTGTGACCCTTTCCCCTTGGTTCTGAAGGGTCCCTGTGTGACCCTGTCCCCTTGGTTCTGAAGGGTCCCTGTGTGACCCTGTCCCCTTGGTTCTGAAGGGCTTCTCTCCTCATCAAGGCCCTCATTACAACCCTGGCTGTAAATCCCGCTTTATGCCATGCAGAAGACCGCCAACATACCGTTGCGGCTGCGGAATTCCGTTACTCACAGCTCGAAATCTGCCACAATACAGACACCCACACAAATCCGCCACATCAAAGGTCAGTGATAAACTGGCGATACCAAAACCTACACCGTCACGCCAACAGGATTACGCCCACAGTATCACGACCCACGAATCAATGAGCCTGTCTTTCAACCGTGGTAATCCATTGGCGGTACACAGCGACGTGCTCAAAATACACACACATTTACAAAACACCCCACATTGGACAATTCAAAATACACACACCTGACACACATACACACACCACACCCACACACCCAATCCAATATAAAGCACACACCCACATCACCTACAAACCCTTACAACCAAAATTTTGAAAGAAGGCCAGAGAGAGAGATTACCTAACACAACACCAGCATCCACAGACACACAACACCATCACTTAAACAACATCCACGCACCTCAAACAACACACACCAACACATCCCCTCACACATCACAACAGACAGCACCTCACACATCACCCACACCACTTCATGGTACCTCAAAGACACCCCATGTTCTCTGAGGAGGACTCAAGGTCATGGTGGAGGAAATCATCTGGGTAGAGCCACAGCTATTCGGATCACAGGTGCAGCAGACATCCATTGCTAGGAAGATGGAGCTACCCCAACAACTAACAACATGGGAGGAGCAAGTCTTGGCAATACTTCATCCTGAGGGCCTCGCAGGAGTAGCAGGAAGACTGGACTCTGGTAAGGCAAATTCTTACTACTTCATCCCCCCCCACCTGCATGCCATCACATACTCCCACCCTCACCCTCACACCCATCACCCCAACAACCCACAGATACCCCACTGACACAACCCACACATCCCAAAATCAAGCCCTACATGTAACACCAATACATGGACACCCATCACCAAAGCATGTCCAGTAGAGAGACTCACTCATGCCCCAAAATCACCAATCACACAAGGGCCACAGCAATTATGCAAGCACAGGAGTAGAGGTTAACTCACCCATTGCACAAGATGGCACACACACATACTAACATTATGCATTCACACCCCAACAGGACCCCTACCCAAGGTCACCGGACAGGAGGTGCCAGACATATTCAGTCCCCCCACAGAAGAGGCCCACAGTGATGACAGCAGCTCTGCACGCCTAGATCAAGATGACCAGCCCGGCCCATCAGGGACCTCGGCACAGTCGGTTCCCCTGCTACTGTCACAAGCCGCCACAGACCCTCCCCCCTCAGGAAACACCACCACAGCACGCACCCAGCGGGCCCATCCCTCTGTCCCCAGGACACATCAATCAGCAGTGTGTCCACCACTACAGGGAACCCAGGCAGCCCCACTAACACAGGACAATCAGAGACCTGGGGGCAGTGGCAGTGGGCACACAGTTCAGGGGACAGAGGCACAGGATAACAGGTAAGCTGGGAGGACTGCTGTGCAACGGGGGGGGACAGGCCCAGGGATCCCACTCTCCACGAGGCACTCTCCAACATCATGGGAGCTTACCACCATTCCCAGGAGACCATGGGCACAGTACTGGTCATTTCAGGAGACCCAGCGGCTGCAGGAGGAACACTACCTGGGGATCAGGGAGGACTTGAAGTCCATCAACACCACCCTGGTCACCATTGCAGGGGTGCTGGCAGACCTTGTCAACACCAGGCGGGACACAGTGGCACACCAATGGGCCCCTGACACTAGCCTGGGCGATGAACAGCCCACCACCTCCGCCGGCGCTAGCAGACAAGAGGCACCGCCACAGGAACAACAGGCCACCAGCACCCCACTCCCTGCAGAAGGAGAACCACCCCACAAACGGTCCCTGAGATCCAGGAACAAGACAGAGAACATTGCCAAGACCCCTGCCAGGAAATAAGACACTCCTGAATGTCACCCTTCTGTCCCACTTTGTCACCCTGTCCACCTTAAACTGCCATTGCTCCCCTACATTATAAGGAGAGGGACCCTTCAGATCCAAGGGGACAGGGTCAGAGAGGGTCCCTTCAGATCCAAGGGGACAGGGTCACACATGGTGGGGAGAGGGGCCTTTCAGAACCAAGGGAACAGGGTCATACATGATGAGGAGAGGGGTCCTTCAGAATCAAGGTGACAGGGTCACACATACTGAGGAGAGGTACCCTTCAGAACCAAGGGGACAGGATCGCACACAATGAGGACAAGGGCCCTTCAGAACCAAGAGGGGATGGTCACACATGAGGAGGAAATGGGCCCTTCAGAACCAAGGGGACAGGGACCCTTCAAAACCAAGGGGACAGGGTTACACATGATGCGGAGACAGGCCATTCAGAACCAAGGTTGCAGGGTCACACATGATGAGGAGAGGGGCCCTTCAGATCCAAGGTGACAGGATCACACATGATGAGGAGAGGGGCCCTTCAGATCCAAGGGGACAGCATCACACATAAGAAGAGGGGCCCTTCAGAGCCAAGGGGACAGGGTCGCACATGATGAGGATAGAGGCCCTCTGAACCAAAGGGACAGACTCACACAAGATGAGCAGAGCGGCCCTTCAGAGCCAAGGTGACAGGGTCAGACAGGGGCCCTTCAGAACCAAGTGGACAGGACCACACATGATGAGGAGAGGGGCCATTCAGATCCAAGGGGATAGGGTCACACAAGATGAGGAGAGGGGCCCTTCAGAACCAAGGGGACAGAGTCACACATGATGAGGAGAGGGGCCCTTCAGAACCAAGGGGACAGGGTCACACATGATGAGGAGAAGGGCCCTTCAGAACCAAGGGGGGAGGGTCACACATGAGGAGGAGATGGGCCCTTCAGAACCAAGGTGACGGGGACCCTTCAAAACCAAGGGGACAGGGTCACACAGGGGCCCTTCAGAATCAACTGGACAGGCCACACATGATGTGGAGAGGTGCCCTTCATATCCAAGGGGACAGAATCGCACATGATGAGGAGAGGGGCTCTTCAGAACCAAGGGCACAGGGTCACACACAGGCCCTTCAAAACCAAGAGCACAGGGTCACACATGATGAGGAGGGGGACCCTTCAGATCCAAGGGCACAGGATCACAGAGGGACCCTTCAGATCAAAGGGGACAGGGTCACACATTGGGAGGAGAGGGGCCCTTCAGAACCAATGGGACAGGGTCACACTTGGCCCTTCAGAACAAAGGGGACAGGGTTGCACATGATGAGGAGAGGGGCTCTTCAGAACCAAGGTAACATGGTCAAATAGGGGCCCTTCAGAACCAAGGACACAGGGTCACACATGATGAGGAGAGAGGCCCTTCAGAACCAAGGGCACAGGGTCACACATAGGCCCTTCAAAACCAAGAGCACAGGGTCACACATGATGAGGAGAGGGACCCTTCAGATCCAAGGGCACAGGATCAGAGGGACCCTTCAGATCAAAGGGGACAGGGTTACACATTGGGTGGAGAGGGGCCCTTCAGAACCAATGGGACAGGGTCACACTTGGCCCTTCAGAACAAAGGGGACAGGGTCACACATGATGAGGAGAGGGGCCATTCAGAACCAAGAGCACAGGGTCACACCTTATAAAGATAGGGCCCTTCAGAACCAAGGGGGCAGGGTCACCCATGATGAGGAGTGGGGCCCTTAAGAACCAAGGGCACAGGGTCACACATTATAAGGATAGGGCCCTTCAGAACCAAGGGGACAGGGTCACACATGATGAGGAGAGGGGCCCTTCAGCACCATGGGGACAGGGTCACATATGAGGAGGAGGGGGACTCTCAGATCCAAGGGGACAGGGTCACACATGATGTCAGAGAGGGGCCCTTCAGAACCAAGGGGACAGGGTCACACAGGGGCCCTTTTGATCCAAGATGGCAGGGTTGACCAAGGGCACTTCAGAACCAAGGGGACAGCGTCACACATGATGAGGAGAGGGGCCCTTCAGATTCAAGGGTACAGGGTCAAACGAGGGCCCTTCAAAATCAAGGGGACATTGCCACACAGATTGGGCCCTTCAGAACCAAGGCTACGGGGTCACACATGATGAGGAGAGGGGCCCTTTAGAACCAAGGGGACTGGGTCACACATGATGAGGAGAGGTGGCCTTCAGAACCAAGGGGACAGGGTCACATATGGGCCCTCAGAACCAAGGGGACGAGGTCACACATGATGAGGAGAGGGACCCTTCAGATGCAGAGGGACAGGGTCACACATGATGAGGAGAGGGGCCCTCAGAAACGAGCGTACAGGTTCACACATGAAGTCAGAAAGGGGCCCCTCAGAACCAAGTGGCCAGGGTCACACAGGGGTCCTTCAGAACCAAGGGGACAGGGTCACACATGATGAGTAGAGGGGCCCGTCATAACCAAGGGGACAGGGTCACGCGTGATTAGGAGAGGAGCCTTCAGAACCAAGGGGATAGGGTCGCGCATGATGAGGAGAGGGGCCCTTCAGAACCAAGGGGACAGGGTCACACAAGGTCCCTTCAGAACGAAGGGGACAGGATCACACAGGATGAGGAGATGGGCTCTTCAGAACCAAGGGGAAAGGGTCACACATAATGTCAGAGGAGAGGGACCATTCAGAACTAAAGGGATAGGGGCCCTTCAGAACCAAGGGGACAGGGTCACAGAGGGGCCCTTCATAACCAAAGGAATAGGGTCACACATGATGAGGAGAGGAGCCCTTCAGAACCAAGGGGACAGGGTCACACAGAGGCCCTCAGAGCCAAGGGGACAGGGTCACACATGATGAGGAGAGGGGCCCTTCAGAACCAAGGGGACCGCGTCGCACATGATAAGGAGAGGGGCTCTTCAGAACCAAGGAAACAGTGTGAAATAGGGGCTCTTCAGAATCAAGGGCACATGGTCACACATGATGAGGAGAGGGGCTCTTCAGATCCAAGGATACAGGGGCACACATGATAAGGAGAGATGCCCTTCAAAACCAAGGGGACAGGGTCACACATGGGCCCTTCAGAACCAAGAGCATAGGGTCACACATGATGAGGAGAGGGGCCCTTCAGATCCAAGGGGACAGGGTCACAGAGGGGCCCTTCAGAACAAAGGGAACAGGGTCACATATGATGAGGAAAGGGGCCCTTCAGAACCAAGCGGACAGGGACCCTTCAAAACCAAGGGGATAGGGTCACACAGGGGCCCTTCAGAACCAACGGGATGAGGAGAGGGGCCCTTCAGAACCAAGGGGAGAGGGTCACACATGATGAGGAAAGGGGCCCTTCAGAACCAAGGGACAGGGTCACACACGATAAGAAGAGGGGCCCTTCAGATACAAGGGGACATGGTCACAGAGGGGCCCTTCAGAACCAAAGGAATAGGGTCACACAGGGGCCCTTCAGAACCAACGGGATGAGGAGAGGGGCCCTTCAGAACCAAGGGGAGAGGGTCACACATGATGAGGAGAGGGGCCCTTCAGAACCAAGGGGACAGGGTCACACAGAGGCCCTCAGAGCCAAGGGGACAGGGTCACACATGATAAGAAGAGGGGCCCTTCAGATACAAGGGGACAGGGTCACAGAGGGGCCCTTCAGAACCAAAGGAATAGGGTCACATATGATGAGGAGAGGGGCCCTTCAGAACCAAGGGGACAGGGTCACACAGAGGCCCTCAGAGCCAAGGGGACAGGGTCGCACATGATGAGGAGAGGGGCCCTTCAGAACCAAGGGGACAGCGTCACACATGAGGAGAGGGGCTCTTCAGAACCAAGGAAACAGGGTGAAATAGGGGCTTTTTAGAATCAAGGGCACATGGTCACACATGATGAGGAGAGGGGCTCTTCAGAACCAAGGATACAGGGTCACACATGATGAGGAGAGAGGCCCTTTAAAACCAAGGGGACAGGGTCACACATGGGCCCTTCAGAACCAAGAGCACAGGGTCACACATGATGATTAGTACCTTTACCAGCATCACCTTTAGTTCCTTTACCAACTCCACCCGCAATACATTTAACAACACCACTATTACTACCACCACCTATAACATCACCACCATTAGAACCCTTACCAACACCACCTTTAGTACCTTTTCAAACAGCACCCTCACTACCTTTACCAACACCATCATTACTACCACCACCTACATCATCACCACCATTAGTACCTTTACCAACACCACCTTTAGTACCTTCCCCACACCACCATTACTACCTCCATCTTTAGGAACACCACCTTTAGTACCTCTATCAACACCACCATTACTACCACTGCCTTCATCATCACCACTGTTAGTACCTTTACCCACAACACCTTTACTAACTCCAACTTTAGCAACCCCTTTAGCACCTTTATCATCACCACTTTTACTACCACCACCTTTATCATCACCACTATTAGTACCTTTTCCAACACTACCTTTAATACCTTTACCAACACCACCATTACTACCTCGACCTTTAGCAGAACCACGTTTAGTACCTTTATCAACATCACCATTAGTACCTCCACCTTTATGATCACCATCTTTAATACCTCCAACTTTATCATCACCACCTTTAGTAACTTTACCAACACCACCCTCAGTACCTTTCCAAAACCACCATTACTACCACCACCTACAATATTACCACCATTAGTACATTTACCAACACCACCATTAGTACTACCACCTATATCATCCCCACCATTAGTACGTTTACCAAAACCACATTTACTAACTCCACCTTTATAATCACCACCATTAGTACCTTTACCTGCACCACCTTTAATAGCTTTACTAACACTACCATTACTACCACCACCTTTATCATCACCACCTTTAGTACCTTTACCAACACCACCTTTACTAACTCAACCTATATCATCACAACCATTAGTACCTTTACCAGCATCACCTTTAATACCTTTACCAACACCACCATTACTACCTCCACCCTTATCATCACCACCTTTAGTACCTTTACCAACAACACCATTACTACCTACAGCATTATCATCACCACCTTTAGTACCTTTACCAACACCATTACTTACACCACCTATATCATCACCACCTTTACTACCACCACCTTTAGTATTACCATCATTAATACCTTTACCAACACCTCCTTTAGTACCTTTATCAACACCATCATTACTACCACCATCCATATCATCACATCCATTATTACTTTTACCAACATCACCATTACTACCACCACCTATATCATCACCACCATAAGTACCTTTACCAAAACCACCTTTAATACCTTCACCAACACCACCATTCGTACCTCCACCTTTAGCAACACAGCCTATACCAAACTACCATTACTACTGCCCTCTTTACCATCACCACCTTTAGTACCTTTACCACCACCACCTTTACAACCTCCTCCTTTAGCAACACCACCTTTAGTACCTTTACCAACATCACCTTACTTCAACCACCTATATCATCACCACCATTAGTACCTTTACCAACACCACCATTACTACCACCACATATATCATCACCACCATTAGTATGTTTACTAACACCATCTTTACTACCTCCACCTTTATCATCACCACCTTTAGTTCCTTGACCAACACCACCTTTAGTACCTTTACCAACATCACTTTACTACTACTACCTATATCATCACCACCATTAGTATCTTTACCAACACCACCATTACTACCACCACACATATCATCACCACCATTAGTACCTTTACCAACACCATCTTTATTACCTCCACCTTTATCAACACCACCTTTAGTACCTTGGTCAACACCACTTTTAGTACATTTATCATCACCACCATTATTACCGCCCCCTTAATCATCACCACCTTTAGTACCTGTACCAACACCACCTTTAGTACCTTGTCCAACACCACCTTTAGTACATTTATCATCACCACCATTACTACTGCCACCTTTATAATCACCATCTTTAGTACCTGTACCAATACCACCTTTACTACCACCGTTTTTATCATTCCCACTATTAGTACCTGTACCAATACCACCTTTAATACCTTTACCAACACCACCATTAGTACCTCCACCTTTAGCGCCACAACCTTTAGTTCCGTTACCAACACCACCATTACTCCCTCCACCTTTAGCAACACCACCTTTAGTAACTTTACCAACACCACCTTTACTATCACCACCTTTATCATCACCACCATTAGTACCTTTACCAACACCACCTTTAATACCTTTTCCTACACAATAATTAGTATCCCCACCTTTAGCAACACAACCTTTAGTACCTTCACCAACACCACCATTACTACCACCACCTATATCATCACCACCATTAGTACCTTTACCAACACCACCATTACTACCACCACCTATATCATCACCCCATTGGTACCTTTACCAACACCAACTTTAGTTCCTTTGCCAACACCACCATTACTACCAGCACCTTTATCATCACCACCATTCGTACCTTTACCAACACCACCTTTACTACCTCTATCTTTACCATCTCCATCATTAGTACCTTTACCAACATCACCTTTAGTACCTTTACCAACACCACCCTCAGTACCTGTACCAACACCACCATTACTACCACCACCTATAAAATCACCACCATTAGTACCTTTACCAACACCACCTTTAATACCTTCAACAACACCATCATTACTATATCCACCTTAAGGAACACCACCTTTAGTACCTTTACCAACACCACCATTACTACACCCACCTTTATCATCACCACAGTTAGTACCTTTACCAACAACACCTTTATTAACTCCACCTTTAGCAACACCACCTTTAGCACCTTTATCATCACCACCTTTACTACCACCATCTTCATCATCACCACCATTAGTACCTTTACCAACACCACCTTTAATACCTTTACCAACACAACCATTTCTATCTCCACGTTTAGGAACACTACCTTTAGTACCTTTACCAACATCACCGTTACTACCATCGCCTTAATCATCACTACTGTTAGTACCTTTACCCACAACACCTTTACTAACTCCGACTTTAGTACCTTTATCATCACCACCTTTACTACCACCACCTTTATCATAACCACCATTAGTACCTTTACCAACAGCACCTCTAATACCTTTACCAATACCACCAGTACTACATCGACCTTTAGAAAAACCACGTTTACTACCTCTATCAACCTCACCATTACTACCTCCACCTTTAGCAACGTCACCTTTAGTACCTTTACCAACACCGCCATTACTACTTCCACCTTTATGATCACCACCGTTAGTACCTTTACCAAAAACACCATTACTACCACCACCCATATCATCACCACCTTTACTAGCACCACCTTTATCATCACCACCATTAGTACCTTTACCATCAGTACCTTTAATACCTTTAACAACACCAACATTAGGTCCTCCACCTTTAGCAACAGAAACTTTAGTACCTTTACCAACACCACCATTACTACCTCCACCTTTAGCAACACCACTTTTAGTACCTTTACCAACACCACCATTACTTCCACCACCTATATCATCTTGACCATTATTACCTTTACCAACACCACCATTACTAGCACCATGTATATCATCACAACCATTGGTACCTTTGCCAACACCACCTTTAGTACCTTTACCAACACCACCATTGCTTCCACCACCTATATCACCACCTTTAGTACCTTTACTAACACCACCTTTAATACCTCCAACTTTATCATCACCACTATTAGTACCTTTACCAACACCACCTTTAGTACCTTTACCAACACCACCCTCAGTACCTTTACCAACACCACCATTACTACCATCACTTATATAATCACCACCATTAGCACCTTTACTAACACCACCTTTAGTAACTTTACCAACACCACCCTCAGTACCTTTCCAAACACCACCGTTACTACCACCACGTACAATATTACCACCATTAGTACATTTACCAACACCACCATTACTACCACCACCTATATCATCCCCACCATTAGTATGTTTAACATCACACCTTTAGTAACTTTACCAACACCACCATTACTACCTCCACCTTTAGGAACACCACCTTTAGTAAATTTAACAACACCATCATTACTACCACCACCTTTATCATCACTACCTTTAGTACCTTTACCAACACCACATTTACTAACTCCACCTTTATCATCACCACCATTAGTACCTTTACCTACACAACCTTTAATACCTTTACCAACACTACCATTACTACCACCACCTTTATCATCATCACCTTTAGTGCCTTTACCAACACCACCTTTACTAACTCCACCTTCATCATCACCACCATTAGTACCTTCACCAACACCACCTTTAATACCTTTACCAACACCACCATTACTACCTCCAACTTTATCATCACCACATTTAGTACCTTTACCAAGACCACCATTATTACCCCCACCATTATCATCACCACCTTTAGTACCTTTATTAACACCATTACTTACACCACCGATATCATCACCACCTTTACTACCAACACCTTTATTATAACCACCATTAGTACCTTTACCAACACCACCTTTAGTACCTTTACCAACACCAGCATTAGTACCTCCTCCTTTAGCAATACAAACTGTAGTACCTTTACCAACACCACCATTACTAGCTCCGCCTTTAGCAACACCACCTTTTGTACCTTTACCAACACCATCATTACTACCACCACTTAAATCATCACATCCATTATTACCTTTAGCAACACCACCACTACTACCACCACCGATATCATCACCACCAGTAGTACCTTTACCAACACCACCATTAGTACCTCCACCTTACGCAACACAACTTTTAGTACCTTTACCAACACCACCATTACCACCTCCACCTTTAGCAAGACCACCTTTAGTACCTTTACCAACACCACCATTACTACCACCACCTATATCATCACCACATTGGTACTTTTACCAACACCACCTTTAGTAACCTTACCAACACCATCCTCAGTACTTTTACCATCACCACCATTACTACCACCACCTATATCATCGCCACCATTAGTACCTTTACCAAAAACACATTTAGTACCTTTACCAACACCACCATTACTACCATCATCTTTATCATCACCACCATTCGTACCTTTATCAACACCACCTTTACTACCTCCATCTTTACCACCTCCATCATTTGTACCTTTACCAACACCACCCTCAGTACCCTTACCAACACCACCATTATTACTACCACCCATAAAATCACCACCATTAGTACCTTTACCAACACCACCTTTAATAACTTCACCAACGCCACCATTACTACCTCCACCTTTAGGAGCACCACCTTTAGTACCATTCCCAACACCACCATTACTACCACCACCTTTATCATCACCACAATTAGTACCTTTACCACAAACACCTTTAATAACTCCACCTTTAGCAACACCACCTTTAGCACCTTTATCATCACCACCTTTACTACCACTACCTTTTTCATCACCACCATTAGTACCTTTACCAACACCACCTTTAATACCTTTACCAACACCACCATAACTACCTCCACCTTTATCATCTTCACCATCAGTACCTTTACCAACACCACCTTTAATACCTTCACCTTTACCAACATTAGTACCTCCACCTTCAGCAACACAAACTTTAGTACCTTTACCAACACCACCATTACTACCTCCACTTTTAGCAACACCACTTTAGTACCTTTATCAACACCACCATTACTTCCACCACCTATGTCATCACCACCATTATTACCTTTACCAACACCATCATTGCTAGCACCACGGATATCATCACCACCATTGGTACCTTTGCCAACACCACCTTTAGTACCTTTACCAACACCACCATTACTTCCACCACCTTTATCACCACCTTTAGTACCTTTACTAGCAGCACCTTTAATACCTCCAACTTTATCATCACCACCATTAGTACCTTTACCAACACCACCTTTAGTACCTTTACCAACACCACCCTCAGTACCTTTGCCAACACCACATTACTACCATCACTTATATAATCACCACCATTAGCATCTTTGCCAACACCACCTTTAGTAACGTTACCAACACCACCCTCAGTACCTTTACCAACACCACATTACTACCATCACTTATATAATCACCACCATTAGCATCTTTACCAACACCACCTTTAGTAACTTTACCAACACCACCCTCAGTACCTTTACCAACACCACATTACTACCATCACTTATATAATCACCACCATTAGCATCTTTGCCAACACCACCTTTAGTAACTTTACCAACACCACCCTCAGTACCTTTGCCAACACCACATTACTACCATCACTTATATAATCACCACATTAGCATCTTTGCCAACACCACCTTTAGTAACTTTACCAACACCACCCTCAGTACCTTTACCAACACCACATTACTACCATCACTTATATAATCACCACCATTAGCATCTTTACCAACACCACCTTTAGTAACTTTACCAACACCACCCTCAGTACCTTTGCCAACACCACATTACTACCATCACTTATATAATCACCACCATTAGCATCTTTACCAACACCACCTTTAGTAACTTTACCAACACCACCCTCAGTACCTTTACCAACACCACATTACTACCATCACTTATATAATCACCACCATTAGCATCTTTACCAACACCACCTTTAGTAACTTTACCAACACCACCCTCAGTACCTTTACCAACACCACATTACTACCATCACTTATATAATCACCACCATTAGCATCTTTACCAACACCACCTTCAGTATCTTTCCAAACACCACCATTACTACCACCACCTACAATAGTGTAGGCTGTGGACGAAGGATTCTTGGAAGAAGTGCACAGAAGCCGAAGGAGCTGCAGAAGACGCAGTGCAGCAGGGCGCTGTTGCAGCACGGGGAGGCAAGCTTTTACCTCCACCAAATTTGGACAGCCGGACCTTTGGACAGTCTGGGTCACTTCGGTCCACCACCTATGTTCCAGGGAGCACGCTCCTCGTCAGGAGAGGAGTCCCAGAGTACCGGTTGTCGTTGCAGAGCGGTCCCTGCAGAAGCAGGGAAGTGACTCTGTCACTCCACTGGAGATTCCTTTGGTTCTTCAGGTGCAGGGTGAAGACAGGCAGTCCTCAGAGCGTGCACACCTTGGAAACTGTTGCAAAAGCTGACTGGAGCGGAAGTTGCAGGTCACAGGAGTCGGCCTGGATACTTTGTTGCAGGTACAGCGGTTCCTGGAGCAGTCTGCGGTTGATCCAACGGTCAGAAGCTGATGCAGAGGAGTCCTGGAGGAATCTTGCAAACTGAATATGTGGAAACACCCAGAGGAGAGACCCTAAATAGCTCTGTGAGGGGGATTGGCTGCCCACCCAGGTATGCACCTATCAGGAGGGGTCTCTGACATCACCAGCTGGCACTGGCCACTCAGAGGTCTCCAGGGGGTCGCCACACCTTGGAACAAAGATGGCTAACGCCAGGGACACTCTGGAGGAGCTCTGGCCACCACCCCTGGGGTGGTGATGGACAGGGGAGTGGTCACTTCCCTTTCCTTTCCTTTGTCCGGTTTTGCACCAGAGCAGGGACTGGGGGTCCATGAACCGGTGTAGACTGGCTTATGCAAGGAGTGCACCTTATGTGCCCTTCAAAGCATTTCCAGAGGCTCTGGGAGGCTACCCCTCCCAAGCCTATAACACCTATTTCCAAAGTGAGAGGGTGCAACACCCTCCTCCCAAAGGAAATGTGTTGTTCTGTTTTCCTGGGATTGAGCTGCTCAGGGGGCAGAAACCTGTCTCAGGGGGCAGAAACCTGTCTGTGAGGTGGCAGCAGCTAGGGCTGCAGTGGAAACCTCAGAGAGCTGGTTTGGCAGTACTGGGGGTCCATGGTGAAGCCCCCAGGGTGCATGGGATTGGCCTCCCAATACCATATTTGGATTGGGGGGACAATTCCATGATCTGAGACACCTCAAATGGCCATATTCGGAGTTACCATTGTGAAGCTACATATATGTATTGACATATATGTAGTGCACGCATATAATGTATGCCCGCACTCACGAAGTCCAGGGAATTGGCCCTGGACAACGTCGGGGCACCTTTGCTAGTGCAAGGGTGCCCTCACACACAGTAACTTTGCACCTAGCCTTCAGTAGTACCTTTCCAAATACAGTAAGTTTTGCGACTCGCAAATGGGTCACAGTGTTATTTGAGACAGTGCAAAACGCGAAATGGTATGTACAAATGCCATTTCGGAGTCCCAAATAGTGATGCGACCATTTATGGAATCGCAAACATTTGCGACTCACAAATAGGAAATCGCAATTTGCGACTCGCAAATCGATGTGCATGGTAGTTGCAAATTGCAATTAGTTGCAAATAGGCCATTTTGCACACGCAGATTAGCACTGATTCTGAACAAGTGGTAATCAGAACCAAAGTATAAAAGCAGACCCAGAAGGCATCTGGGTTTACCACAATGGCTGCACTTTACGTGATTGCATGGAGGAGGCGATTCCAGGCTCCCCAGCAGAGGAGGAGGAGGCAGAGACAGGAGAGGATATACAGGACCAGGCAGACCATATTTCAACAGACTGAGGAGGAAATATATGAGAAATATAGACTGAGCAGCACAGTCATTTTAGAGATTATTGAACTGCTGAAACCTCAGCTAGAAAGCCAAACCCTGTGCAGCTGCTCCATCCCCACACATGTGCAAGTGCTGTGCTCACTGCACCTCTTGGCCTCGGGTAGCTACCAGGGGGTGATTGCTGTTGCTGGTGAAGTTTCCCAAAGTGCCCTGTCACGATTCTTTAGACGGTTCTTAGATGCCATACTCACACACATGTCCAGATACATTTGCCTTCCCAGGAATGCGGAGGAAATACACAACACCAAATTGGACATCTACCGAATTGCCAACTTTCCCCATGTAATAGGGGGTGTGGACGGGACACATGTACCCATATCTCCTCCTGAACATCTGGAATATGTGTTCCGCAATAGGAAATGTACTCACTCACTCAACATATGTATGGAATGTGATGCCCACAATGTCATAACCGATATAGTGGCAAAATACCTAGGGAGCAGACATGATGCGTACGTTTTCAGGCACAGTGGGATACACCAACGCCTAGAACGTGGGGAGTTTGATGATGGACATTTATTAGGTGCTGTGTAGTACACACCAATGTCATAAATATGTGTCTGTGCATAACCATGTAAAGCCATGCTCATATTTGCTGTTTTGTTACACAGGTGACAGTGCATATGCTTTGAGGCTATGGATGCTCACCCCATACCTTACACCTGCTAATCAGAATGGGAGGCGCTACAACATTGGACATCGGAGCACCTAATTGAAAGGACCTTTAGCAGTCATGTTTTAGATGCCTGCACAAAAGTATGCACCAGAGATTGCATGCAAGATTGTGGCGACATGTGCCATCCTACACAACATTGCAACCAGGCGTGGGCTACATCTCACCATAGATGACACAGATTCTGAGGATGAGGAGCAGGAGCCACCACTATGACAGCCTGGGGATGGTAGCATCGCAATGGAGGGCAGACGGCAACGGGATCACATAGCAACCCATTACTTTGGCAGGTAAGTGCCAACTGTAGGAGGCTGGCCTGGCTTATAGTGGGTACCTAGTGGTACTTATACCTTGTGCCAGGTCCAGTTATCCCTTATTTGTAGAATAGAGGTGTTTCTAGCAGCTTAGGCTGATAGAAGGTAGGTATGGCAAAGCAGCTTAGGCTGAACTAGGAGACATGCAAAGCTCCTACTATACCACCTATATCATATAGCACAATATCATTAGAAAACACAATACTCAGAGTTACCAAAAATAAAGGTACTTTATTTTAGTGACAATATGCCAAAAGTATCTCAGAGGATACTTAGGAGGTAAGTAATATACACCAATTATATGTACACAATCCCAAAACAGGTAAGTAACAGTAAGAAAAGTAGTGCAAACAATGTAGAATCACAATAGGATGCAATAGGTAGACATAGGTCTAGGGGCAACACAAACCATGTACTCCAAAAGTGGAATTTGAATCACAAATGGAGCCCAGATCTATGGGAGGTTGTAGGGGGTCGCTGGGACTGTGAGAAAACTGTAAGGGTGTTCAAGATACCCCACCCCAAGACCCTGAAAAGTAGGAGTAAAGTTACCCTACTTCCCCAGAAAGACAGAATAGTCGTGATAGGGGATTCTGCAAGAACCACAAGCACCAGCAAAACACTGAAGACTGATTCCTGGACCTGAGGACCTGTAAAGGAAGGGGACCAAGTCCAAGAGTCACGCAAGTGTCCGGGGGGGGCAGGAGCCCACTAAACCCTGGATGAAGGTGCAAAAGGGCTGCCTATGGGTGGAAGAAGCCAAAGATTCTGCAACGACGGAAGGGGCCAGGAACTTCTCCTTTGGTGGAAGATATCCCACGGTGTGCTGAAGGTTGCAGAAGTATTTCCACGCAGAAATACCACAAACAAGCCTTGCTACCTGTAAGAGTCACGGTTTTGAGGATTTTGGGTGCTGCTGGGGACCAGGAAGGACCAGGATGTCGCCCCTTGGAGGAGGAGACAGAGGGGGCACTCAGCAACTCAGAGAGCCACCGCAGAAGCAGGCAGCACCCGCAGAAGTACCAGAGTAGGCACTTAGAAGATCTGAGGACAGCGGTCGACTCAGAGTCACAAAGGAGGGTCCCACGACGTCGGAGTCCAACTCAGCGGGTTGAGCACTGCAGGACGGAGTGCTGGGGACCCAGGATAGGCTGTGCATAAAGGAATCCTTGGAAAAGTGCACAGAAGCCGGAGCAGATGCAAATCACGCAGTGCGCAGGTTTGCTGTCTGGCGTGGGCAGGCAAGGACTTACCTCCACCAACTTTGGACAGAAGGGCCACTGGACTTTGGGAGACACTTGGACCCAGCTCCTGTGTTCCAGGGACCACGCTCGTCAGGATGAGAGGAGACCCAGAGGACCGGTGATGCAGTATTTTGGTGCCTGCGTTAGCAGGGGGAAGATTCCGTCGACCCACAGGAGATTTCTTCTTGGCTTCTAGCGCAGGGTGAAGGCAGACAGCCCTCAGAGCATGCACCACCAGGAAACAGTTGAGAAAGCCGGCAGGATGAGGCGCTACAATGTTGCTGGTAGTCGTCTTGCTACTTTGTTGCGGTTTTGCAGGCGTCCTGGAGCAGTCAGCGGTCGATCCTTGGCAGAAGTCGAAGAGGGAAGTGCAGAAGAACTCTGGTGAGCTCTTGCATTCGTTATATGAGGGATAGCCCAGAGGAGAGACCCTAAATGGCCAGAAAAGGAGGTTTGGCTAATGAGAAAGGAGGCTTGGCCACTGAAAGAGGTAAGCACCTATCAGGAGGGGTCTTTGACTTCACCTGCTGGCACTGGCCACTCAGAGCAGTCCATTGTGCCCCAACACCTCTGAATCCAAGATGGCAGAGGTCTGGGACACACTGGAGGAGCTCTGGGCACCTCCCCTGGGAGGTACTGGTCAGGGTAGTGGTCACTCCCCTTCCCTTTGCCCAGTTTCATGCCAGGGCAGGGCTGGGGGATCCCTGAACCGGTGTAGACTGGCTTATGCAGAGATGGGCACCATCTGTGCCCATCAAAGCATTTCCAGAGGCTGGGGGAGGCTACTCCTCCCCAGCCCTTCACACCCATTTCCAAAGGGAGAGGGTGTAACACCCTCTCTCAGAGGAAATCCTTTGTTCTGCCTTCCTGGGACTGGGCTGCCCAGACCCCAGGGGGGCAGAAACCTGTCTGAGGGGTTGGCAGCAGCAGCAGCTGCAGTGAAACCCCAGGAAAGCCAGTTTGGCAGTACCAGGGTCTGTGCTACAGACCACTGGGATTATGGGATTGTGCCAACTATGGCAGGATGGCATAGAGGGGGCAATTCCATGATCATAGACATGTTACATGGCCATATTCGGAGTTACCATTGTGAAGCCACATATAGGTAGTGACCTATATGTAGTGCACACGTGTAATGGTGTCCCCGCACTCACAAAGTCCGGGGAATTGGCCCTGAACAATGTGGGGGCACCTTGGCTAGTGCCAGGGTGCCCTCACACTAAATAACTTTGCACCTAACCTTTACCAGGTAAAGGTTAGACATATAGGTGACTTATAAGTTACTTAAGTGCAGTGTAAAATGGCTGTGAAATAACGTGGACGTTATTTCACTCAGGCTGCAGTGGCAGGCCTGTGTAAGAATTGTCAGAGCTCCCTATGGGTGGCAAAAGAAATGCTGCAGCCCAATGGGATCTCCTGGAACCCCAATACCCTGGGTACCTCAGTACCATATACTAGGGAATTATAAGGGTGTTCCCGTAAGCCAATGTAAATTGGTAAAATTGGTCACTAGCCTGTTAGTGACAATTTGAAAGAAATGAGAGAGCATAACCACTGAGGTTCTGATTAGCAGAGCCTCAGTGAGACAGTTAGTCACTACACAGGTAACACATTCAGGCACACTTATGAGCACTGGGGCCCTGGATGACAGGGTCCCAGTGACACATACAACTAAAACAACATATATACAGTGAAAAATGGGGGTAACATGCCAGGCAAGATGGTACTTTCCTACACAACCCACCCCAAACGAAGGACAATAAGACTAGCCATGACCTGATGAGTCTTCATTGTCTAAGTGGAAATATCTGGAGAGTCCATCTGCATTGGAGTGGCTACTCCCAGGTCTATGTTCCACTGTATAGTCCATTCCCTGTAGGGATATGGACCACCTCAACAATTTAGGATTTTCACCTTTCATTTGTTTTAGCCAAAGTAGAGGTTTGTGGTCTGTCTGAACAATGAAGTGAGTGCCAAACAGGTATGGCCTCAACTTCTTCAGTGCCCAGACCACAGCAAAGGCCTCCCTCTCTATGGCAGACCAACGCTTTTCTCTAGGGGTCAACCTCCTGCTGATAAAAGCAACAGGTTGATCCTGGCCCTCAGAATTGAGTTGTGATAAGACTGCCCCTACCCCTAATTCAGATGCATCAGTTTGAACAATGAATTTCTTGGAGTAACATGGGCTTTTTAGGACAGGTGCAGTGCACATGGCCTGTTTGAGCTCCTCAAAAGCTTTCTGACAGCTAGCTGTCCACAATACCTTTTTCGGCATCTTCTTGATAGTGAGCTCATTAATTGGGGCTGTAATGGAGCCATAGTTTTTAATGAAGCTCCTGTAATACCCAGTGGGACCTAGGAAGGCTCTCACCTGGGTCTGAGTTGTAGGGGGAACACAATCTATGATTGTTTGGATTTTCCCCTGAAGTGGTGCAAGCTGTTCTACCAGGTGTCCCAGATAAACCACTTTTCCCTGCCCTATCTGGCACTTTGAAGCCTTGATAGCGAGGCCTGCCTTTTGCAGGGACTCCTAACTTTCCACAGGTGGACCAGGTGATCATCCCAGGTGGAGCTAAAGACAGCTATATCATCTAGATATGCTGCACCAAAAGCCTCCAACCCTTGCAGGACTATACTCACCAACCCCTGAAAAGTGGCAGGTGCATTTTTCAAACCAAAGGGCATTACTGTGAATTGGTAGTGCCCTCCAATAGTCGGAAATGCAGTATTTGCTTTAGCATCCTCTAATAATTTGATCTGCCAATACCCTGCAGTCAAATCAAAGGGGCTTAGATACTTGGCAGATGCCAGTGTATCTATGAGCTCATCTGCCCTGGGTATAGGGTGAGCATCAGTTTTTGTTACCTGGTTGAGACCTCTGTAATCTACACAAAACCTCATCTCCATTTTTCCATCTTTTGAGTGAGGATTTTGTACAAGCACCACAGGAGAGGCCCATGGGCTTTCAGAATGTTCAACCACTCCTAAGTCAAGCATTTTCTGAACTTCTTGCTTTATGCAGTCCCTGACATGGCCAGGCTGCCTATAGATTTTACTCTTGACAGGCATGCTGTCTCCAGTATCAATTGTGTGTTCACACCAAGATGTGGTGCCTGGCACAGTTGAAAAGAGTTCAGAAAACTGACCTAGGAGATTTATGCAGTTGTCTTTCTGCTCAGCAGTAAGACAGTCTGCCAAAACTCCACCTTCCACTAGAGCATCCTCTTCCGTGGAAGAGAAGAGATCAGGGAGAGGGTCAATTTCTTCTTCCTGTCCCTCATCTGTTGCCATGAGCAGGGTGAGATCAGCCCTGTCATAGTAGGGTTTTAGGCGGTTGACATGAATCACTCTAAGGGGACTCCTGGCAGTGCCCAGGTCGACCAAGTAGGTGACCTTGCCCTTCTTTTCAACAATGAGATGGGGTCCACTCCATTTATCTTGGAGTGCTCTTGGTGCCACACGCTCCAATACCCACACCTTCTGTCCAGGTTGGTACTGAATCAGAACAGCCTTCTGGTCATGCCATTGCTTTTGGAGCGCTTGGCTGGCCTGAAGGTTTTTCCTGGCCTTAGTCATGTATTCCGCCATTCTGGATCTTAGGCTAAGTACATAGTCCACTATATCTTGTTTAGGAGCTTTCAAAGGTTGTTCCCAACCCTCCTTCACAAGTGTTAGAGGACCTCTTACAGGGTGCCCAAATAGAAGTTCAAAGGGGCTAAAGCCCACTCCTTTCTGGGGTACCTCCCTGTAAGCAAAAAGGAGGCAAGGTAACAGGACATCCCATCTCCTCCTGGGTTTTTCAGGGAGTCCCATTATCATTCCTTTGAGAGTTTTATTAAACCTCTCTACCAGTCCATTTGTTTGTGGATGATAAGGTGTGGTGAATTTGTATGTTACACCACATTCCTTCCACATAGCCTTCAAGTATTCAGACATAAAGTTGCTACCCTTGTCTGATATAACCTCTTTTGGAAAAACCCACCCTGGAAAAGATTCCCAGGAGGGCTTTTGCCACTGCAGGTGCTGTAGTGGTCCTTAGAGGAATAGCTTTAGGATATCTTGTGGCATGGTCCACTACCACCAAGATAAACCTATTGCCTGAAGCAGTGGGAGGGTCAAGGGGGCCAACTATGTCAACCCCTACCCTTTCAAAGGGAACCCTAACCACAGGTAGTGGAATAAGGGGAGCCTTTGGAGTGCCACCAGTCTTGCCACTGGCTTGGCAGGTCGCGCAAGACTTACAAAAATCTTTTGTGTCCTCTGACATCCTAGGCCAGTGAAACAGGGGGACAAGCCTTTCCCATGTTTTAATCTGGCCCAAATGTCCAGCTAAGGGAATGTCATGTGCCAGAGTTAGGAGGAACTCTCTGTACTGCAGGGGAATGACCAATCTCCTGGCTGCCCCAGGTTTTGGGTCCCTTGCCTCTGTGTACAAGAGGTTGTCGTCCCAGTAAACTCTATGTGAGTCACTGACATCCCCATGTTGCTGCTTGACAGCTTGCTGTCTGAGACCCTCTAATGTGGGACAGGATTGCTGTGCCACACTCAGCTCTTCCCTGGCAGGCCCCCCTCCACCCAAAAGCTCAGCAGTGTCTGCTGCCAGCTATTCTGGTGAAGGTTCTGCACAGGGAGGAAATTCTTCTTCCTCAGAAGTTGAATCATCTGTAGAGGGAGGGATAGTGGGTAGGGATTTACCCTTGCTACCCCTAGCTTTAGGGAGCACTTGGTCCATTGTTCCAGGATCCAAGTCAACCTGTCCTTCTTGCTTTTTGGCCTGAGCCCTTGTCAAAGCAAAAATATGCCCAGGAATGCCCAGCATCGCTGCATGAGCCTCCAACTCCACTTCTGCCCAGGCTGATGTCTCTAAATCATTTCCTAGTAGACAGTCTACAGGTAAATCTGAAGCAACCACAACTTTCTTTCGACCAGTAACCCCCCCCCCCGAGTTGAGATTCACAATAGCCATGGGGTGGCTAAGAGTGTTGTTATGAGCGTCTGTCACTTGGTACTGGTGACCAAGTAGGTGTTGTTCAGGGTGTACCAGTTTCTCTATCACCATGGTAACACTGGCACCTGTGTCCCTGTAGGCCTGAACCTCAACACCAATGATTAGGGGAAGTTGCTTGTACTTATCCATATTAAGGGGATAAGCAATCAAGGTGGCCAAATCAATGGCACCTTCAGAGACTAACACAGCCTCTGTGGTCTCCCTAACAAGACCAACCCCAACTAAATTACCAAATGTGAGCCCAGCTACTTCCTTGGATTGGCTATTAGTAGGTTTGCTCCCACCACCACTGCTATTACTTAGGGCACTAGAGGTTGTAGTAGGGGTTGTGGTAGGGGGAGGTTTGGTGTTTTTCTTTGGACAACTGGCATCAGTTGTATATTGGCCTTTTACTTTACATAAATAACACCAAGGCTTTTTTACTTGATTAGAAGAGGATTTGGACCCCCCACCAGAGTGTTTTTGTGGGCCTGATGAAGACTCATTTATAGATTTGTCCCCACGTCAGAAGACTTACCATCCTTCTTCTAGCCATCCTTGTCACCCCCTGTATGACCTTTTCTGTTCACTCTTGTTCTGACCCATTTGTCTGCCTTCTTTCCCAATTCTAGGGGAGAGGTCAGATCTGAGTCCACTAGATTTTGGTGTAACAAGTCAGACACACAGTTATTCAGAATATGCTCTCTCAGAATAAGATTATACAGGCTTTCATAGTCAGAAACTTTACTGCCATGTAACCACCCCTCCAAGGCCTTCACTGAATGGTCAACAAAGTCTATCCAGTCTTGTGAGGACTCTTTTCTGGTTTCTCTGAACTTAATCCTGTATTGTTCAGTGGTTAAGCCAAATCCATCCAAGAGTGCATCCTTCAAAACTGCAAAATTATTGGCATCACTTTCTCTAACAGTAAGGAGCCTGTCCCTACCCTTTCCATTTGAAGATAGCCATAGGATAGCAGCCCACTGCCTTTGAGGGACCACCTGTACCATACAGGCCCTCTCAGGTGCAGCAAACCACTTGTTAATGTCATCCCCCTCCTTGTAAGGGGGAACTATCTTGTGCGGATTCCTGGAATCATGCTCTCTCACAGGATTGCTATCAGGAATACTGCTGCTGCCACCA